>NW_026585797.1:21929769-22016092 GCF_907164565.1 Psammomys obesus
GTGGTATGTGTGAGTGTGTGTGTATGGTGTGTGTGTGTGTGTGTGTGCCTGTGTGTGTGTGTGGTGTGTACGTGTGAGTGTGTGTATGTAGTGTGTGTGTGTGTGTTTATGTGAGCGCATTACTCGGGATTGAGCCTCAGGTCTTGCATGTGATTACATGCATTCTGAATCTCTTTTCTGAGTTTATAGCCGTTTGAACATGCCATCCTCCTGCCTCAGCCATCTGAGTAGATGAATTATGTATGGGTTTTTATTAGAAGGCCTGGCTTGGTCATTATCATTCTAATCTAAGATAACAAGTGTTCGGTGAAAGTATTACTTACATAAAACCACTGGAGTTATTTCTTAACATCTGCACATGAAAATGACTATATTCTAATTGGGTTCAGACTGATTAACTCTTCCTACGGTTCCTTATAAGACTAATGAAAATAAAGTATAGGGAGGGGCTTCTACATTATGGGGACAATCAAGAAATGTAAGCGGTGTTAAACCCTGACCGAATCTGCGCAGGTCATAAGGTGTTTTAAATGGTTTAAGGAGCTTTCATAAGTGGAACAAATTTATCTGGAAGGTTACAATAAAAATTGGACCAAGCCCTTTGGTTTCATTTAGCTGAATGGAAGCACTCTTTTAGGGAAATAAAACCTGATCGCCTAATATGTTAGAAATGATAAATTCAAAGCTATAATAGCATTTAAGAATTACAAAAAGCATTCAACCCACTCACGTTTGCTAGTATATGATCCCACTCATCTGTAAAGTTCATGATCCCCCAAACCCTACCGATTCTACATTAATACAGATTAGAATGATGGATTTCGGTGATCTCGCTGCTCTCAGACAGTAGCAGAGTGATCTTACCGTACATTCTTCTAGGCTTTTCTGCATGCCTGCCTTGGCAGAAAGCAGGGATTTCAGTTTATAAAGTTAGCTGCAGCATATACAGCTGCTCTATAAATTGCTGCATCGGATCCCATTGGTGTCATGATCCTGCTGGTGTTTACAAGGCCATTAAACGAACACTTCAACAGAATCCCAAAGGACATGGCAGACATACAGAAGACACACCTTATCATCTACAATCTAAGTCCAACATGATATATGCATCATCCAAATAAGTGAAGATCGTTTTGGATGCTTGTATTGGAAACTGTTGATTCTCTGCTATTTCCCAGTGATCTGAGCAGTGTGAGTGCATTGCTCTGAGTACCTATGAGAGTCCATATGCAGATCTTTGAACATGTGTCTTACAGACCTACACATTTTAACGGGCTTTGTAAAACGTACATTTCGTTACTCCATTCATTTCTCTTGCCATTAACCATACAAACATTGCAGGTTGTATGAAAGACTCGAGTAGTTGACAGAAATAATAACAAGTGGTTATTTAGTTAAAAAAAAAAAAAAACGCTAGTGGTTTCAGAAGCTCCTAGGAGACTCTGGTACAGTGTGAAAACAGACCATGAAAAAAAAATCTAAGTGTTATTTCAGGTGATTTTCAATCTTAGCTTTCTTGACCTATGAAAATTCTAGAATATAAACAAAGTCTCAAAATTTGTTTTTCTTTAAGCAAAGGATGTAGACTTTTGAAATCCAACCTCTCTTGTTAATTATTGGCCATGAGCCACCAGAGAAAGAAGGGAGTAAATTCTCAGGATAATTATGCTTTTCCATTTTCCTGTGAAGGAACCTGGGCAGGACACCAGAAGGGTCCCTTACACATCTGGTTATCAGGAAAGCAGTGTTAAGAAGGTGGAAAAGTGGGACCCAGATAGGTTGCTGCAACTAAGCTAAATCCACAAGTTGTTATGAAACTATTAAATTGCTACCAAGTATCACCATAATAGTATGTTACCGTGCAGTATCTGAAACACTGGACGTGACAGTAACCATGTGAACATCTAGCTTCCTGATCATATGTAAAAGTGTGTCTAGAAGATGTTAATTTGCTGCCTAAGAGAGAGTCAATCTGGGACTATGCTCCTTACTTAGCACTTGCATGGTACTAATTCGGTTTAACGGAACTTTCTCAGATTTTTTACTTTCTCACTGTCAGAAGTCTTTGAAGAACATCTATTGCCTACTAAAAGGGGGGATCAATAACACACCCTTTATTTTCTGGGTGGGGTGTACTATACTTGTTACCACAATTCTAGAATACAAAAGGACCCACTGGTCTAAGGCCAAAGTGCTAAGGACATGTGAAGTTATTGCTGAACACAATTAGCCAGTAACTAACTGAGAACAATGTGGCCAGTTTCTCAATTTCCATAGCCAGTGAAAGCTTTAGGAAAAAAAAAAATAACTTGACATTTGTTCTTATAAAATGATATCTGATTCTGTTTATACTAAAACGTAAGTTAAATACCAGGAAACTATTTGGGAATCACTGAGGTCTCAACATGAAGTTAGAACGAACAAAATTTAAAGGAGCAACATTTAAAGCTAGGAAAATAGTTTTGAAGCATTAATTATATAAATGGTGAAATCACAAAAACTATTACAAAAACGGTACGCTGAGCCTCCATGCTCTCCCCGTCTGACTGTCGGTACCTTTCACAGTACTGTCCTTCATATCCTCGGGGGCAGGCTGTACAGCGGTAATCGTCCACACCTTCCAGTACACAGGAGGGGCTGAAACTAAATCAGAAGAAAAAGCAAAAATGTAAAATGTTAATCGCTTATTTGATAAAATGCAGTGTTTCCTCCCACTTCCAAGGTCACTGGAACATTTTCTTGAGGGGTGATGAATATATTTACACATATTGATAAAGTTCTTATTTATAGCAAAGACAGTTAAATACTACTACTGACAGATAACAAAATTGGTTAGTTTTTGATGAATTATTAAGGTACTACACTATAAATATCAGCATTTTGGAATTTTTAATAATTTTATGAAACCTTTGTAAATATTAAGCATTCAACGAAATTATAACAGCTTTTATTAATGCAAGGACAATTTTGATGGGAACATGTGTATGTGTCTTATAGTAAACTGGGTAATACTGAATGCCTTCCACGTTAAAAACCAAACAAAAAGAGAGGATACAAATCTGTATAATTTTTTTTTTTACCTGAAATCTTAGTTCAACTTGCCATTGACAGTTCAATATACGGAGTGTGAATGTGTTTTCCACCTAGAATACAACAGGACCTTTCCCAGTCTACCAGTTTAAAAATGCTCTAACAAACTACACGAAGTAATTTGACTTAGTGTGTGACAAGAAGACAAAGATTTCTATATGAAAATGAACAAAATTAGCTCACTATTTTGTGGGCTTTCAAATAACTGTCCTGTAACCAAGTTCCCTATCACAGGCTCACACCATAGCCAGACCACAGCTCAAACCAGCATTGTCTCCTCAGCAGATAAAACTTCACGGAGCTTTAGGAAGAGAAAACTTCCTTGATTTAAAGCAGTTAACACTTTAGATATTCTGTTTCATTGCTTGAGGGTCTTCCAAATCATGCCATCTAAAGAAGCAATGCAAAATATTGCCCTCAGGCCAAGATCCAAATGGCAGCACTTACCAGGACCTTTGGTTTGGGCATCACTAAGGTTGTATCTTGTATTAGCTATGCACACATCAAATCCATACACATTCATGGTTCTTGAATAGATGTTTAATTTTAACTTTTGCAAAGTGTGCAAAGAAATGAATCTATTCCTCGTAACCTTGCTTTTGTAGCCAGTCACTTTTCTTGTCTTTCTAAGAACTCAGACCCCTGAATTCATCACTGGCACATCTCTCAAGTTTCCAGTTCTTTAACTTAAGACTCAATGCTGAAAACATGTGTGAGGGTGTGTGTCCATTGCATGTCACATTTGCATTCATACACAGGCCCTTGGAAACAGATTCTAAACATTTTAAATACAATTCTAGACTGGTGAATAGAATGATTCACAATCATTTTCGGTAAAATAATAAAGTCCTCAATAAATAAAATGTCTTAAAACACTGTATGGGAATGTGGCAGGCCCGGACAAGCTGAGAGAAACTGTTTAATTATGCTTTTGGTGATAGAGTTTAATTTTTCCTTCAAGCATGTAAAAGGGCCTTGGAAGGAGCCTAAAGGAATCACATATGCTCTAAAATTAATGTTCAGTCTGTCTTCTCACAGCTCCTCTGTACTCCTGACTCATATCTCCAGGATCACATGGAAACCCTGTGTGTCTCCTTTACTGGCCACCCTTTTCTCTTTCCCCGGGATGACTACTTCCAAACACACCACCACGCAGTGGACTACAGGGTCTGTCCTCTGAGAGACCCTCTGTGGATTCGAGCCTCCTGGAGGCCACTTCCTTCTGGTTTTTGATCCCTGATCACAGGCTGTTTCTTTACTGGATCTATGCTGCGTTCTTCATCTGTTAATGTGATTTCAAGCTCAGGTTCAGGTCTCCCCTCTAGTCTTTAAGTACTGTGTCGAGTCTTACATCTAAAGCTGATTTTCTCTTTCTCTGAAAAAAAGTGCACTTGGTTTTCCTCACTGCAGCTGCCCTCAGTGGCCTCATCACATTATCCTATGCCGTGCCACCTCCGATCTCCATGAAATTGCTAGCATTCTCCTCTCCACCCTCTTCCACATTTACTCCACTTCAGCTGCGTTAACCCAGTCTCCGCCAGCGATGGGCCAGAGTCAGTTCAGTTTCCCCTCAGCTTAGCTAGTCTTCTAGCTGATCTGTGGGTTTATTCTTTCTCTTCAGTCACGTCACTGCACCAGCCACATCTGTCTGAGGTAACTGGCTCTTACTGAAAATGGTACAACTGAATCCCCTCCCCAACCCCCTGCATGCATTCTCTGTACCTGCTTGCTTTTTCCTGAAAGTTCTGTCTCAACCTCTATATTACATTACTGTCTCTGTTCACTGTCACTAATTATTTGTCGATCAAAGGAATAGATAAAATCCTACCTCTATCCTCATAGATTGTACAATTTGTGGGACCCACAGCCAAGTGTAGGATAGGACACATGTTTTCTCTCTCATTCAGGAGATTGAGTACTTACTACTTAGTAAAAGTTTGATATCTGAAAGAGCATCTGACTGAAGTCAAGACATGATGTAAAATGCATTAGTGGCATGAAAAAGGACTAAGGCATGCTGTGCCGGACAATGACTGTGACGGAAGTGGCCCTTGAACTGGACTCTTAAAGCTGGACTGGATTTTATGTGGATCATCTTAGGCCTTAGGGAGAAGGAAGATTTCTAAGCATGTTTGGAGATGAGCCAGCGACTGCAAGCTTGGCATCACGTGGAAAGGTGCTGTGAGCCACGGTGTGCTAAGATAGACTGAAGTGGGTTCCTGATGCTACTTAGAAAGGTCTGTCCTTTCCTTGGTTGTGCATAGGAGAACACCCAAGGGTGAGAAAGTCAAGTCACACCGTTGAAGGTTTATGGTATTTGATTTGATTCCAGACAAGGGACTTAACGCTGAGGCGGTGAGCTGGAAATGACTGAGTCTTCCTTCCATTGCTCATGGAGTACACAAACTGAAGTCACTAAAATAAGACATTTCACCTCTCCGACATCTGTGCCTCAGAATCTGTTTTCACACATTTGGGGAAAAAGTCCCTGTCTTTGCCCTGACCAATTTTCCTACTTCGACTCCTAATGCTTCTTACCCTCCGTGGATCTTTTTTGTTAATTAGGCTAATATGTTCCAAGGTACAGCTGGTGAGATTAGTGGGTCATGAAAATCAGCTAAGTCTTTTTGACTAAGATTTCTCTAAAAATATCTGATAAGGAAATGGAATATATGGTAGGATACATGCATACATATTTGAGGTCCTACATATTGGCCTTTGAACACTGGGTATGACATTTGAAAAGGGCTACCTACTTACAGTTGCAGTTGAAAAATCTGATTACCATTCAGGCTAAAACAAATCAAATTATGAAATAAAACATGAATAAGAGGTTTTACTGTTTTCTGCCAACCAACCAAACTAGAATTGTAGGTATGTGTGTAATTTTCTAAAACAGGAAGGTCTTCTTAAAACACTTTCTATTTAAAGGTCTACTCTCACAATTTCATCCTTCAGCAATGACCCTTCTAGGTAAAAGCTGCCACATTTGCTCAGTCCCCTTTGAAAAAGCGATGCTGGATGCTTGCTAGCTAGTGCTTCTCTCTCCCATGGTAACACTGACAATCCTGCCCGAGATTTGGTCTCTGCTTTCTCCTGCGTTTGCTCCCCATTTTCGAGTGATGGAGACTTCTCAACTGAAGAAGTCCCATTTTGCCTTCTTTCTCTGTCCTTCCCTTGGGGAACACCTGTCTGAGAAATCCAATCTGACTTTAATTCATTTATTAACATATTTCTTCCTTCATCTGCTCCTGCAATTTTCAGATTTCCATTCCACACAGCTATTTGCATATTTCCATTCAGACAGACCTTTCACATCAATTTGAACCCATTTAAACCGTAAATTACCTGTCTTCAGCGGCAACTCTCTCCAGATTTCCCTGTGTGAGTTCATGGCTCCGCCATTTTGGGGGCAAACTGGCTAAAATCATCAGCTTTCAACTCCTGCCTGGACCATCACCCCTCAGACCTAATTAGTCACCAGTTGTGTAGTGCTGTGTGAAAGAAGTTCCTCACACTCATCCCTGTGTTCCCGTCTTGTGACCTGTCTTTCAGCTCTCATTATCTTTTGCCTGGGTTAGTGCAATAACCTTTTTAATTGGTCTCATTGCTTTTCCTCTTTGCTTGCTTCATTTCATTGCATTCGGGTCTATCATAACTGGCTTCCTAAAATGTGCTTCTGATCATATTAACTTTTGTAAAAAGAAAGAAAGCCTGCGTGTTTTAAATTAACATTGAAAGTTAAATGTAATTTCATGGACTGGCATTCAAGAATTTCTCCAATATATTCTCCACGTTCCCAGTCATCTTCCTCAGTAATGAAGAGTCACGTTTATACCCCACACTCCAAGCTCTTTTGCTTACTAGTGTTTAAGCATGCCTGTGTTTTGTTTTCTAAGCATTTGTGCATATAATTTCTCACTACTCAAACCTGTCAAAATCCTTAATCTTCTCTTGGCAATATATTATCTATAATAGTATTTCTTTTAACACATTTTTTTTTACTTTTCCACAATTAATAATAGTGTTTGTGACTTTGAGTTATGTAGCCATTTCTTTTAATGCCAAAATTTTATAGAAGCTTCTCCAGAAATGACAGGATTCTACTTTACACCTTCTGTAGCTGCAGGCATTACAGTATACCCGATAGGGAATAATTACTGATTTTTAAAATCCACATGATTCACATTTTGGTAAACAATGAAATAAATAAAATTCTTTTCTTTCAACATGAGCATCAAGGGAGAGCTGGGAAAGGAAAATGAAAAATTATATTCTGTTTCATACTCCTATGATTTTGTAGTTGAGCAATAAGATCATATATTTTATCTTCATCAGTACCCACCGCACCTAACAATTTGTTTTGCACTCTGGAAAAAATTGTACTCTTGCAAAGGAAAGGGAGCTAATTTGTACATAACTGTTTTCAGAATGCATGAAAAGCCAGAGGTGAAGAAACATGATGAGCGGACGCCAGTGGAGGTTTGCTTTGTCCACATGGCTTTGCAGCTCTTTTATTCTAAAGGTATCCAGAATTCCAATGCTAGACAAACCGCCATGACTTCTTTTCAGAAACAAGTTCTTACAGCAAAATGACTTTACCATGTGGAAACTGAAGCATACAAATCACCTAACAGAAAGTACAGAGAATCTTAGCAAAAAGGTAAATCAAAACATTGAGGGGTTTGCTTAGTAGATATGACCTAAGCTGAGGGTTCAGACAGCAGGAAAATGAGACATTTCTCCACTTCTTCCCCTTGTGACAGTGTTTCCATGGTACCATGCTCAACCCATCTGAAACGAAAGGGTCTGTGCTCCTGGCTGACACTGACTTTTTAAAAAAAGCACTTAATAGTAAGTTACCCTGGTTTCGTTCTGCTATTTTTCAATTGTTTCTTTCAGAATAATTTCCCAGCATTGAATACAACACACAAAATGAGAGGAAACAGCCGCAGATGTGACGCATGCAGACAATCCTTCCCAACTGATCACACAGATAAAGTGCAAAGCTCACACAAGACCTGTGCATTCATATAAACAAGTGGCCTGTGCACACATCGCTTGTCTTAGAAGCAAATCCAATGTCAATACTGATAGTTAGATTTTTATCAATAAGTATTATTTACTTAAAAGAGGGTTTTAGAATGGAAATGGATCATGCATTATGTACATTCTGACTTTGGTTGGGTTCTTATCTTATTTAAAACATCTGGGCCTCAAGAGTTTTTTTTTTTTTTTTTGGTCTATTAAAAAAAATCGGCAACTCATAAACAATCTTATATACCAGGCAGATGGGAACACTAATGGGAAAATATGGTCATATGTATCAGTCTTACTTGTTGCTGGGAGAAACCAGCGGACATGCACACGGTTGACAGTCATTTGCCAATCCCCTGACAATTCCATAGTAGCCAAGGGCACATCGCTCACAGAAATCACCAGCCGTGTGATGCTGACAATTCTGTAAAAAAATAAAAATAAAAATAGATAAATAAAATGAAGAGTTGCTTTCAATGTACAAGAAGTTACAATGTACTGTATCATATAGTTCCCCTGCAATGTGTACACACACAGAGAGGGAATGTATGTGAGAGACAAACAGAGAAAGAGAGAGACAAATTACAATTATGAATTCTTGAGTCAAATATTTTTAAAAGATACTTTTTCATTTAAGAAGCTGATCACCTGTGTGGTAGCTAGATTATCAATAAGGGCTTTTGTTTCACCTAAATCAATTTCTCCATACATTTTCTTTTGTTCAAACTTAGCAAATAGAAATTCAAGAGTCTCTCAAATTTTGTATTTATGAGGAGCTGGGGGAAAATGCTAAAAACCCTGGGCCTTGATGCATGTCCATTGGGAGACTCTGAATTCAAACCAAGATGGAAAGCATAGCTGTCCTGGGAGATGACACGCAGGGCGATGGTCAACCTTGTAACTATATGGTGGGCGTTATTTATCTACCTGTTGGAAAATGTGGGTGGTTCTTCAACATTATATAGAACTCGATCTGACACTGCAACTCTTGCTCAATACTTCCTTTTCACACCTGGATAATGGGAGGTATTGCACTAATATGCCTAAAAGCATTTTCATAAAGAAATGAGAAGCATTGCAGACTAAGGTACAGTTTGGGTATACCAATTCTCATCAAGCAGAATCATACCTCACAAAGAGCAATCAATATGGATGTAAGAGGAAGTTTCTAGGAGGCACTCAAGCGAGCAAAGAAAATGATAAGATAACATCTCAACTTGATGAATTAGATCTACTTTAGGAGTTTTTACTTTCTTTCTTTTTTTTTTTAAAGATGACAATTGGGAATCACACTAACAAAAATGCAACCATGAATGTTTTTTAGTAAAAATATGACAAGATTTTGAGAATTGAGAGGGAGAAGAAAGGAATACGGGGAATCTGGAGCTGGATTTCAGCTTAGTTTTGTAAAACAGGGTTTGCAATAGTCGGAACAATGGCTTACTCCTTAAGAAGAGAAAAAGAAATACTGAGAAGCACAGTTCAGCAAGAAAATAGATGCATCCCTCTCCAGCCTCACCTCTGGCCAGCGCTGCTTATGGGCACTGAGCCAACCACAAGCAAGCACCTGAAGTCCCCACTTGTGTGTGGCTCTCCCTTTCCTCTAGGACTTTTCATTTGTAAGCCCCTTGTTCAGCCAATGAAATTTCATCTTCTTACCCGGATTGCTCATTTCAACTCTTAACATCAAATGTGTTTTTCTCTTAAGCATTTGTTGGTGTCCTAAATATGGCTTAACAGCTCCGTCTATGTAGCTTAGCATAGTAACTGAAACATCATCAGCATGCAACAACTATTATAAATGACTGAATGAAAGATATTTATTCTAGGCATCATGGACAAGATGGGTCAAGATTTTTAATATGGAAAAGGACAGGTACCACATCTCATGAAAGAAGAAAAGTGGTCAGCAGGACAAAATCATTTGCTGTATCATGATGCCGATTTAAATGCCACATTCTTCCTTTACTTGGCCATCCAAAAGAATCTACATATCTTGGCAATCAAGACCTTTCCATACTTCATGGCAGCACTCTGAGAAACAGTGATTCCAAAATAAAATAAGTACATTTGGATTTTTTTTTGGTCTCAAATTATCTCACAAGCCATCAACAAAATGTATTTCCTGAGGAAGGCATTAAGATCACTTTTTATAATTACAGAAATAAAAATGCTCCGAAGACAAATTCTTCAATAACAGTCTTCAGCATTTTGGCTTGTGCAACAAAATAATTGTGTTTTTATGTAACCTAGATATAACTCTAATGACTGAACTCGGTTCCTTAAATATAATGATCACTGCCAGAAATACAGAGACCCAAAACTGTGGTTTTAATTTTCTTCAATCTGCAATTTTATATTATTTGTTTATCAAGAAAACAAGCATATTTTAACCTTGTCTGGACTGTTGATTTTTCACAGATACACTAACACGCTATACTTGTTTAAGTGAATGAAATATCCTGACTAGTTCCACAAACAAAGCATATAAATCATAAGGCTACTTTAGAAATTTTGCCATACAGCTCTTAAATATGACTAGCCAATATGTTTTGAAACAGTGTGCATAATATTTTCTCTGACATGGAAATTTTCCCATAGGGAAATTTACATACTATGTGTTTCTAATAAGTTTAAACACATTCACAGTGCTCACACATTACTGTTTTTTCAATAAATACATTAGAATATGCGAAATTTGCATGCTTGCTTTACACTCTGCATTACTGGAGGTCTATCCGTCTTCTACAATAGCCAATGAACATAACCCAGTTTTGCAGCATTTCTAACTCAAGGTGAGAAGTAAGAGAACATAATCTTACACACATAAGTATACAGGTACGTGTTAGCTACTGTGTGAGTGGCTGGTGCCTGAATTTGGGTCCTCTCGAAGAACAGCAAGTTTTCATAACCACAAGGCCCCATTTAAACTGCTTTTATGAAGTCAACCAGCTGCTGAATCATGTTTTAAGCAGTTTGTTGGGTATTTTATTGAGTCTGTATAAAAACTCTGAGAGATAGTACTGTTATTGTTATCTTTTGATAAATGCGGATCCTTAGGCACCACCAAGGTTAAAGAAACTGACTGGACTCATCCAGTCAGTGAGAACGGAAGCCAGGATTTGAGTCAAGATAGTGGCATCGCTGCAGCTTGCCCCTCCACCAAAGCTAAGGGCAGTGCAGTGGGTAATAGACATAACATAATGGAGTCCAGCAGAAGAGAAATCAGTATGCCTCTGCTTTCTCCGTTGCACCAGGAGGTTATAAGAGTTGTTTTCTGTTTGCCTCACAGGCCTGTTTCTAAGATAAAGTTGTCTGAATTCAAAAGCTGTAAGTTCCCCTAAGGACAATATAAAAATTCAAGGCATAACAATTTATATAGCTATGTGTGTTTGATGCCAGGATTTATTTGTTTCTTACTTCATCTAGGGATTTCTTAGAAAATAGACTCTCACTGAGGATTCTTAGGCAGAAAACTATCTATAATAACCAACTGAACAGAGAAAACAGTGCGAAGACAGTAACTTTTGTCTAACAAAAGTAAAATTAAACTCATTTATGAGTGCATCCAAATCAATCATATGAAGTAAATATAATCCTTTAAAAGTACATAATAGTGCATTTAACTTATGAGTTGAGTCCTCAAATTATCTGTTGGAATTTATAGCAAAGCAGAAAATAAGACAATGACATCAAAATCAAATACTAATTATTTTGGGAATTCAAGGAAAGTTAATATTAGTTATTGATTTACTCATAGTACTCATCATTTAATTGGGAACACTATATAAGATCACCGAATCTGCCTTTATCCTTTCCCCACCCTCCACCACAAGTATGTGCTATATTTTAATATCTTCACCTGATTAAAAGGAAGTATATCTGAGAATACAGAAATTGAAAGATATTTCTTAATAAGGCATGGAATAATTTTCATACTTTAAAAAATATTTTCTTTTCTTTTTATAATTTATTGTTATTTTATGTGTGTTGGTGTTTTCCCTGCACATTTGTCTGTTTGAGAGTCCCGGATTTCCTGAAGCTAGAGTTACAGACAGTTGTAACCATGAGGGCGCTGGGAATTGAACCCAGGTCCTCTGCAAGAGCAGCCAGTGCTCTTAAATGCTCAGCCATCTCTCTAGCTCAGGGATGAATTTCTTAAAGGAACTACCACCACCATATATTCAAAATGGAGAATGCAAAGGCAGAAGAAATTGAGAGGGAGCAATTGGAGGGTTGATCTTTGAGAACATGAAAATCAAAAAGAATTACATTAGTAGTTTTGTTTAGAGAGTGAAATGACATGACAGTAAAACCACTAGAAAGAAACAGGGCTAATCAGAGGATGAGTGGTTAACTTAACCATTAGAAACAATGCAAAGACAGATGTGGGAGAAACGGCGAATGGACGAGACTGGCAGTGAGGGGGAGGGACGCCCACCCTATCTTCAGGGTTAGCAACATGAAAAACATGGGAAAACAATGACTACTACTTCGAAGGGCCACAGGGTTGGCAGCCTGTAAGGGGACAGCCAGGTTTCCATTAGCAACCTGAAGAGTGAACAGAAAACAAGGGGAAGACAGGAGTTCTACATGACATTTAATTGACCTCTGACCATGACTTCTACAAGGCTCAGAGGAAAGACTTCTGAAGCCTAGAGAAGAAGATGGGACAGATGACGTCCAGAGCTATGAAGTGATTCAAGTTCAGGGGATGAGCAGAGGGACAGGGAAACCTGAAATATCAACACAGAAGACAGTAGAGTCCTGACGGCATAAGGCAAATCGTGATGCTGGGTTCCGGGAGTCAACAGGAAGATGCAATACTAGGAGTGACCTCAGTTCTAGGAGAAGCAGGTAAGTAACAGGATATACAATCACTGTACTTAAAGATGCTCATTGTAGACATATGCCAAAGGCAGAATATAAACTCTAATAGTACTGCACATCTTGTTTTAAAACACAGAAAAAACCAGAGGGAAATACTTAAGACATTAGCATTTTGTCTTAGGTTGTATTTGGGGAAACTTTTCAGTTTTGTAACAAGTTTCCTTTCTTTTCTCTTGTTTTTGGCTTCCCTCTCTTTCCCCCTCCAGCTCCCACAATCCCTTCTTTCTTCCATACCTTTCTCCTGTATTTGCAACACTGGAAATCAAAGTTAAGGCCTCATATATGCTACAAGCTATCTAGCACCCTAACCCTTTAAATATGTTGGTATAATTTCCAGATTCTATTAAAAAAAATAGAATAAAAAAACTAAAAAAAAAATAAGCAAAAAACTTTTGCTTATACTTAGAAAATAACACACCACATAATTTTTGAAACCCTGTGTTCTGCTGTGCTCTAAGCTGCTATTATTCCCCTTTATGAGAGAAACTGAGGTTTGTTTTTTTCCCCCAACATTATTTTTCACTACATCTTAAAATGAAGAACATGGCAACCATGCTTTGCCCTTGCATGCTCTATTCCAAGCACACACAGTACTCCCTGCAGATGAAGTGGCCTCTGCATGGAGGATTGCATGTTTGTAAAAGGGAAATGAGTGTGCAGGTCTTGACGGCAAAGCCACAGGTGCCCACCTGGCAGACTGAGGTCTCGGGATCACACTGGCTGCTGTGTCCGTTACACTGACAGGGAACACAGGTTCCCAGGCTTGGTCCAGGGGTGCGGCTGCCTGGTTCCGACCGCAGTCTGTAAAATCCTGTTGCACATGTCTAGAGAAAGAAGGCAATTAGGACAGCCACATTAGCATTCTTGCCTCACCGGTAAGCAAGTTCTCCACCAGTTTTAAAGGCAACCTTGGCCCACCCCTTCCCCTCCATGGTGCTCTTAGAAACGAGCACCATTTATAAGAAGTGCCAGCTTTGAAACAGTTCTGCTAGGCCCTTCTTCTGTTCTCAGATGCTGGCAGCCCTCATGTAATCATGTTTTAGCAGAGGAAAGCTTTCATTTGCATCTACTGCTTTTAGCCTATGAAAGCCTGAAAGTGTCATTTTTTGGGGGAGGTTTATTTTTAACTAACATTGTCATATGGACTAAGGAGATGTTAGTCCAATGTCCTCGGCAGCCAAAAATATGCTTCACTGTGCTTGATGGATTACTAGCAAATGTCCAAAGGATAGCTCAGTAAAACAAAATTTAAAAAATTTCATAAAATAAAAATTCATAGGTGCATTACTTATATTGATATGTTGTAAAGCTTATAAGAAGAAAAAAGTCAAAATAATAAAACTGTCTATGTCTCTTGGGACTTCTAGGTCATGTATAAAATTTATCTTTTCCTAACCTGTATTTTTTTTCCATTTTGCAATAAAAATCCAAAAGCCAACAAAAAATTGCTGGCAAAACTGACATGCAAAATCAAGAGTTTCATCTTCATGAAGATTTTGTTATCTGAATTTAGCAAGAACATCAGTTCTGTGGTGGGCCTTAGATGGGACTAACTTCTATTCCAGACTCAATGATCTCTCTCATCAGACAGTGTTTGATTTCTGATTAAGATGTAGGATGCAGTTCTCAAATGGCACTGAGGATTGTAAAGAGGCTGTTTAAGCACCTGGGCTAAGTAGGCTTTTCTTTCTTTCCTTAAAAATCTCTCTCCTTTTGATGAGAGAATCAGAGCTGACTAAGTAGGGCAAACATGTTTTACCAAGAACTACCTAATGCTCACACATGCTTTTGATCTGGCCTCAGCAGCTCAGAATGAAATATACAACAGTCCCCCAGAAAAAGAAAAAAGTCAATACTCAGTGCTCTCCCTGTGTTTATTTTGATTTGTTTAATGTGTACCTCAATTAAGCACTTAATTAAGACTCTCTTGGCTTTTATCAGCCTATAAGAAATTCTAATAAGATTTAATTCCTTTCCAACTCTAAGCAAACTAAAGACTGAGCCTAGAAGACAAACAAAACAAAACAAAACACCCCCACACACAATAAAAAAAAAAACAGAATTATTTTGCATCTTTTCATTCTCATGGTGCATACAGATATATTCTGTACCCAAATGTAACCATGTTATTGACAATTGAAGTTAATTTTCATCATTGTTACAGAAAAGTCTAGAGATCACAGCTGAAGAATTCACTTATACATAACTGAAAGAACAATCCCGGGTGTGTTAAAAAGAGGGAGGTGACACACAGGGGCTGCAGAGGTGGCATCGGGGACTGGGGAGGCTTCATAGGGGGTATGGTTCTAGCAGCTGAAGCATGAGGCCGTGAGGCCGAGCAGAACTCATGCAAAGCATGGTAGGTGTGGCAACCACGTGTAAGCCCAGACAAAGCTGTGAGCTTTGAGTCAGTGAGAGACCCGATTCAGTTTGTAAGATGGAGTGTGATCAAGGAGAATACATCAGCTCCAAGCCTCTACACACATATGAGAACATGCACACTGAAACCTTCACACACAGAGCTTTCCCTCAGACTTCAAAAGTGCTACATTGTGCAGACTGCTAGAAATTGTTACTGTGTTGGCATGAATAAACTTGCATTTTATTTACATGAATCTCACACTTAAGTATCTTTTTTGAAATATTTTGTTAGTTGATTTAATCATGGTCTATCTGTGTGTTTGTATACTGTGTAAATATATAAAAACTACAAAGTATGGGAGCAATTTCTAAGATCTATTTTGTATCTCAAAACAAACAACAACCAACCAACCAAACAAACCTTAGAAGAACAAAGTAAAGGAGAATATATTTCTTTGAAGAAGGCAAGTTCAGTGTCCTGTGCTGAAATGTACTGATAACCCCAAGGTCTATTCTGCAGTCCATCAGGTCTTGGGTCCTAACGCTGTGGCTCTTTGTGAGGGCAACAAGTCATGGAGACTACCCGCAATCCAAGTTCCACACTGAGTTTTGTGAAGAATGTTCTAGGCGTCTCCTTTTGGTTTTCTGTTATCTGGCTCCACCCTTAAAGATTGCAGTGGAGCCGGTTAAAGTGAAGGGCAGTGAGTTGTGCCGGTTCTTGAGAAGGAGTTAGTAACGGTGATGACTGAGAGTGACGGGCATGCTCAACCTCCTGCATTTTTAAAGTGTGTTTGGAAAGGGCGTGTGGGATCCTTGGGCTGTGCTCTAATGAATATGGGAGCTGTGGCTTCCGGTTAGCCAGTGTGAAGGGTGTGGGTCAGTTACTGTCATTCCGACACGGCTTCCTTATCCCATCAGCAGGCATACTGAGTGAGTTGACACAGTTTAATATTGTGTTTTGGTGAACTGTATACCTAAGCAAAGAAGAAGTGACCTTTTTCAATGGAAGAATTAGAGCATTAAAAGGGTATTTGAAACAATGTCATATTTATTCCTTTTTAATCCCTGCCTTTCCTGGATCCCTTTGTATTAATTCTTTCAATTAAAAATCAACTGAAGGTGTTTATAAAATATCAAGTGTTTCAGTCCTCACTGGGGAAAAAAAGGCAAAATTGACAGTACAAACAAGTTTAAATAGGACAGAAATGGAGCTATTTTAAATTTTTTTTTTAAAAAAATTCTTTTGGAACCTGATGAATTTAAGAAAAGTAAACAGAAACTTTTTCAAAGATTATTCTGTTAGATTTTCTCCCTCCTGTCATTCCAACTTTTCAAAAACTCTCTTCCCATCCTGAAATTAGGCACAACTCAATTCTCTCTCCTCTCTGTAGCTTTTTCTTTCATAGTATGGCATCTCTCCAAAGCACTAGAATTAAATTTGTACAAAAACCGCGGGACAGCAGAGCCAACAGGGTTCCAGAGGAGCTGTAAGCCAGATCGTCTAGACTTGCTCCACACAGTCCTCTCCTCAGGGACAATGGAAGCTGACAGGTGCAGGGACAGTGGCTGCACTCTGCCTGGGATCTCTGCATGGGCTTTGCACCTAGGCAAACATGACTTTGGTTTTTCCTCCGACACTTGCTACATAGCATTGGGCACAGACTTTGAGTACTGCAGTCCTCAGTTTCCTGATCTGAAACACACAGATCTTTTGTATAATATTTGAATATAAGGTAATGTGCATTTTTAGAAACAAGTAATCTCAATCACAGCTTTGCTATTGTATAGCTGTTTAATGGCAGACAAGTTCTTCTACTTACCTAGGCCCCGGTTTCCCCAGTGAGAACATGGAGATCGTAAGTAATAATCTGTGGTGATGGGGTAAGTATGCCATAAAATGTATTTGAGATTGTACAGGACACAGTAAGCATGCAACAGATTTTTTTTGTGTGTATGTAGGGTTATTATTATTTTGTTTGTGAGGATTATTACTCCACACATTTAATGCTTTTTACAAAATTGACTTAAATACCCTGTGCCAGATAAGATTTAGATATAGTTGCTGAGAATAAACTAAAAATAGAGGTAGCCATGACTTTTGTAACTTTCTCAGGAAAGAAAATGACAGTGCATGCCATCTCTCCATAACATGTTCCTTAATATTTGGAGGTACAGTCATGAATCACAAAACAGCGTTTTAGTGAGCTACATACCACAGACTCACTGAAGGCCTCACAGATTCCTAGGAATGTCACAGTCATCATGCTGTGTGTGCCTGCATGCCATGATGTCTGCATAGAGATGGAATCTCCTAGTGACACAGTTTGTACTTTATGTTTTGGTCATTAAAGAAGATGTGGATGCATGAAAACAGTCATTGGGTCTCCCACACACCATGTCACCAAAATGATAAGGGACCCCCTGAGGGAGCAAGTATGTGGAAGGAGACCATTCTTGCTACATTAGGAATTTTCAGTTTTATGACTTTCTAGTGAGTATGCACTGGGAATTTAAAATTTGCCCAAACTGTTAGGTTTCAATTGACCCAATAGACATCAGTTCAACTGTGACCCAGGGCCTTGCTGAGATAAGAACTTTGAAGTGGGATTAGGAGGCTGGAACTACCAAAATATCAACTGGACATCGTCATCAAACTTCTGATCTCCATGAAAGTGTTGCATATACCCAGCACTGAAAAATCATAAATTAATGCACCTGCATCTGACCTACATTGAATTTAGGTTTAGGCAATAATTTTACCCTAAGCTAATCTGGAAAATGGGCTAACCAGAGTGGTTCTATAGACAAGTGTGATGCAAAGAGAGAAGCTTTCACTTGACTTCTAAAAGAAATCTAGTTCCCACTTCAAATTGTAAATCACAATAATTAGGTATTTCAAGGACAGAAAGCTGTGCTGAGCATAAATACTGTCGCTCCACTCCAGTTATTAGGTACATGCGTAGTAGTATCCTCATAACTGGCTGGACTTTAAATGGCAATACTTAATTCTGTCTCGGTTAGATCTCATTTTGTCTTAAAATATGAAATGAAGCAATTTTGTCCAAAGTAAATATCTGGAGAATTTCACACACTTGCTAAAGAGGTTGTAAAGGAACTGCCCTGTATATTCACAACCGAAAGCATACGTCACTGGCATGGGGTGGATTGTTTCAAAACTGTCCTTAGCTCATGCTTTGATGATTAGGTTTTATGCCTGGGTAATTACACTTTAGAGTCAACATGAATTATGAATTAGCTGTATAACGGATTAGATGCAACACGGTGTGGAGAACATATCAGGTGTCTTATTGTGAGAGATAAGCCTTTATCTCTGTAATCTCTCCACTAATTCATCGCTGTGATCCTTGTCTATAAACAGGAGCCTGACACAAATGCTTATGAAGACACATTCTAGGTCTTTCTTAGTTCCTTTCATTCTCTTTGGCTTCATTTGTGCTAATTCACATTTTTAAATAGTGGCAAGTCATAAACAATTCAATGCTAAAGTGTGTTTTAGTCTTTTTTAAAAGCCTATAAACTACAAGAAAGCATATTGAACATGAAATGTGGGGGGGATGTAGATTATACTAAGGTTATTTTATAATCTTCAAATTTTGTATTGAAATATGAAGAGAATCATATTAAATAAGTAAGTGAAGAGAAATGGAGATGTAATATCTTTCTCAAGATACCTGAAGGTCATGCTTGGCTCTGAATATTTTCTATAGGAAAATTACATTACTGAGTGAGAAATTTCAAAATTCCCACCGTATAGCTTAGATAACTATATAATGGTAACTACATATAGTAATAATAATGAGGCCTGTGGCAGATAAGGGATTTGGCCAAGGTCACACACAGTTTTCTAGCAGAGCAGCCACACAATGAAATAGAACTCCATCTCTCAGAAAAGACTTAAAGTTCTCTGTGTCCTCTTTGCTTTCATCTCTCTTACTCACGAAATGTTAGCCCATTTTGTAAGTGTGCATTGTCTCATCTTCCAGCCATATTCTGTGCATGTTTGGAAGGGGCATGTAGGTATGTATAACAGTCTGTGTTGTATAAAAACGGATGCGTGAGAGAACTGTTAATAACTGGATGGATCATTTGTTTACGAGAGCAAAGTGTGTGTACTACAATGCGTATCCTCCTTTGAGCAAACAATGGAGCTGCTTCAAGGCATTTCAGTCACCCCAGGAAGTTGCTCTTTGAGCATCATAGAGCTATAAAGTGGTGGCTAAGCTGAACAGCCCTGAGTTTGCAATGGCATTTCCTCTCATGATTTTTCATTTATATTAATCCTTGAGGTGATTCTCTAGGTAAAAACCTAGGGATCAGCAATAAGCCAGCGAAAGTGCCTGAAGTAGTAGAATGAGGTAGGAGTTGCAACAGCAATTTTCTGCTGTTCTTTTTATCTGCTGTGTCATCCTCAGGAAACATGAATTTGATAATTACACTTGCCTGTTTTTATATATGTGATTTGGTTTGTGCATACCACAATGAGTGTGTGAAGATCAGAGGGCAACATGAGGGAATCAGTTCTTTCTTCCTTCCACATGGGTTCTGGGAATTGAGGGAAGTCAGGTTGTGAGGCTTAAAACATAGAGCCATCTCAGCAGCCCACGATCAAAATTTCCAAGTTGTACTTTAGCTTTGACCTGGGGTCACACATGCAATTCTCAACAAAACTTCCAAGATCCCATTTCAAAATAAGCAGATTAAGCAATTTATAATAAAAATATCAGTACAATTTATAATAAAAATATCAGACATAGAGTTAGTAACATGTCATAGTCTCAACTCTAACAAGGATTGTGAGTAGAAACCAGTGATATGTGTGTAAAGGTCACAGTTTATGTAATCTTCATAAATCTTAAGCTGCAGAAGAGGAGACAACAGTGATATCCAACCTCCAACTAAGAGCACCAACTAACTTGACCAGTAAGAGAATTTGGGGTGTAGTAGGCCCTTGAAAACTCTTTAAGACCAGGCATTATAATAGGGCTTTACAGAAAGGCCAGATATGGAAGACCAGAGGTGGTGACAATGAGTTACTCAGGGACTTGAGTATTTATCCTGTGCAGCTTAAAGAGGTTTAGAAACGTGTACAAGGTCTCAGCTCTAGTACATGATGAAATTTAGATTCAAATTCAGCCAAGCTCCGTATCTCCTCCGACTTCCTGATATTGTAGTGTTCCTTTTTACAAATTAATATTTGTAGAAATTGATTAGACAACCAGAAGGCATTCAAAGCAATACCCTATCAATGAAAAAAGAAAAAAAAATTAATTGCAGTGACTGAATGATAGTAGCACCATGGGAACAAATTTATGTCCTTTTGAGAAAAGTATGTTGAGTGGAACAGCCTGCTATTTAGTGCACGAATTTTGTCTGTTCTATATAAGAACACTCTCAAACCCAATATAATCATATCTCATGATCACTGCAGTTTGTATGTCTTAACTGCTCAGAAACAGTGCTAAGAAGATAGATGCGCTATACAGACCAGCCTTTTGAAACACGCTCAGCCCCTCCAGCTATGGCATAGCTTTACAAATATCTTAATTTTTATCAGGTGTTTCCCTCCAGTTGCAATTCTTTATGTGTTAAAAATAACATTATCATTCATGTTGCTACTGTGCATGAAAGAGCAAGTAAATAGGTTAAGAGTACACACGGAAGTCTTTGAAGAACTCCCATTCGGCTCTGGAAGGGGACTGAGCTTAATCAAGTGTGTAGCAGCTGGCTTACCTCACAGGACAAGCCAGAATAGCCAGGGGGACAGTCACATCTTTCTATCAAGTGTGCTGGTGGGCTTGCTGCCGTCACATGTCCTGGTTCAGCTACTTCCATGGAGATTTCAGAAATGCTGCGAACAATGAGCACAGTCGATGATCACACAACCAGATACAGCCTCCCAGAACTACTTAAGGTTTAAGAAAAGAAAAGAAAAGAAAAAAAAACCTCCTCAGATTTCTGCCAGTCACAGGTAAATTCTTCTGTTTGCTTGTTTTCAATAAACCAAAATGCATCTACTTATCAAGGTAACATGATATTATATACTGCAGAAAAGGGGCCATCAAGTTAATAACTGCATTGTATCGAAGCTGCTCAAATTCCAGGGGTCCAGTTGTCTCATTTGATTACTGCGTTTTTCTTTCCTCTAAGACTGAGATTATGTGTTAGGAACATATCTGCATAAATCCTAAGTAGTTTAGTAAATTGGATGTCTGCTGTCCTGTTGAGAAGTTATTATAAAGATTTTATCCCCCCCCCCCTCAGTTTTTAAAATGTGAGTAGCTTCATGCAGACATGGCCAATTAATTAGACATTTATATTCTTGCAAACAGGCAACCCAAGGTCACTCTCTTGTAGAATATCTCCTGTTGTCACCAGTGAAATTGCTTTTAATTTACTACATTCTTCCTTTGGGGCTTCTTGGTGTCCTTTCAAGAACTTTGGAAAGCCTCATAGAAAACAGCACAAAGCATGATCTAACCCTGATCTTGAAGATGATGAGGAGCTTTCCAAATTAACATTTTATTAGCTTTATTAAATAAATCCTTTATGTGACTTAATTTACCCTTCCTATTGGTGGGAAAGTCATTATGGTAGAAAAAAATATATTCCTAGTGAATCCAATGATACCTGTTTTCATTAATTTGAAATTATGCATTAAAATATATATGCAGTCCATAAACCCAGACTATTTCATGACTGACTAACTGCAACATGAAAATGTTCTGCAAATAAACTTTTAGGCGAGACACTGAATAGTTTTGCCTCAATAAAAAGGCACCTCCAATAGCTTAAGGAGGTTGAATCATAAACTTTATAACAAGCATAGGTTAGTTTTATTGAATTATGAATGCTGGTTTCACTAGCATTGTGATCCACACGTGGGAGCCTTTGTGAAACTAATTGCAGGCTAAAATGTAAGTTTTGCTTTACCCTCCTTAGAGTAGCATTGTGGTAGCGAGCTGTTAGCAGTGTTCTTCTCCAATAAGAAGCCTTCAGTCTTCTCCTCTCTGAGGCAATAGGAAAAATTGCTGCTTGTGTGACCAGCCCTCTTTCCACTGAAACATCTGTGGGCCTCCATAGTTACTTCAAGAAGATACAAGTATCATCTTGCCTTCATTCTCTTGTATATTTGTGCATACACATTTTAAAGCATACAGCAGTGTTTAGAAATCCAGAGATTTTATTGTTGTTTGAACAGTAGCAACAATAAACAGTTCTGCCAGGAATAATGTTTCTCTAGTGCTTAGAGGAGCTCACACATGGGTGAAAGGGTGGAGAGGTTGGAAGGACGGAAGTGCAATCAATGGCTTTGCTTGTGTCTGGATACAGCTTCCGTTTAAAGGAATACTGAATTCAGGAATGATGACACACAGAACTCTTTTTTTTTTTTTTTTTTACACAGAACTCTTAAACTCTGCTTCTGACACTGCTGTGATTTGTGTGACAATAAAGTTTTGGGTTATGACATACTGGGGGTTAATTTAAACTTTTGTCATGTTTCCACTGTCTTAAATATTCGAGTGTTGGAGATGTGTTTGCCTCACTTGTTTTCTTGGTGAGCTTACAACTCAAGTTTTGATAGGGCTTATAAAAAGTGATGTATAATGAAAAATAAAGACAACATGGGTCCCATAAGTTACACTAACGGCATGTTCTGTGAACTGCCAAACTCCTAGTGTGTCTGTGGGAACTTGCAAAGTGGTCTACTTGTATATCTAATATGCAAAACAGATTTGGCTTCTATGACTAATATACATTTGCTATTCTAAGAAAATTAGCAACACAGGTGACAGTGGCTTTTTTTTCCAGTACATGTCCTTATTTTTTATGATAAAGAGACCAAAGAAATAAAAAAAGAGAAGCTGAATGTTGGGTCATGATTAACTCTTTCACTGAAAGCTGCTTCCTCGATACAGTGAACAACATGAATCTTCTATTAGACAAAAAAGAGTTCTGCATGGGATTGTGCACATGCTTAGCACAGAATAAATATCTGAAATATAGAAATTTTTACATTCATTAATTTGACTATGAGAGGTTTTCTCTTTTTTATTTTATTTAGCTTGCTCTATTTATTTTTCATAAGAGATATTGAGTTGCTAAGTAAATTCAACACGGTGTTCATCTCTGAAGTAAGAAGTTGGCCTTAATCTGTGTGAGTTTTCATTTCCCCTCAATGGCTGATTCTGTCTACTAGTAACAAAGTCTCCTGGATCCTCCATTGCTCTCTTTAGTCTATATTATTTTATTCTACTTTCTCTCTCTAATTATTATATTTATCATAGTCTATAAACATGCTTACATAGGTTTCAAATGAGACAAATACCTCTTGACTTTTACCATGGGGTCATTCCATTTTGTAATAGAGTCATGGAAAACAGTACTTCCCACTTTCCATACTAGGTTCTTCATGTCTCGTTCATTCTTTAAAACTTGGAGACTATTTCTGACCAAAAGCATCAGTAAAACTTGATATTGAATATTGTACCAATGTGGCCCCACGTGACATTCTTAATGACCCTTAATACTGATTAACCTCTTGGACTCACAAGGAAACACTGAATACGACTGTGAAGTATTCCCAGTTTTGCTTCCTTGATGTCACATATGTTTCTCTAATTCACCTGCGTTTGTTTGTTGCTATGATTTTTAATCAACTTACATCATGATATCCAGGGTAAATAAACATGTATGTTACACTGGCAAGGACAGATGAACGTGACCAAGGCTGGAGGAGATTAGATTAACTTGGCCTTGTCTGCCCCCTTTCATGTTTCAAGGTCATTTTCTCAATAATGTTAAAACAGACTTGCAATATTATAGTTAACTCTATGTAACCAACACTATTGCTGCCCTGCACGTTTGCCTGGTGAATTTAACAAACCATGACTAATGCAAGTAAAAGTATTGTTCTTAAGTTATTTGTTTTGGGGGTAAAACTATGATATCTTTTATCAAGTGACTGGAAACATCCTTTGGATTGTCTTCTTTCACCTCAGTCCCAAATCAGATCACTCATTGATTTTTTTTTTTTGGGGGGGGGGTTGTCTGGTGACTTTCTGACCAGCCCTATATACCCTAGAATAAGAACTTAAGTTGAGTATTTTCCATTATACTTTACCGGCTTTGCCTCACAACATTTCCATAAGTGGCCTTGATAAGGATGTAGTGGATATCATATAGAATATCCATGAAGTCTTCACGAGTCACAGTTCTGCTGATTCGAGGATCATCACCATAGTATTTCCATTCTTTCTGTAAACAATAACCAAAACAAAAAAACAAAACAAAAGAACAACAAAAAGCCATTATGATAAAACTGAACGAAAAAGCATTAGTATCTTTGCCCCAAACAATTACCAACTTTACCTCTGTCATTTCAATTTCATGCCTTGTCAGCTGGCCAATGAGAGGGGCAGCCATGTGCCTGGTGATAATTCTAGCGTGAGTAGGAGTCCCGCCTCGAATGATAACTTGGGGTTTGTATGTGGAGAAGCCTGTCTCATCCCGAGCCTCAAAATAGAGAGCATACTTGAGTTTACCCCCATAGGCCATCAACTGAAAACAATAGAACAAAGAGAGATGATGATGAGGCCAACCACAAAGGACCTGCCAGAGCTTGCCTGTGAATTCAGGGTTGTTTCTTTTACCTTTTTCCCTTCAAATTGTTCTGGGAGTTTCCAGTAAAAAGGTTCCAAATGGAGCTCTTGCCTGACTTGGTCCATCTTCGCCACAGTCTCTGGGTGCTGGAAAGCAATGCCCTTGGTGGTTGTGTGCTGTAGGGCTTCGTCTACCAGAGGCAGGATGGTCTGTTCATTGCTCAGAGTCACCTGCACAGGGTCAAAAGGCAGCAGGAAGTCGAACGTGAGTCTTCGGGGCATTCTTTTAAGGCTAAGTGTGGAGCGCGCGCGCCTCTCTGCCTTCCGGGCCCCACTTTGACGCACTGTCCCAGAAAATAAGCTGAGATGACACGGTGGGTGAGAGCAGTAGGAAATAAATGGTTCGAAATGACTTGAATTATAAAATTCATAATCTCTGAAAGCTGCAGTTTTTTTAACAGATAAAAGTTGAAGTTAAAGTCTGGCAAAATAAAGGGAAATTATTGTCAAAATAAGCATAATGCCATCCAAACAATGAACAGTTCCCTGTGGCTGGCTGGGGACACCCAACAGGTTCTGGTTTTCAGGGCTGAGTTAAACATCACCAGTCACACTCTAGAGCCTCCTTTCTCAGGACGTTCCCAAGCCAGAACGCTGTGCCTCCTGGCACTGTTTCCAGTTTCTACGTGCTACCTCTTTCCTTATCAACAGTAACTGAGCCATCTTCTAGGAAGAATTTTAAAGAGGCAATTATGCCAGCTGCCTAATGGCACATAGAGCCTTTACCAATTCTGAATGCACGCAGGGGACAAGGTTACTTAAATGTTTTGCCATTCCCTACTACCCCTCAGGGCCCGACTAAAAGGTTCCTGCAGGAATGCACATTAGACCATTACACGGCTCAACGGCTTCCTACTCACCCGCGAACGGACCAGCCCCTTTGCTTCAGAACACTGAGTGGTGACTCCAAAGCAATAGCAGCTGCTGCAGCCAAGTGGGTTCTTGGCCTCGAGTCCGAATTTGCCAGGCCGGCACCTGTCACAGCGGATGCCTTCCACATTCACCTGAAGAAAGAAGAGGAGCCTTCAGGGTTCATTATAGTGTTACAGGAGAAATCAGCTGAAGAACAGGAAACAGAAACACGTTTCTTTTTCACCAACTAAACTCAGACAAATGAGTGAAGAGTATGATACTTTTTTTCTTATTTTTAAAAATTAATTCATTCATCCAGTTTACATCCTCTCCTCGAAGTCCCACCGTTCCTCCCTCTTTTCCCTCTCCCTTCTCCCCTCCTCCTCAGATAAGGAGAGCCTTCCCACCAAACTACACCAGCACATCAAGTTACATCAGGAATAAGTACATATGATACTTACATATACCTTCAATGATATTTTTAGTTCACATCCCTGGCAGGTCCTCTTGGGACTTTAAAAGGTACTTGATTCCTACATGCTTCTGTTACTAAGGGTTCTTTACACTGTTTCTCAACTCTAAAGCCATGTGTTTTCTGCAGTTATGCTATGAGCAATAAGAATTTGAGAAGCAAAAGAAATCAATGATTCTTAGCTAAGAAGCGAAAAATCAGCCGAACAAAAAATCAACAGGAAACCGAAGCTCTCCAGTTATATATTTGCTCTAATATTATATAATTCCTATAATATTATGCATATACAACATGCAGGAAGTATAGTATATGGCCATAATACAGTGTGTATGTTTGAAGCATGATAATCCTCCTGAATAGGATCTTTTATGACCTCAAGGTCATATTCACCACAGCTTGTTCAGTCCTCAAATTTCAAACCTGCTGCTTCCTCTGGCTTTCTTTGCATAGACTTTGTCTTGAAAAGCTATCTGTGACACGGTTTTAACCACATTTATCCTGGGATTGATTTTTTTCCCCCCAGAAATACATAAAAGACAAAATAACATTCCTCTTACCCATTTTAATTGGCTGTTTTTCTACATCATTTAACAGTATTAATGATGGCTGAACATTTCACATAGTTAGCCACTGTTTGTAATGCCAATGTTCACACGGGATGGCATTTTACTGAATTTACATAGGAGTGAATATGCCTCAGTGTGCAGTGTCTTCAGATTAACCGCAGGAGAAATGGTTTGTCATAAGCTAGGTTATCAGTGGTGGCTTTTCTCTGCCCAAGCCTGAAAGTCCTCCCTTTCTACTGTGCAGACATTTCTTTAAGCAAGAAGAACACAGAAGAATAATAACTTCTCTCACTATGGAACCTGTATCCTGTGCACTGACTGGAAACAAGGTTGGGTTTGGGGTGAAAGCAGTTTTTGAAAAGTGGAGCGTATCCTTATGCCAGTGAACATACATCAAGGAAACCTGAGTCTAGCCATGAGTGTTTGTTTGTGTTGCTCAATGAAGCAAGAAAAGCAGGCATGAATGAAAGTCGACTTGAGTAACAGAATCTACAGCAAACAGGGTTCTCTTTGCTGCAGCACGCTAACTCATACCTTGCAGGTGCACTGTCCAGTCTGGTCAGTACAGGAGCACTTCCTGGTCTCTGAATCGCAAGTTGAGGCCTCTGTCCCTGGAAGAGAGCAGTCGCAGAGACTGCAGAGCGGATAGTTCCAGTGACCTCGGTTGCATTCTGAGCATGTCATACCAGAGAATTTTGGATGACAGTTGCACTGGCCCGTGCTTACATCACACTGAGGAGCCAAGGAACCCACGGTGCTGCAGTTGCAAGCCTGAAGAAGGAAGGGAGGGAAACAGCAACCATTCACGCAACTGCGTAGCGAACATCTTAAATGTTTAGGCCTACTGTTTCTAGTCCACTATGCCCATGTGAACCACGTATCTATTACAGGCTCTGTAGTGTTGGATTTTAGTCCTTTGGGGCACATCAGTGAACACAGCATGAAAAGGCTTCCTGCATATCAGAAAAAGGATGATAATCTAGAAATCACAATGCTATGTGGTAAGAAAGAAAGTGTGCAGGCTCTGATTTGTTTGAGCATGTTCTGTCGGAGTATGTGGCAGAGGTCACCCTCAAGGGGGTCTTCCTCAAGTTCTATCCACCTTATTTGTTGAGACACTGTTTCTTCCAGGAGCGTGTGGCCTCACCAATAAGGTTATCTCTGTGGGTTCTGGGGATCAAAGTTAGTGTCTCATGCTCATGCAGAAGTGCTAAGGTACTGAGTTCTCCCCTTGGCTCTGACAACAAATTATTTTCCCCTCTCCTCATAGATATGCTGTGAAGAAGCTATAGAAGGAACGGCCACCAAGACTTATTTCAGGGCTAATGAGGTGGCTCAGTGGTTAGAGACCAGTGCACACGCCTAATGTCCTGATCTCACAGGGTGACCAGAAAACTGACTCCAGAGAACTGTCTTCTGACTTCCATGCTCACGCTATGGCATGAACACACTCCTAAGAATCCTTAAAACGTTATTTTAAACTAGTGACATGAACTGTGGTTTTTCTTATATTACAAACACGGTTTCTTTCTTTTTCTGTTCTCTTTTTTTTTGGGGGGGGAGACAGGGGGAGGCTGGCTTTCACTTACATTTATTTAATTACACTAAGCACAGCATTATAAAATAAATAAAAATAAAATTGTATTCTTTTCTTCTGAATACAGGAGAAGAAAATTGAAATATAAGTAAGCCATTGAGAGTTGATTGTATGCTTGAAACTATATGAACATTTTTACCCTCCCACCCCACCCCGCCCCCACACGTGGACATTTCATTTTCCTCTCACAGCAATCCAGTAAAAGGCAGGGCTTTATAGTCTTGTGATAGCTAACACACAGTAGAGCCACTGTGAATCCAGGTATATGCTTCACTTATACCTACTACTTATTATCTGAATAGCCTAAGGCAGCGTCATTCACCTCCCTAAGCATCAGATTTCTGTATCCATAAGAAATGACACTGTGAATAAATTGTCATAAACAATAATTGAAATTAAAACTATTAAAAATAAAGAGAAATGACACAGTGAGCAACTCATAGAGATGCTGTGAGGGCAAGGCAAACATTATCGTGAATGTTCCCAGCAGTTACTTTTTATTATTATTTTAGATAATGAACTGGAAGTTGCCAGAGGTTTTCATGCTTTCCCAATGACAGTTAACTGGCAGGTCAGAGGTCTGGATAAGTATGTTCCTCCAGAGGCTACAGATTAGTGAGAAAGTCAAAGAGAAAGCCACATGTACCTTTTCCTAATTTAGAAGTGGGCAGTAAGAATATTAAAGACTACCCAATAGTAAAGCAAGAAAGAGATGGGCTTCCAATTCAACAGAATACTTTCTTCCAGGAGGGAGCGGTGGAGCAAGAAGGGGTCTTCGCACAAACATAATGTCTAAGACACAGAGTAACTCATTACCATAATATTGGTTTGCAACTAGATTGTATCTTGGATTAACTAAAACCGAAGTTCTGCACTCTCCTGCTATTATTTTCTTAGAGTAATTGAAGCAAGAAGACCCACCTTAAATCTGGGTTATACCTTCTGGTGGACCACCTAGAAGGGCATGGAAGAAGAAAGCGTGGATTTTTGCCTGCTTGCAACTCACTCTTTCTGGCAAGTTTACCTATCCTGTTGCTGAGCCATTTCCTCACTGGTATTAAGATGATAAACCCACACACCTATGAATACTTGATTTTTGTCAAAGCAGCCAAAACCATTCAATGGAAAAAAGACAGCATCTTCAACAAATGGTGCTGGTCCAACTTGATGTCCACATGCAGAAAAATGAAAATAGATCCATACTTAGCACCCTGCACAAAACTAAAGTCCAAGTGGATCAAAGACCTCAACATAAAACCAGATACTCTAAATTGGTTAGAAAAAAAGTGGGGAAAACCCTAGAAATCATTGGCACAGGAGACAACTTCCTGAACAGAACACCGACAGCACAGGCTCTAAGAGCAACAATCAATAAATGGGACCTCATGAAACTGAAAAGCTTCTGTAAAGCAAAGGACACTGTCATCAAAACAAAACGACTGCCTACAGATTGGGAAAGAATCTTCACTAACCCTTTATCTGAGAGAGGACTAATATCCAGTATGTACAAAGAACTAAAGAAGCTGAAAAGCAGCAAACCAAGTAATCCAATTAAATTCTCTGTTTAGCTCTGTTCCCCATAGAATAGAGTTAAACAGAGAATTCTTGATAGAGGAATATCAAATGGCAGAAAAACTCTTAAAGAAATGCTCAACCTCATTAGCCATTAGGGAAATGCAAATCAAAATGACCCTGAGATTTCACCTTATACTCATCAGAATGGCCAAGATGAAAAACTCAAGTGATAACACATGCTGGAGAGGTTGTGGAGAAAGGGGAACCCTCCTCATTGCTGGTGGGAATGTAAACTGGTACAACCACTTTGGAAGTCAATCTGGCGCTTACTCAGACAATTAGGAATAACACTTCCTCAAGACCCAGCTATACCACTGCTAGGTATATATCCAAAATTTTCTCAAGTACACAACAAGGACATTTGCTCAGCCATGTCTGTAGCAGCTTTATTCGTAATAGCCAGAACCTGGAAACAACCCAGATGTCCATCAACGGAGGAATGGATACAGAAATTGTGGTATTTTTACACAATAGAATACTACTCAGCAATCAAAAATGAGGAAATCATGAAATTTGCAGGCAAATGGTGGGATCTAGAAAAGTTCATTCTGAGTGAAGTATCCCAGAAGGAGAAAGACAAACACGGTATATACTTGCTTATATAGACCTACAAGATAGGATAAACATAATGAAGTCTATACACCTAAAAAAGATAAACAAGAAAGTAGACACGAGGTAAGATGATCAATCGTCACTTAGAAAGACAAATGAAATGTGCATTGGACGTATGACAGGCGTCTACTGCAGAAGGCATCTGAAAGACTCTACCAAGCAGCGTTTCAAAACAGATACTAAAACTCATAACCAAACCTTCAGCAGAAGGGGACTTAGTATGATGAGGAAAGGATAGGAGCCCCACAAGGACCAAATATATCTGGGCACAGGATTTTTTTCTGAAACTGTTTCTCCAACCAAGGACCATGTATGGATATAACCTAGAACCTTTGCTCGGACGAAGCTCGTGGTAGCTCAATAAGCAATTGGTTTCCCATAGTAAGGGGAACAGGGACTATCTCTGACAGGAACTCAATGGCAGGCTCTTTGACCTCTCCACCCCCCAAGGGAGGAGTAGTCCTGCTAGGCCACAGAGGAGGACTTTGCAGCCAGCCCTGAAGATACCTGATAAAACAGGGCCAGACAAAAGAGGAGGAGGTCCTCCCCAATCCGTGGACTTGGAAAGGGGCAGGGAGGAGATGAGGGAGGGAGGGTGGGATTGGGAGGGAATAAGGGAGTGGGTTACAGAGTTAATAAAATGTAACTAATAATAATAAACAATAAAAAGATGAGATCTATTGGCATTCCAATGTAGAATGAAGAAGAGCAGCTTTCCAGGAATCCTCCAGGACACCAGGGCCACAGCAGGAATGCTGAGACATCCAGCCTCTTGGGCAGAGCAACTATAGGATTCTCTGTTTTCCTTTGTGACACAACCATTGTTTGAACTCTTTGGACCAAGTCCTGTAAGCCAATCTAATAAATCCCCATTTAATATACATAAATATTTGTTTTAATCCTACTAGTTCTACCCTTTTAGAGAATCCTTATTAATATAATGAGCCTCACATAACACTGTTAAAGAATATCAGATGTTGAATTTTCAAAATCAGGATAATTTAGTTATTCACAGATTTGATTTTTTTGTCAATTTCACTTAGTATATGTGAATTCACTCAAATAATCATGAAGAAAATAATGATATAGTATGGAAACTATAACCATGAGATAGATTTTAAAGGTCCCATAAAACATCCTTATCTTTAGATAACAAAAATATGAAATGTCTTCTAACCAATTTGCTGTATACAATCAAATAACTTGTTCCTGAAGAAGTGCTGACAGTACAAATAGACTTTGGGATGGGACCAAATCAGAATGCTTATTTGAGAAGTCACTGTGGGAATAAATGAGACAATTAACTGTGTGTTTAGATAGCGCCATACCCAATGTCAAACTTAAATTATAATTAGATATAATGTTTGTTTAGCAGCAGAGGATTTATTCACCTTTCCTCTGCTAGCGAATGATGGCAAGCTTGATATTCCCCTCCAAGGCAGCTCAAATGGTATGTGTACTCGCACCCCAGTAGAGAGCAATTCTCCATGGCAAAAAGGAAGAGACCCTCTAAATCTAAAATCAATGTTGATTTAAATTACGCTCACTCAAGTTTTAAAATAGTAGAATGTATGCTCATAAATAGTTTTTAATAGGGCTGGAGAGAAGGCTCAGTGGTTAAGAGCAATGTCTGCCCTTCCAGAGGTCCTGAGATCAAGTCCTGGCAACCACATGGTGGCTCACAAGCATCTATAATATGATCTGACGCCCTCTTCTGGCATGCAGATGTACATGCAGATAGAACACTCATATACATAAAACAAATAAATATATCTTTTAAAAAATAGTTTCTAATAGACACATGGATTCTTATAAATGTTTTTAATAGCAAATGTGCAGTTAATTAAAAATTTAGATTTTTAAAAACATAGCTCAAAATAATAAAAATCAATTGAGACTTTTTATCTATATAATGTTTATTCAGTGACCAGTAAAAGAATACCCCAAAAATAACTTTTACAGACATTAAGCCATATTCCCGCTTGCTTTATATGCTGACTAAAAAGAATCAGCTTTAATCAAGAATTTCATTAAAATTTGGCTTGATTGTAAGCATTTGTGGATAGGATGCATTCACATGAGGGTTTTTTTTTTTTTTTTTTCCTAAACAATTCCAAGTGATTGAGTAGGTACTCGGGTTTGACTTTAAAAAATCACTTAGAAACTTAGACCATTGTTCATACTAAACAAAAACTTTCAAGATATTGAAAAAGGTATTGTTTTTTTATTTGTTTATTTTTATTTTTTACAGGTAATAAAAAATTGATAGTTTTTTTTTCTTTAAGCAGTTGCTATGAATTAGGAGCAGCTTTTCATACAAACGTAATTTTCAACTTTATAAAGTAAATTCTTGGAATGCTATTGAGTGGAAATTATATTATTAAATTTAATTATTTAATCCAAATGCCATCTTGGGCATCTCAGTCACAAGTCTGTGATAATGTTACTCTGTTTTTTCTGGGTTTTTTTGTTTGTTTGTTTGTTTGTTTGTTTTGTGTATATGTATTTTTTCTTTTTTTTAAATAATTCATTCAGTGTATATCCCAATTGTAGTCCCCTCCCTCAACTCATTCCAGTCCCACCCTCCTTCCCTCTTCCCTACTATCCCCTTTCCCTAGGCCACTGAAAGAGTGGGTTCTCTGCCCTTGCCCCCTGTCCCTAGCTTAGCAAGTCTCATCAGGACTGTCTGGATCCTCTTCCTAAGGCATATTGCCAGGGGCAAGTGATCAAAGAGCAGGCAACTGAGTTCATGATAGAAGCAGTACCTCTTCCCCTTACTAGGAAACCCACATGGAAACTGAGCTGCCTAGTCTACATTTTAGCAAGGGTTCTAGGTCCTCTACATACATGGTCCTTGGTTGGTGTATCAGTCTCTGCAGGAGCCCCTGGGCCCAGAATTCTTAGCTTTATGGGGCTTTTATCCTTCTATCGCACCCCAACCCCTTCTTCCATAAGACTCCCTGCACTCTGCCCAAAATTTGGCTGTGAGTCTGAACATCTGCTTAGATCCCCTGTTGGGTGGAGCCTTTCGGAGGACCCTCTATAGTAGGCTTTCATCCTGTTTCCTCTCTTCTACTGCTTCTGGTGTCTATCCTGTTTGCCATTCTGAATGAAATTTAATCATCCTCCCTAAGATCCTCCTTGTTGTTTAGCTTCTAGAGGTCTGTAGATTTTAGTATGGTTATTCAGTATTATATGTCTAATATCTGTTTATACCATGCATGTTTTCTGCTTCTGGGATACCTCACTCAGGATGTTCTTTTCTAGTTCCATCTGTTTGCCTGCAAAATTCACAATTTCCCTGTTTTTGGTAGCTAAGTAGTATTCCATTGTGTAGATGTACCACAATTTCTGTATCCATTCCTCCATTGAGGGACAGCTAGGTTATTTCCAGATTCGGGCTATTACAAATAAAGCTTCTATGAACATAGTTGAGCAAATGTCCTTATTGAATGGTGGGACATCTTTTGGGGATATGCCCAGGAGTGGTATGGCTAGATCTTGAGGTAGTACTAGTCCCAATTTTCTGAGAAAGCGCCTTAAAATGTAGCACTGTAGAATGTCAAACTCAATGAGAACATGAGAAGTAAGAAAGTGAATGACTGGTCTGGTGTTTCCGCTTTCCAGCCACATCCTTCAACACTTATCACTATTTCAGTTCTTTTTTTGAGGTTCAGGCTATTCTACACTTATGTTCACCTAATTTAAAATTTTTATTAATTCTTTGAGAAGTTTGAAAAATGTATTTTTATCATATTCACCCTCAACTCTGCCTGATAACTCTTCCCAGACCTACTCCTTTCTGTGTGTTCTCTTTGTAGTTTTTTAAGTAACCCATCAGCTCCAATTCGTTTTGAAAATATACTCCTGGTTTGGGCCAGCCACCATAGCATGGACAACCTATGAGGAGTCACAGCTTAAATAAAACTGACCCATCCTCCCCTAGAAGCCATTGTGTCCATATCTCCTCACTCAGATGTTGGGGCTCATGAACTCCTTTCCTTTTTATCATACCCACTCAAAGAAGAACATAGTCTACCTGTCTACCGGACAATGTCATGAGGCTAAAAGACCATACTTTCTTGTCACATTTTAGTATTCCTAAGCTCAGTGTGACTGACTGGAAGAACCTTACCATCTTTTTTAGTATTTACTGCTTTAAACCCAGAAGATACAGTTTGATTCTCATCTTACCTCAACCTTTTACATTTCACACACACATGCGCACGTGCGCGCGTGCGCGCGCGCGCGCGCACACACACACACACACATACACACACACACACACACAAGACCCCTACTTATTTTTAAAAACTAATTATGTATTTAAATTATTAAACTATAAAATCCAAAAAAGACAAAATGCTTTTAGACATTTGATAATAAGCATAGAACTATTATTTCTGAGAAATGAGAAAGAAATGGGGCTGAGACTAGAGTCAGCTTTTAGGCTGTAACTGTAGAGAAAACTCAAACCAAACAAAAGCCCAGCAAACAGCTGAGCTGAGAGACAAGTGGTGCTTGTTTGGAAAATCTGAAGAAGCTAAAATTTAAGGGTACAAACACATTATGCTTAGAATGGGAGTTTTACAGTGAGAATTCTAGAGAAATGCAAGAGAATGCTTGAGGCTTTAGTTGAATTTAGTTGTTCACGGGGAAGAAATGAAACTGGGGTGCGAGAAAGTGAATCACTGAAGACATCTAGGATGAAACACTCTTAGACTCCACAAAAAAACCTTAGAGTATTTAATAGTTCTGATTATAAGATGGGAGAAATTCAACACTGAATTGTGTTATCAGAAGGGTCAGAGTGAGGCTTACTTGCCCCAGACTTAAAGACTTTGACATCTTCCTTAGGAAAACAAAAAACAAGATTTATAAGGGTCCAAATGGTCAGTGAATAAATCATATTGGCTACATTCCAACACTATTTAAAAGAATACAACAAAATATACAATACATTTTATCTAAAGTGTCCAAAAAATACTGGGAATGAGAACTATAGCTAGAGGGCTTATAATATGATTCATACCTTGCTAGAAAACTATAGTAATAAAGATAGTATAATATTCAGATGATTATATAAGAAAATAGAAAAGTCCAAAAATCATGAACCTGAGACCAGTTACTCTAACAAAGGAACCAAGCTAATCCAATAGGAAGGAAGTCATTTCAACAAATGATGTTGGAAAAAATTAGACAGCCATAACAAAGCAAATTTAATTACCTCACAGCAGGTAAAATAACTATATAAAATGTAGAATGTGGACCTAAATTTAAGAGCTAAAATTATAAAACTTTACAAAGACACACAGGAAAGGAATTTATAGATTTAGGCAAGCAGATTGCTCCAAGGGAAAAAAAAATATAAGAAACAGGATCTAGAAAAGAAACAATACAAAAAAACTTGTTCATACTTATTAAAATTAGATGAAAATAGTAGGTAGAAAGCAAGTCATGTTCTTGGTTTATGTGTATGCAGGTGAGCATTAAAGTGAGCATTAAAGTACATGTATTTAGTATATACAAAACGCATAAATAATTTTACTAATATAAAATCTTCTCAGAAGAAAAGGAAGCTAAAGATTTGTAACAACTTCTTAAAAGAACTGGCAAATAGCTGATTAAATAAGCAACACAATTCCCATCATTGTTTGGTATTAAAAAATTGAAAAATAATAGGAATACACAACCGAGTAAATAATTAAAATTACAATAGAATTGTCAGTGTTGGCAGATATGTGGAGTATTCTTAAGAGAAATTAGAATTTGTGGTTTATGAATATACTGTTGTCTCCCACACATTGTTCATAGCAAAGTTACAAGTGGATGTTCCAAACTGCCTATCAATATAAAGAGATAAACAAGTTATGGTAGAATATACAATGTATTATTATTAAACAACTAAATAGAACAAACTTCTGATGTATGTAAAATGATGAATAAACTACAAAAGCATAACATGAAAGTGAAATTCTCTCACGTCAAGCCAAGAAAAACAAAACATAGAATATTTTCCTATTTTCATAAAGAAGAGGAAATCAGTAAACTACACTATTAGAAAGCAAGGCAGTAGAACCAGGAAGTGTGAAGGAGAGCTGATTTCCAAGTGGCACAAAAGATGGTTAATTTACTGCAATTGTTGGGAAAGGCTCATCTCTCTTTAAATAATTGAGTTTCAATTTCACTTAGAGTTTCACACACACACACACACACACACACACACACACAAAAGTTTGAAAAGAAACAAGAAACAACCAAACAAGCCCCAAGTTTGGTTGCTGCCTGAGGTTGCTCCTTTTCCTGTGATTCCTATGGGAATGAGGGTGTGCCCTCTTCTACTCTGCCCAGAGTAGAGCCTAGAAGTCATCCTTAATTCTTCCTGTTACCTCCACCTAAGGGGGTTCAGAGAAGCTTAAGGGGTCTACACTGAAGCCTACACAGCAATCTCACTGAAGCCAGAGCCTCCTGCCCGTGGCATTTTTCATGAATATCTCTACAGCAGTCCTACCTGCTGGGTCTCACCTGCTGATGTTAATCAAGATTCTGGTTCTAACATTTTCTGTGGTCTCTCGACAGGGGGAAGGTGAGACTTCTAAGCTAAAGGTGATTAATTTGATTCTCCAGATCCCTATTTAATCACCTCTTGAGAAACTAAAACCAAGTTAATTTGGCACAATTTTAACAGGATTTTGGCAAATTAATGGTTTAGTCCCTTTTGTTTTACAGATGTATTTTATTATGTCTAAGAATGAAATAGTTATTTGGGGTTTTATTATAGTTTTACTTGCCATCTCCCTTCTATTTTTATAGGTATCATGAATTTAACTAATAAATGTCTCTGCCACAGTAAAATGGAAAATAATGACCAGTGGTTTTAAGACACTCTTCAGTACTTCCATGTTGCTTTGCGAGGTGATGCTGGGTTGGAATACAAAGCTACAGACCTCAGCTGAATGAAAACTCTGGAAGAAAATGATCAGATGCCAGTAGCGGTCCACTCACCTTACAGCCGGTCATGATGCTGTGACCCCAGGTGTTGGGAACACACTCAGAACATTTTTCTCCAATGGTATTAGGAGGGCAAATGCATTGACCAGTCTTTGGGTCACAATTGTTGCCCAGATGGGCACAGTCGCAAGCTTCACACGGAAAAGAGAAAAAGCAAACATGAGTCAGAGAAAGGTAAAATTTGATATAAAATGTCAATTCTTAACGTATTGATTTGCTTCTTTTTATTTTTAATATTACGTTTAAGGATCCTTGTGTGTAGGGGGAATGTGTGTACCCTGTTAGTTATACCTCAGCACAGTATGTTTCACAAAAGGGTTGTGTCAACAAATGTTGCATTTAGTTTAGTGATTTCAAACTTCTAGCACTTTAAGTTTTTCTATCAAATATAAAGAAGGAAACAAGCACGCTTATCAAATTTCCTCCCATCTGTTTATATTTTACCTAGATATTGTAAAGCCTAATGTTTTCGTTCATGTGTTTATTTTAATGATTGATTTTTAGAAGCTGCTTGTTCTCAAATTAGAACAAAGAGGATCTTCAGTCTCTGGGGGAGTAGATACTTGCCAATTGAGGCTCAGGGAGCTTGGAGGTTTTATAGGATAGAAAAGGGAGTTCTGGGATGGAAAATTTCCTCTAAGGTTTGTTTCCTTGCAGTCTCAAAGCTGTAAATCCCCCAGGAACTCAATTTGTTGGCCTTCTTGTCAGATGGTATCAGCATGTCAACTTTGCTGTTCAGTTCCTTGGCTCCCCTGAGGCTTTTAGGTCAACAGCCCTTTATTCTATAGCCTAAGGGAATAAAGGGGGGAAGAGAGGATACCTCCAACTGACTGCTTCCTGTTGAGGATGGGTAGAGCCAGGTTTTGGGTTTTGTCCTAGAGTCTAACAGGGATTAGGTCGGTTGACTTCATGTATTTATTTCAAGCTTACTCACATTTTTTCTTTGCTATAAAAAGTTATTTTTCCCTCTTATAATGTCTTATTTTTAACAAAACCAACAAAACTAATATCATAAATCCAGTGCATCATGTATACAGTTGTAAATAACACAATATCTTTCAGTTTAATATATATTTAAAACTAATTCTAGTATAAAACTTTTAAAGTAGAATTACTTCTAAATTTTTCTTATTACCTGATTTAGTACTTTAATTCCAAAGTTTTTCCTCCTCACTGTAAGTGAATTGTAAAATTATGAGTTTCCTACTTATTATGTATTCTCTAAGATTGTAAGAATTAGGTTTGGGAGGGCCTTTAGTGTAACCCATAAGAAGTGATGCATACCACTTATGATGTAGAATTGATCCAACTGGTTAGAATACAGCGCGGCACTTAATTTAAAGGAAATTATTGCAAAAAAAAAATACTGGATACTTTTGAATTCAAATTGAAGATCAATGTTGAGAAAGCTTTTAATTGGTTAGCTGATGGTTAAAATCATTTTAACCGAGTCTATTTAGGTATTGGATTAATTTAAATTTTAAAGGGTCATAATTAACATTACTCAAAGTGTTTCATACCAGCTGTGGATGTGTAAGCGCTAAAAAAAATGCCAGTGGTTGCTGTCTTTGTTATTTTTATTGTTTTTGGTAATGCTAAGCTGATAATTTACTTATATGTGACATTTATTAAGTAGAAAGATAACATTATGTTTAAATTTATGTGCTAAGAAACATACTGGAACAGTCTTAGTCGTTATTTGAAAATAGAAACTATGTAGAACTTCACTGTAAGCAATGACAGGTAGATCTCAGTAATGAATTCGCTTTTTCCACCAAAGCACAATGTTTACTACAATTAAAACTGTTAATAAAGATAATGACAAGAAACACATGATACTGATAGTCAGCCATTACTGTAATCTTAACTCAGTGAATTCCTACGATTCCTCTTGACATAGACACTTTTGATATGCTAAGGGAAAAGATGAATTTTGCAGCAAGAAAGCATGGTCAAATTACATCACCACGACCATAAAATTAGATACTGATGAAGCCGTTGGATACAGAGAGGCTATTTATTTGGTGTGAGGAATACTCAGTTTGTAAAGACTCTCATGGGTTTGGAATCACCATGGCTCTCAACTCTAGGCATGTCCATGAGGGAGTTTCTAGTGGGGCTTAACGAAGGAGGGAAGAGTAACTCTGAATGGGGCTGCGTCATTCCACAGCCTGGGATCCCACACCAAGTACAAAGAGAAGCAGAGGCAGCAAGTTGAATACCAGTATTTGTTTCTCTTCTCCTAACACATTGCGGCCAGGTCCCTAACATTCCTGTCACCATTCTCACTCCTCCAGGATAGAATATATCCTCAAGCATTTACAGTGCAAACCAGTGTTTACGGGTTTTCCCACACAGAGTAAACATTAGGAGGATAGATGGTTTCTCTCCCTTTCTCTCTGTCTCTGTCTGCCTATCTGTCTGTCTCTCATCTCTCCTGATTCTAGATTCAGTATTATGATTACATTGGATTCAGTAGTTAAATATGTAACACTGGATTTTACTTATGCCAATTGAAATCTAGGATAAGTTATATATAAACCATACCACAAGTTCCCATTGTCAGGCTTCTGGTTAGAGACATGAAAAAAACTAACATAGCCAATCTTACCAAGTCTGTTTCTTGTTCCTCTCTATTCTGTTTCTCTGGCTTACAATGCAATTAAGTTTGCATTTTGGCATGTTATCACCACTTTATAAACATTATCATTATTAACAATAACTCTTTTTTAGTAGATATTCTTTGAGTAGCTAGTAGGCCCTGTGCAGGATAGATTTTGCCAACTAGACACAAACTAAGACTATTCGGCAAGAGAGAACCTCAACTAAGAAAAAAACCCACAATACACTAGTTTGTGTACAAGCCTGTGGGGAATTTTTCCTGATTGGCCATCAATGTGGGTGGGCCCATATTGTTATGGATATTGGCACTCCTCGTCCTCACTTGTATAAGAAAGCAGGGTGTGAAAGCCATAAAGAGCAAACCACTAGGAAATACTCCTCCATTGGCTTCTGCCTCCTGGTTCCTGTCTTGAGCTCCTGCCTTAACCTCTCTTGGTGACTGAGTGTGATCTAGGGATTTTAAGCTGAAATAAACCCTTTTCTCTACCAGTTGATTTTGGTCACAGCATTGTATCAAAGCAATAGAATCCCCAACTTAGATAGTTTGGCATTAATTCACATCATGTTAAAACCACAGAGGAGGATAATGCAGCCAGTCCTGATAAGACCTGTTAAGCTAGGGTCACATGGAAGGGGAGGAGGACCTCCCCTTTCAGTGGACTTAGGGAGGGACATGAGAGGAGATGAGGGAGAGAGGATGGTGTTGGAAGGGAATGAAGGAGAGGGCTACAGCTGGGATACAAAGTGAATAAACTGTAATTAATATAAAAAATAAAAATTTAGTTAAATAAAAAATATTAATAAGAATTACACTTAAAGATCACAATATTTTAAGCGTGTTCTTGATAATTCCTACTGTTCGAAGATATTAGCCTAGAGACCACACCCAGTTCTTAGAAGATCTCTATCACATATCAAATGACTCACAACTATTTTCTCTCAGATAAAAGCCATATGCCTAAAATTCAGGAGATGGTCTGAAAGGTACTGGTACTTCAAATATATCAAACTATCATTTTGATTCTCACATGAATTGCCAATGATAGCATTTTGAAACCTTGCCATGCTGCTAAGAATACAACATTGAGATAACAGCTGTCAGTCTTAGAAAACAGAGGTGCCATTCGTTTTTGTGGTTGTTTGAATAGCATCAATTCTAAATTAATGATATGTATATAAAGCAAAGATAATTTCAATCTTTATTTTCACTCTTAGTGTGCTAATTGACTGTGTGTCTATGTGTGTGTGTTCACTTCATGATTTGTGTGAAAGCTCTGGCTGGGCATAAGAAAATTTTCTCTCAGAGAATTGTGTTAGAAAAACCAACCTGCATTTCCCTAGGAACTAACCATCAAGATCCAACTTGTTCTTCTCCCAAGATAGCAAGGATTCTGAGGCAACTTTGATACAGGTATGGCTTTTGTACCAGAAACAAACAAACAAAACACTTCTTGTGTTCATTTTGTGGTAGGAGAAGTTGAGATGTCTTGGTTTGGAAGAGAATTTAAGCTAAGATGATACTGGCACCAAAAACCATGAACGTTTGAATTTCCCACTGTAGAAGTCATGGGAATGGAGGGCACAGGCAACTGGGCACAGCTGGATCAGAATCTGTTGCTGGTTGTTCAATCCTTGCACTAATAGTTGCATGCAGGGAACTGTTTTCAATAGCACTGTGATCTATTTGTTAATTATTTAAAATAACAAATTTATTACTTTGAGTATTCTGCATTGCATATTTGTTTTCAACATGTATTTCCTGCAACAGAGCAAACTTAGAAGTTACAGGATGGTAGTCTCATTGACAGACCTGTGCACCCTCCTTCTTGGAAGTTGAAGTAGCCGTGAGCACAGCGGTCACATTTCTTCCCTGCTACTCCAGGCTGGCACCAGCACTGTCCACTCTCTTCACAGTCAAATGATTTAGATCCGAAAGAGTTGCAGTTGCACGGAATACACCCCCTTCCCAATTGCAGGCCGAAGGTTTCAGGCTGGCATGGAACAGAAAAGAAAAGCAGTGAATCTCAGCAAGCTACTTAACTCACCCTGAACGATACACAGGGTCTAGAGAGCAGTAGATAGTGAGGAACCCGCAGGTCACCAGGCTCTCTGGCGGCACTGCCAACTGTCTGTTACTCAATGGAGTTTCCGTCTTGACATAGCGAAAACTATAGTTACTTAGAAATGTCACTAAAACTAATTATCAAAATAAGCATTATTTTTTTTAATCTTATAGTCTCACCAATTTTCCTATATTCTTCTTCTGATAGCCATGTGGAATAAATTATGTATTACCTTTCTGGTTCTAATTTAAAATTTTACCCACTTTACTGCTAATATACGAAATTGACTACTTCCAGAGTTTGTGAACTACCTGTGCTTATTTAAAATGTTTTCAATATTCAGCATTCTAGTCATCGAAATGAGTTTGTGAGGAAATATCAGTGCACTGTCTTAGAAAGCTAAAGCCACGTTTTTCATCCAAGTTTGAATTTGTAGACCCATATCTGTCTGTACCACATCATCTTCCTACCCAGGCTTATATGATTAGCTTTGAAGACATTCTTGAAATACATGTTATCAGGCCCAGGGTAACTATGATTTAAAAGACTGGTGGATTCAGAAATCATCACTACTACTCGAAAAATGGAAAGCATATATCCTACTTAAACTATGCTTTTCTTTTATCATTATAAAGTATGTCACATTATTGTGTCATTTTAATCTGGAAAATTACTCTCAGTAATTAGTTCTTTGTCAAAATAATTTGTATTTTGGAAAATCAGACTTCATAATTACTTCTTGGTAAAAATTAATTTTGCCATTTATTGGGAATCACCCAAAGAGAAATGAATAAGTATCATTATGGTTTTAATATTATTGTTAGCAGTATTAGAAATAAATTTGAGAAATTAAAATTACACTGAGGCTTAGAATTAATATGACTAGCAAAGAATAGTTATATTGTTTAAAATGTACAAAGACTTGATTGAATGTGATAATCATGTTAATTTTTACTTCTGGCTTTATTTTAAGGTCTAGTTATAATTCAAATTTCATCATATTAAAGTAGAAAGTATGTAGCAGTAAAAGTACTTCATACTTTTGAAATTGAATTCACCTATGTATAGTAAAAGTAAAACAGATTTTATTCATAAAAATAATTTCAATGTAAAATTCTTAACCTTAGAGAAATTTTAGGATATCAGAACAATAACGATGAATATCAAGCATGCTCATTACAAAATTGTTTATCATAGCATGTAATTGTGATGACACTCAAATCCTCACTGTTAGAGAGGCACTGAATAAATTAAATTACAGTAAATTAACATTATATAAAGAGAGGCAATTAAGGAAAATCTATTTGAAGCACTTTTAATGATGGAAATACATTTGTGGTTCCACAAAAAGTAAAAATTCTAAAAAGCAGCATACACATTATCGAGACTGTGTTATTCCAATTACGTAATGTACAGCGACACAGACAGATAGACAGACACAGACAAGACACACACAAACACACACACAGATAAACACACAGACATACATACACAGAGACACACAGACACAGACAAAACACACACAGATACACACAGACAAGATACACACAAACACACAAACACAGAGAGACAGACATACACACAGATACAGATAAGACACACACAGACAGATACAGACAGATATACACACACAGACACATACACAAAGACACAGACAAGAGACACACAGACTGACACACACACACACACACACACACACACACACACTAAACACACACAAAGAAACACATAGATTCCAAAAAAGGCTTAATGATGGTGTATTTCAGGCTTTTTTCTCAGCAGAAATTTAATATTTATGCACTATCGTTATTGAGTATATGATTTATGTTTCTGTGACTGAGCATGTATGTGTGTGCATGTGGGAGAATAAGAACACCTTTCATGAGGATCAGGCTTAGGGTATCAGGCTTGCATAACAGGCTTGCATATTTTTTTTTTTCCAGTGAGCCATCTTACTGGCCCGTTATATTTAATCCTTTAAAAATCTGAATTGTAAGTGTTAAACTTTCTGCTGGTTATTGAATTATAAACTTCTTCATATACTAAGCTCGATTACAAAGAGAGGACCTTACAATCATCTTTGGTTGTTGTATGGTCCGAATCTAACAAATATGCACATTTATTTGTATAGATGCATATATGTATAGATAAGCACATCCCTTTAATGGACAAATCAAACAAATAAGAAATGGCTTTCCAAATCAGAGTTGTCATTAAAAAATTCCAAAGCTGATTATAAAAGAAAATATTCAAAACCAAATGCTGCTACCATCCTTTTCTCATATTTATACAGTGTAGTTTTAGAGGCTGATGACACCCAAATAAAGCCACCAAACTTCACTAATAAAAATTTAATAAATTTGATATTCAAAAATCTATTCCAAAAACCAAAGGAAACCTCTCCCAGACATAAATCTAAGGGACCAGCATCCCTAGTTAGGAAGTGATATCACATGAAAACAGGCAAGAGCTTCCCTCCGGCACCCGCTGGAGCTCTGGTGGCTTCTCGCCAGTAACTCTCACTTGGGGTGGGAAGAAAACCTAGTGGTTGCCTGTTGCTTCCTGTGTGCCAAGCACTGCTCTCCAGCCCCAACACGTCTGGATCCCCAGGACAACCCTCTCAGATAGCTGCGTCCGCCATCACTTCTCTACGTAGTGATGCCACAGAGGCACAAGAAAGGGAAAGCTGAAGCCACCACTCGGTCAACCGTGCAGGCAGTATCCCAGATGAGTAGGGCTGGCACTTGGTTTTTATGTGTGTGTGTTTGTGTGTCTGTGTGTGTGTATATATTTGTGTATGTATGTGTGTATGTGCATGTATGTACGTGTTGTGTGTGTGTGTGTGCAGATGAGTACATGAAAATAGATGCTGGGGATTCCAGAGGAAGGTGTCGGATACTCTGGAACTATGGTTATAGGCAGTTGGCTATAAATGGGAAAAAAAAACCCAAAAACTTGTGAAAGTGAAAAGTTTGTTTCACTTTGTGTCTGCTGTGCATTTAAAGAGTGAAATTGTGATTTTTCTCTTTAGTGAGCACATGAGCAAAGTCACCAGTGGAAATGAGCAAAATCCTAGTTAAAATGTCAGGCTTATGTCACTTGAATGCTCTTCGTTCTCCAAAAAAAAAAAAGGCACCTTTGATAACTCGGCTTCCCTTCAACTAAATCTTTTTTTTTTTTTTTTTGGTTTGTCCATAGACATGCTTTCAGAAATATTTTCCTTTATGTGTGTAAGTGTTTTGGCAGCATGGACATGTGTGCATTGTTGTCTGTCACCTGCAGAGGCTGGAAGAGGGTGTTGGAGCCTCTGGAACTGGACTTAGAGACTGTGAGCTCGGTGCTCGCACTCAAACCTGGGTTCTCTGGAAGAGCAGTCAATGCTCTTAGCTGCTGAGCCATCTCCCCAACCTCCACAGCCAGGCTTAATGGAAACTTACACACTTGAATGCAATTTTAAAAGCATTTAAACAACCCACCAAAATTTAAAAGATAAGGCTTTAGTCAGGCATTATCTAATTTCTGCATTTGCAGTTTGCACACTTAGCAATCAAAATTATGTGGTAAAAGGTCTCCAGGCCATGTCAGCCTCCGCCCAGGAACACAGCATGCCCACACAGCCATGCAGTGCCTACCGGCTCAGGGGCCCGGTAGGCTCCCCGAGGGCACCCGCTGGAGCCGCTGGAACCCCACCTCCGAGGAGACGCTAGCACTGGCTGTGCTCTCGATGACTGCTCCTCCAGCCGGTGCATCTGCCTGCTGAGGTTGCACTGTTTCCCTATAAAGCCTGATTTACAGATACATCTTCCCGTCCTGTCACACTGTGGTGACACAGAGCCCAGGGGACTGCAGTCACACAGCTCACAGAATCGCTTCGCTGGGTCCCACCACGTACCGAGCTTTGAAACCCAACAGAAGGGAAAACAAGGAAACAAAGCAGAATGAGCACGTGGTTTGATTCAAGAGACAATGACAAGGGTATTGTGAAACTTTCTACTAAAGGTCAGTCTGAAGTCTGAAACTCACTTGCTTGTTGTGAATATTAAAATGAATCTACGTGACAGGAGCTAAGATTGACAGGCTCAATGTGTTAAGCAGGGCAGGACAGTTACTGCAGGAAGATACTGAGAACAACATTCCGATTGATGGGATATTTCATTGTAGCCAACTGATATGCCTAAAACTACGTTGAAAATCTTCAGTGAGTAGAATGTTTGTTCACTGAAACTAACTTTCAAAGGACAGAACTTGAAGGCATATGTGTAGGTGTCTGGGGGTGGCAGTGTACCCTAACAACAAAAGGAATCCCACATTTTAACCTTCCCCAGGGTAAATTGTTTTACTCCTCACAGACCAGAACTCAATCTGTTCTTTGTTGAGGAAATACTAAATTATACAAATTTGGCGGTAGGAGCACAGTTCAATTGCAAAGTACAGTAAGTTTTGTTCTGTTTGAGAAAATTCTTCCCCGAGCTCAGGTATTTCACCTTCGGAAGTAAATACTCCTGACCCGGTTGCTCAATACATGTATGAAATCCATCCTTGAAAGGAGGTGAGGGTGGTCCTTACCTTACACTCATCACAGCGCTTCCCCTGAACATTGGCTTTGCATTCACACTGCCCCGTTCTAATGTGACAAATCTCTGAGGAGGAGCCGTTGGTGTTACAGCGGCAGGCTGCGAAGACAAGATACACACACAGTGAAAACACCGTGCTACAGACTGCAAATGTAGATCAAGCAGCCCTTATCTGACATGCCTGTGTCCACACGCATCTCAGATTTGAGGCACACACTGAGCTATGGAATATTTGCATAGACATTTCCGATGGAACATCCTAATCTAAAATCCAAGGTTTGAAGTGCTGCAAATCTGAACAGGGGTTGGTAGACGATTGTAGTCCCTGGGAACATCGACACCTGGGTTCACTATTTGGATGCCTTCTGGTGTGCTGGATACCCTTTCGGGCATTTCTATTATTTAATCCTGCAACATCTCTACATAGTGTAGACACTGCACACACACTTGCTTCCCACGTCACTCCACTAAAATACAAATACAGCTGTCATTATAATCTTTAGAAGGAAGACAAGGCAGTACAAAGAAACAATAACATATGCAATGTCACGTGCGTTGTAATTGTCAGGGCAGGTGCCAGAATCTGCTTGAGCCATGGAGTTTCCGTTTCCAGGTTCAATGCTATTCTACCTCTTCCTAGACACACTGGGGTAACATCTAATTGTCATAGTCTCAATATATATATATATATATATATATATATATATATATATATATATATAGCATGCCCCTGAAAGGCTGAAGCAATTTTGAGGAATTATCAATATCAATAGTCCTTTTGACATAGCATTAATATCATTTTTAATAAAAGATTCTTCAATGTGATGTCTATATCCTATATGCCAGTTTTTGTACTAAGCTCCACTAATAAGAATGACTCTAAATGACTATATATCTTTTGATGATATGAGAGCATGTAAGAGAACAGAAACATTACTTCAAGGCTATTAAGAATGTCATACTATCATTGCTAAAAATCACTTTTATTTTACAATTTTTATTTTGTCCCCAAAGGTAAGAAACACACTTGCTTTGGGTACTCTTTTATCACTTTTGCATTAGCAAAGTTATATAAAGTTATGCTGAAACATACACTGACTGAATAAGACTAAAATTTGTTTTAGTTTTCAGATACAAGTGGTAATTAATGGCTTACCCTGAATTTGACAAGTATATTTTTAGTGGTATACATGATTGTCCTGATACCAGAATAAGAGCGTGATGGCGAGATGATATGGAATTTATTCATACATGGCTTTATTAAGTATGGAACAACATCAGAGCTTACAAATTTGTTATAAAGAGATACTCCACCATCCTCTGACACTATTCTGTTTAATTGGCTTCAGGTTCTACCATTCTTAACTGTTCTGCTAAAATTTGCTTGGCCCTCTCCTGACAACTTTTGTCCTTCAGTGTATGCTATTGTGAGACCACTAAGAACTGGCCCTGTCAATTAACCTCTCCCTTTCCTCAGTCAAGAGCTCAAGGATCGTCTGCAGGTGGAGTGTAAGAACAAAATGAGAAAAGAAGTTTCAATTAGAAACTCACTTTCATGTGCACACGAGAACTGCTCTGCATATTGTAACTTTACACAAATTTCTTGTGTACACTATACGTAAGCTTTGCGAATGTCAAATTATTTAGAATCACTAACTCACCCCCATTTTAAAAGTAGGAGCTACGAAAGTGCATCTATGATAAAGATTTTGGAAACTGATAGTGTTTTCTAAAAATAACAAAAACAATTATTAGATTTTGTAAATATCTATGGAAAAATAGAACACTATACACAACTTAAAATTTATCTTGACAAAAATAAAGCACTTTTTTTTTTTCAGAAATGTGTGTGTGTTAGATGGTCAGATGTGTTATGTAGCTCAGGCTGGCCTAAAACTCTCTGATCTTCCTGCCTCAGCTTTCTGAATGCTATGATTACAGTGTTTTGCACCACGACCCAAGAACTTATTATGAATGAGTGCTTACGATCTATGCATAGGGAATATATTCCCCTGTAAATTATACAAATATTCATTAAAATATTTTTATAGACTTTAAATCAAATTATATGCTGACAAACCTTAAGGATCATGGCCAGAGCTGTACTACAGGCAAGTGGTACACAAACAGATGATGACTCCTGTTCTAACAGGACTTTATACCACAGATCATAATAAAATCAGTTGAATTGCCTTAACTTTGTGGAGGGAGTTATTAGAAGACATAAAAAGAAATCATGAAATGGATAATTAGACCTCAAATTAATGAGCCACCAATACTCATGGCTACCATGGGGACCACTTCCAAACACTGACAATGGAAGATTCCTCTAGAGTCAAGAGCTCACCACATCTCCTGTATGCGCTACATCTACTAACCCCTACAGAAAATGCACCCTTTGGATACGGAGAATCCGTTCCCAGGGTCCCAGAGTTAGACACTGAAACTCGCAGGCATTCGGCATGAGCAGAAGACATTCTTGTGTTCCCTGATAGTTCACAGAAATGCCAGATTCCACGGTGTGCAAAGGAACTCTGATCTTGTGGAAAATTTTGTTCAGAAAGTCAATTTGTGATTTTACCAAACTCCAGTTGTTCCATTTCACTTAAAAAAAAATTATCATTCTGAAAGGACAAAAAGCTAACACTCAGCTTCTCAGTTTCAGAGAGACATCGCTTCTGGGGAATTTGGGCCACTGTTGTTTACAGTGGAGATAACAGGCTGAGTTTCCTGTGGTGCCTGCAATTTCAGAGGTCCTCAGTATCCAGTCCCTTCTTACAACCCTAATTCTGCAGAAATGAACTGTTGTTGATTTCATAACTCTCTTCCTAAAGCTTTTAACAGTGAGGTGGATGACTGTCAAATAAAGCAGCAGAACACTGATGTGCCTCAATACCTTTGGACTTATTCTCTTTTGCATATTGTGTTATAAAGCAGCCGTGATGTCAGAGCAGCACTGAATTCTACACCCAAAGAGAAAGAGATTAGAGGGGGAATCTTTTGTGCCAAAAGGACTCAAACCTTTGAGTAGCATTCTACAAGTAATCCTGACACAAGAATTAATCATTCAACTGTCAAATTCCAGTGTGTGAAAATATTGTCACGTTTTTACACTTATCATGAAATACAGAAACTGTAAAGTCTTCATATGAAAGCAAAACCAATTAACACCCGATGATAGGTACCATGTAATAATATGGACAGATGATTTATTTCAATCAAATGATTAAGAGGATACTAATGAAAATGGCCAAAATATAGGCCTGTGTCATTTCTAAATGCTTCTCTTTTGTTACAGATTTTAGTTCATTTAAAACAAAATTTCATTGTATATGTAATGTTTATCACTTGAAAGCCAACATTTAGCAATGCAACAAATTTTAAAGGGTTTATTCTATTTGTTACTACAAGAATATATTTTGCAACACTGAGACTTCATGTCCTCAGTGAGCATTCATCATCTCTGTATTACAGATAATTTCCTAGGCTCCAATCTCCACTCAAGGACTCATCAGCTTCTTTGAGGTATCATACATCAATTCTGTCAGGGACATCAATAGTTCAGGACTTACGTTGACAGTTCTTCGCACCAACCGCATCTCCAAAATACCCATCAGCACAGAGCTCACAGAACCGGCCTGTTGTACCTGGCTTACATATCAGACAGGAGCCAGACAAGCTGTCACAGCTGCCAGGGATGGAGAAGTCAAGGTTGTCATTGCACTGGCATGGCTGACATGATCCTCCAGGTACGGAAGGTTGTCCGAAATAGCCTTCTGCACACCTAAGGTGATAATTTTCAACAGTGAGATTTTAGTGTGTGTGTGTGTGTGTGTGTGTGTGTGCGCGCGCACGCATGTGCACGTGCCAGGGGAACTCAAGAAACCCACCCTGCACAAGGTTTCCATTTATTTCATATTACTTTGCCAGGAAAATGTTTTTTCTCTTAAGCACTCCTTTTCCCAAATGAAGAATAATTTAAAAAAAAATCCTTTTTTCTGTAACTGCAGTGTAGATACAAGATGAAATTCCACCAGCCACAATCATAATTAGATTTCAGACCAAAAAAAAAAAAAAAATCTTGTCACTGGCATTGAAGGTGGGACCAAAGTATAACAAAAAATCTGTGGCTGGTACTCTGAGGAATCTAAGCTCACAACTCAAAGCCTTTACAATATAACACATCACGAGTCTCCAACCCCGACTGGTTGCTTTCTGTCCACATATATAAGGATCTTATTTTTGTAGTTGTTGTTCTTACAGCAAGAACTTTTTACGAAGGGATCATCTCAAGTTCAACATTTATTGAACAGAAATTGGGACTCAGAAAGTATTGTCATTTGGGTAGGAGCTCTGGGGGTCTCTGAATTAACAGGCTTGTGCACAGTTGCATATAGATTTAAAAGGCTGTTTTCAGTGAAGACTTTATTCAGGAGAAATCAAAGTAGGAGCGCCTGCCTATTAGAGCATGGAAGGGTGACGCCGACAGGGTACCCAAACTTACACCGAAGAATTCTACGTTTTCAGAAAAGTAAAAAGCAACTCCAAATTACATTTGTTTGAAAAACATTATAAACTCTGGCGGAGAAACTACTTATGAGTTATTCCAGGTGTACATTTTTGCCACATGTACATGTTTTAAAATGCTGCTCAGTGGTAATGATGCTCTAAATCCACCCTTGCTGAGATCTCCTAGTTCTTTTTTTTTTTTAATTTTTATTTTTTACATTAGTTACATGTTATTCATTTTGGATCCCAGCTGTAGCCCCCTCCTTCATTCCCTCCCAATCCCACCCTCCCTCCCTCATCTCCTCCCATGTCCCACTCTAAGTCCACTGATAGGGGAGGTCCTCTTCCCCTTCCTTCTGACCCTAGCCTATCAGGTCTCATCAGTACTAGCTGCAATGTCCTCCTCTGTGGCCTGGCAAAGCTGCTCCTCCCTCAGGGCGGGGGGGAGGGGGTGTGGTGGTCAAAGAGCCAGCTACTGAGTTCATGTCATAGACAGTCCCTGTTCCCCATTCTAGGGAACCTAGTTGGATCCTGAGCTGCCATGGGCTACATCTGAGCAGGGGTTCTACTAAAACCAAACTGAATAGAAATAGGAAATCTCCTATTTCTATTTCTCCTATCTTCTATTTCTGTTCAGTTTGGTTTTGGTCTTTTCTGATGCTCTGTATCAAGCCACACTTTTCAAAGAAGACATGAGATAGCATTAGAAGGCTGTGCCAGTCTACCTCTGTTGTCTGTGGCATCTTTTGGAATAAAACACTCAACAGCAATGGTCAGAGCTGAGAGGGAACACGAGCACTATAGGATGTATCATTGACTTCATGATACACAATGCTTATGCAGAAATACCTTAGAGAGAGGATCTCTACTATTTGAAACGCAAATTCTTTATCTCCAATATGGGGTGAGTGAATGCATTTAACATCATTAAGTCAAGGTTGTTAATTTGGTGCAGATACATTTATTACCTAAGTTCTGTTTAAGCTTTCAAGTGGGAATGTTACAGATTTGAGGTTTAATCATCATCTTTTAAAAGGATTTTTAATTATATTCACAACATGGTTTATAAAATTGTGAAAGCTGTATATTCAGAGATTAGAAGAATATTGCTACTAATTATTATTACCAATTATTACGTATTAATTCTCTATTATAGATCATGAAATAGCATTGTAGTGGATGAAATTTCTTCACAGTTCCTTCTAGAGTACTTTTAATACATAATTAAGAAGATACTTTTAATATTAACCTGATTCTTACCTTATTTGATCTTTTGACATTATGATAGTATCCACATATGGACACATCTCATTTTGCTTATCCTAAGAATGCCTTTGGCCAGTTATAATAGGTTGTACACCAATCATTACCAAAGTCAACAAAACATATCACTTTCATTTTGCTTCCTTCAATATGTCTTACTGACCTCAAGGGAGATGGAATTATATAATAAAGTTTTAGATATTTTTAACAAAGATACCAATCAAAAAGTCCATATTCTCCTGGAATTAAAAAAAAATGTGCAGAAAATATAATTAAACAGAATAACTAAACAAGCATCTGCCATTTTTATTTCAGGAGATTTACAAGGAAAATATGTGAATATGTGTAACAGTTCATATGCCACTTGATTGACAAGTGCACAGTCACGTGCAAGCAACATTTTAAACATTTAATCATTTGTTTTTTATTACTGGTGTGTGTGTGTGTGTGTGTGTGTGTGTGTGTGCATGTATGTGCACAGACTAGACTGTGAAATGCCCAGCTCTCTCACTCTCACAAACAAGGCAGTATGAAGACATTGAAGAACAGTTTGTGGAATTCCTTGTTAAATATAGACATCTTGACTACACCTTTTCCTGTTTGCTAATTTTTCAAATCATATCATAGCTTGACAAAAGGCTCTTTAAATGTAAATGTGAACTCAGGCCATACAGCAGTTTTGTAGCTAAGTTGCTGGTGTTCTTAGTTGAGGAACACTATTACTTATTATAGGAGGGGAAATATTAATAAAAATTAATGGCAGAAGTATAGACCAAGGAGGATAGAAAATATAATAGGACCCGATGGGACTTTTGTCTCCTTCTGTTCCATCATTCTTTAGTGAAATTTTCAGTCATCATCTGTGACCTCATCCCCATTCTCCATCTTCCTAAAAAAATTAAAAAGAAAAAAAGAGAGAAGTGACCAGAGCAATTTTATATTACACCAATATAAGTAAGGCATAATATTATTCTACTGTCTAGGCCCAAGAAATAGGAATTTAAAAGTCTGGCCACAGAACAACTAGAGGCATGAGAATTAGGAAGAAAGCATAGGAATATCAAAGGCCTTTTCATGGTGGTGGAGCTGGATATCGGTAGCTGAACAGGTGATGGTGCCAGGTTCAAGAGTGGAAGGGCTACAGTCTTTCAGAGAGAACTGCATCCATGGAGGAGGAGCCTGTGGTCTAATGATGCTGCCTGGGCTCTGTGCTACTTTTTTTTTTTAAGATTTATTTATTATTTATACAGCATTCTATCTGTGCACCAGATCTTATATAAATGGTTATGAGCCACTATGTGGCTGCTGGGAATTGAACTCAGGACCTTTGGAAGAACAGTGAGTGTTCTTACCCTCTGAGCCATCTCTCCACCCCCCCACCCCACCCCGTGCTACTTTCTTGCTTCTTCCCATTCAGCTTACTAAGAGGATAGCTGGCTTGTTCACATGGTGCCTTTGGCATACCAAAAGCAGTGCAGAGGCTGCGGGCCCAACTGGACATCTGAGCATACCACAGGGGCTGTAATGGCAAGAAGCAGCTCTTGGACAGGACATATGGGACTAGATCCAAGAGCCAATCACGCTGTCCTTTCCTCCAAGCTCACTATCACAGGTGAGCAGCCTCTCAGAACCTCAGCTGCTACAATTCGGGTAACAGTATCATTTAAGAGGAATAAGTGTGTCTTCTCAGCCAAGACTCAAGGACTGAAATCAAGACTTGGGCAGAAACCATCTGCAGCATTGTAATTGTGATGACTGCATTTGATTCAGAATAAGGTCTTTGTAAAGTAGAGACTCTCTAAATGGTGTTTTTTATTCTCTTTTTAAAAATTATAATATAATTTTTCTATTTAGTATAGTTTATTTACTTTGTATTCCAGCTGTAGCCCCAACCCTCATCCCCTCCCAAACCCACCCTGCCTCCTTCCCTCATCTCCTCCCATGCCCCTTCCCTAGTCCACTGATAGGGGAGGACCTCCTCTACTACCGTCTGACCCCAGCCTATCAGATCTCATCAGTACAGTCTTTCATAGTCTTCCTCTGTGGCCTGGCTAAGCTGCTTCCCTCTCAGGGGGAGGTGATCAAAGAGCCAGCCACTGAGTTCATGTCAGAGACAGCCCCTGTGCCCCTTGCTAGGGAGCCCATTTGAACACTGAGCTGCCATGAGATACATCTGTTCAGAGGTTCTAGGTTATCTCCATGCATGGTCCTTGGTTGGAGTATCAGTCTCAGAAAAGACTCCTGGCACCAGATTGTTTGGTTCTGTTGTTCTTCTTATGGAGCTCCAGACACTTTCAGGTCTTTCTATCCCACCCTTCTTTCATAAGATTCTCTGCACTCTGTCCAAAGTTTGGCTATGAGTCTCAGAATCCACTTTAATACCCTGCTGGATAGAGTTTTTCAGAGGCCCTCGGTGGTATGCTATAGTATTGTTCCTTATTTTCTCCTTTTCCCAATGCCTATCCCATTTGCCTTTCTGAATGAACACTGAGCTTCTTACCCAGAGTCCTACTTCTTGATTAGCTTCCTTAGGTGTACAGATTTTAGTATGATTATCCTACATTATATGTATAATATCCACTTATAAGTGAGTATATACCATGTGTGTCTTTCTGCCTCTGGGATACTTCACTCAGGATGTTCTTTTCTAGATCCCACCATTTGCCTGCATATTTCATGATTTCCTTGTTTTAAATTGCTGAGTAGTATTCCATTATGTAAATATACCACAATTTCTGTATCCATTCCTCAATTGAGGGACATCTAGGTTGTTTCCAGATTCTGGTTATTATGAATAAAGCTGATATGAACATGGTAGAGCAAATGCCTTTGTTGTATACTTGAATGTCTTTTGGATATATCCCTAGGAGTGGTATAGCTGGATCTTGAAGTAGCACTATTCCTACTTTTCTGAGAAAGTGCCAGATTGATTTCCAGAGTGGTTGTACAAGTTTACATTCCCACCAGCAGTGGAGGAGGGTTCCCCTTTCTCCACAACCTCTTCAGAATGTGTTGTCTCTTGAGTTTTTGATCTTAGCCATTCTCATGGGTGTAAGGTGAAATCTTAGGGTCATTTTGATTTGCATTTCCCTAATGGCTAATGAGGTTAAGCATTTCTTTAAGTGTTTCTCTGCCATTCGATATTCCTCTGCAGAGAATTCTCTGCTTAGCTCTGTACTCCATTTTTTAATCGGATTACTTGAATTTTTGCTGTTTAACTTCTTTAGTTCTTTATATATCCTGTATATTAGTCCTCTGTCAGGTATAGGGTTGGTGAAGATCCTTTCCCAATCTGTAGGCTATCGTTTTGTTCTGACAACAGTGTCCTTTGCTTTACAGAAGCTTTTCAGTTTCATGAGGTCCCATTTATTGATTGTTGATCTTAGAGCTTTTGCTGTTGGTGTTCTGTTCAGGGAGTTGTCTCCTGTGCCAATGAGTTCTAGGCTCTTCCCCACTTTTTCTTCTAACATGTTTAGTGTGTCTAGTTTTATGTTGAGGTCTTTGATCCATTTTTTTAATGAACATGATTTATATCTAATTTAAATCTTGTGGTTAAAATTGTAGGTGACATTTCAAAATGTTAAGTCTTTGGAGTCAATGGTTTTCTACATTTTCAGTGGCTAACTGTAAGTGATTTTTGGGCTTCTTTCTCTTCAACTCATGAGTTCTTACTATTTGCCAGATGGGGAGGAGACAAGGTTTAAGAAATCCAGGCATTGCACTTTCCCCCAATTTCCTGCAGATTTCTCTTCCTTAATATACTGTAGTATTTCTGAATGTCTCTATGTTGTGTGTTATGTTGCTAAAGCTACAGAAACCTAAAGCCATTTATGAGGTGATTAAGTACCACTGGCACTGATTGGCTTTGTTGGTTTGTTTGTTTAGTCTTTTTCTTAAAAATCATAATTTATTACAATTTATTCAATTTGTATACTGGCTGTGTCCCCCTCCCTCATCTCCCAATCCCATCCTGCCTCCTTCTCCTTCTATGCCCTTCATCTAGTCCACTGATAGGGGAGGTCCTCCTCCCCTTCCATCTGACTCTACCCTATCAGGTCTCATCAGAACTGTCTGCATTGTCTTCCTCTGGGGTGGCCTAGCAAGGCTGCACCCTCCAGGGGGAGGTTTTCAGAGAACCTGTTACTGAGCTCATGCCAGAGAAAACCCCTGCTCCTCTTATTAGGGAACCTCTTTGGAGACTGAGTCTATGGGTGACATCTGAGCCATGGTTTTAGGTCCTTTCCATGCATTGTCCTTGGTTTGGGTATCAGTCTCTGCAGGGCCCCCCAGGCTCAGGATTTTTGGCTCTGTTGGTCTCCTTTTGGTGCTCCTGTCCCCTCCAGGCCTTCCTACCTCCCCCTTCTTTCATTAGATTCCCTGCACTTTGCCAAAAGTTGGGGTATGAGTCTCAGCCTCTGCTTTCATAACTCGATCAGTAGATATTTCAGAGGCCTCAGAGGTAGGCTCCTGTCCTGGTCCCTTTCTTCTCCTGCTTCCAATGTCTGTTGCATTTGTCCTTCTGAATGAGGATTGAGCATCTTCCCTAGGGTCTTCCTTTTTGTTTAGCTTCTTTAGGAGTATAGATTTTAGTATGTTTATCCTATATTATAGGGATGACATCCACTTATGAGTATAGAACTAAACAGAATATTCTCAATAGAGTAATATTAAATGGCAGAGAAACACTTAAAGAAATTCCAGAAGCAGAAAAACACACATGGTATATACCCACTTATAAGTGGATATTAGACATATAATATAGGATAATCATACTAAAATTTGTACACCTAAGGAAGCTAATCAAGAAGGCAGACCCTGGTAAGAAGCCCAATCTTCATTCAGAAAGGCAAATGAGATGGACATTAAAAGAGGGAGAAAACAGGGATCAGGATAGGAGCCTATCACAGAGGGCCTCTGAAAGACTCTGTTTTGATACTTTGTTGTGACAACACATGCTGGAGAAGATGTGCAGAAAGGGGAACCCTCCTTCTTTGCTGGTGGGAATGTCAACTTGTACAACCACTTTGGAAATCAATCTGGCACTTCCTCAGAAAAGTAGGAATAGTGCTACTTCAAGATCCAGCTGTACCACTCCTAGGCATATATTCAAAAGAAGCTCAAGTATACAACAAGGACATTTGCTCAACCATGTTCATACAGCTCTATTCATAATAGTCAGAAACTGGAAACAACCCAGATGTCCTTCAGTTGAGGAATGGATACAGAAATTATGGTACATTTACATAATGGAATATTACCCAGCAATTAAAAACAGGGAAATCATGAAATATGCAGGCAAATGGTGGGAACTAGAAAAGATCATCTTGAGTAAAATAACCCAGAGGCAGAAAGACACACATGGCTTTTTGTTCTTTATTTTAGTATTTCTTTACAGTTCAGTGCTTACCTGATGGTTGGTATAATGTTCTTTTGAAATGTATACACCTTACCCTTGTTCATTCAAATGCTGATTTCTCACCCCCCCTCAGGTTTCAATCCGAGTATTGCTTTGTGATACTCATTCTAAGCATCCTGTCTCAACTTAGTGTAAACTTCCAAATAAAGCAACTAGACACAATGTTGAGCTGGGAGGAGCCAAAGGACAGGAAAGAGGGGAGGAGCTAGAGGGCAAGAAATGAGTGGGAGGAGAAGGGGCAAAAGGAGAGGGAGGAGAGAGAGCTGGGAGGAGAGATCTTGGAACTACGTGGAAAGATGGACTGGACCTAACATTTCACAAAAAGCAAGTATATTGTGGGAAATCTAAATGTTAGGAAACTATGAGGGATTGGAGGTTTAGGATGGAGTAGCTATTGCCCAGCATTGTGTTCTAGGTTAACTAAATAAACCCAGTGTCTGTGTGGTGATTTGGTTATACAGCTGCTTAGGATTAACAGCAGCATTACTAATAAATAATCATTAGTAAATATTAATCACTCACTTACAACATGCCTGTCACGGTTTTATTTCTTAACTTAACAAAGCATCATAATAAATGTCTCCTCTTCTCAGCATCTTAACTCCGTTTCCTTTGAGATACTACACTCAGCAAAGAAGCCAGATGAGTCTTTGCAAGCTAAAAATAGCACTTGGCATCTTAAAGAATATCTTTAGTAGATTGATACTTTGTTGTATTTATCGTTCTCTACTTTTGTTGGTTGGTCACTTTGCTTGTAAGTTTCATTCCCTCAATTCAAAGAGCAAACCCATCTTGTACTTTATGTCACAGTGAAGGATTTGACATGTAGGGAAACAGGAGTAGAGGGGATTCCTAGACTTTGGGTGCTGATTTCTGGTACGTCTCACTTCTTGTAAATCTTGCGCAAACAACAATAATGGGATGATCACAGCATAGAGGAGAGATGATGAGCACTAACTTCAGGCCCTACCCTAGCTAAGCAGCTATAGGCATTTGACCTCTGCTGGAAGAGGGAGCTCTCTTCCCTAAGCTACACCTTGTAATCAACCACATTCTGGAAGCAGTCACTCAACAAAGTGTACTCCATGTTTCTGGGTGAGGTTTACTTGTGTGTGTGTGTGTGTGTGTGTGTGTGTGTGTGTGTGTGTGTGTGTGCCTTCTTCTTTACGGGGGCAAGGGGAGTAAAGAGGTTGGGCAAGCATAGAAGAGGATTTGGAAGGATCTGAGTGAGAGGTATGAATATGATTAAAATGCATTGTATAAAATGCCAGAGAATAAATAATTTTTAAAGTGGGATGCAGTCAGAAAGAGACAAAGACATGAAGAAATAGATGCTGTCAGTTCTCAGTGTTAGATTAAAAAAAAAAGCTAAATTTTTACTGAACAATTTTTCCCCCCCACTGGGAATGTTAAGAAAGTGGAGAAAGTAAGTTGAAAGATCTAAAGGGAAAGGTAATTGTGAGGACCAGGAAAAGGAAGAGGTCAGCTAAAGCACACTTGCATGAATTATCCAGGACTGGTCAGCCACACTGACCATTTTTCTGAAACACTCCTAACCCAGACACTCACCTACCACACACACTTTCACACAAACACCTTGAACTCCATAACTGGTAAAACTTTAATTCAATTTGGCTAACAAAAAAGGAGAACAACCCTAATTGTCCCGTCCATGCATCTAAGTCGTTGCAGAAAGATAATATAAAGTTATAATCCACATCTTCTTGACATATTCATGTCATGAGATAGTAGCGAAAGATTTAGGTCTGCATATATAATCAATAAGGAGCCAACTAAGTTCATTGAGTTTCCTCACTGTCCAGTACAGGGAGTGTGAGAGCAGTTAACACGCCCGTGATATCTCGTGAACGTAAGTGATGATGAAAAGCCTTAATACAGGAATAGTGACGGTTTGGAGGACACCATGTCAGTTTAAAGTGCTGGGTTTGGTTGTGCTGCGCAACATGAGTCGCAGAATGGTTGTGATCACAAGATATCCAGTGGAGCCAGTTGCTCTCCAGGAACCTGACCTCTGTTTTCTTTCCTTTCAATGCATCTCATGTCTAAAAATGCATCTCCAAAATATTTCTATCAGTATTTATGATCCTCCTGATGGGGCTTTGACTCATAAAAATACTCTGAAATGGCAAATCTTAAGTATTCAAGGAAAATCTTAACCCAAATTCTGGCTAAGAAAATATAATAGCTCCTTCATTTCCTCTCTAATTATAATCGAAGATTACTTTGGGTTGACAAATTTAAATTGGAAGTAAGATGTACCATTTGCTACATAGTCTATGCATCTTCCCAACTTCTGAATCTGATTAATACAGATTTTAGACAGGGCATCATACTTTCTGTCAGCTATTTCTTTCCTTGCTGAGTTTTACCATTCAATTAGAATTCTCCCTCGAACACATGTGACTATTCTCACCCACATTAAAGAAGGTTGTGAGCTACTTGAGGAAAAAGATAGAAAAAGGCATCTGTTTGCCTTCAGTGTTTTACCTTGTACCTACCATATGGTACTTGCTAAATAAATATTTGTTAAATAAAATGGAGCTTGTTAAATTGCAGATGGCTCCAAAACTGTCAAACATGCAGAAAGGACAGTGCACGAAGCAAAGCCATATAAATACATCAGAGACCGTGCTCGCCCAGATAAGCACATTTCACAGCCTTGTGTGGCAGAGCAGCTGTCAGTTTCCAGTTGCTAAAAAAAAAAGGTTGCCTGTGGTGAGCTGGGGGGACTAGACATTGATGCAAATCCGTCTTGGCACTGACATGCTATCCTATTAGAATGTCATATGAATGTGCCTCCCCTCTTTTTTTAACTACACGCCTAAAGACCTTTAGTTTCTCAAATGCAAATAATTTCCTTTTATTTCAGGTCTGTTCTTTGCTTTCTCATTTGCAGATGCTGCCGCCATCACCAACAGAACCACTACTGGCATGCTGTATACAGACTACTTGCTGCTGGCCAAATTCTCCCTGCAGGAAGGCTTAAACAGGTGATGGCTGCCAAGAAGGCAGGAGAGGATGGATAGAAACAGCTCAGAAGCCAGGTCATGTTCATGGCCTGGCTTCCCTGCCTCCGCCTTACCCATATCCCAGCAGTGGTAACTGAGATCACTTTTCAGAGTTAGAAACAAGGTGAGAGTTGTTCTGTTTGTCCATCTCATCGAGGAAGGAATTGGCATCACTTTTTAAATTGGGAGTGAATACGCACAAATACTTCTTCAAATCTATTTCAGGAGGAAATACAATGATGGGAACACTCTGAAATAATATCTATGTTCCTGCTCCCCAGAAACTAAACAGGAATTAAGATACCAGTTTAAAAATTATTAGAAGTATCTATAAATCAGGATAATAAATTATGCTTTGTTTTTGTTTCAAATGTATTTACAGTAAATTATAGGCCACTTCCTGAACTGTGAACTATGAATTTAAGCCACATTTTAAGGACAAAAAGCTAATTATGAAAAATAAATGGTGCAAAGGGTAGACAGTAAGATAAATCTTAAAACGATGGCTTTCCACTTGAGCAGCACTTTTATTTTCAGAAAAAGTGTAGGTGAATGCATAACCTTTAAGATTAACACATTAATCAGATATTCTCAGAGTGAATGGAGATTTATAGACCAATTTCCAGAGAATAAATAAACTATAAAAATAGAATGCATTTGTGTGACAAGCATGATAAGAAAGTTTATTTCACCCCATTGAGCACCACAGCTTTTTTTGGAGCAGGGAAGATCATGACTGTGGCTTTATAACTCTCAAGGTAGAGATCATTTTGCAAGGCAATGTGGCACACGCTTACCTCTCACAGCGTGGTCCTGTGTACCCTGCAGGACATTCATCACAGATCAATCCCAGACTCCGGTCTAGATGGCACGTTGGGCTAAAGCTGCAGTGATGATGTTTGGGAGACAAGCAAGAGGCATATACACGAGATCATTAGCAGTGTATGCGTTTATCTCTTTCTCTACCACTACTGTGACCAAAGCATATTACGCCGGTGGTTCTCATCTCCCAGGCAGAAATGAAAACCTGGCTAATGGAGGGTGAAATGGCATTGCTATTTCGACAGACATGAATATAGCCCAGTTGAGAGCAGACATGTGATTAACTGACTTTTGACTATTCTACCTCTAAGATCACCAGTAAAAAGAGTGGACACATAGCAGCTTTTCAAGAATTCCCCAGCACTGACAAAACCTACTTTAACATCACTCCTGGCCAAGCATATCCCTCGGAGCTTGAAGCAGCACCAGGGAATCTGATAGATGTTTAGACAGCAGTGATGTCATCGTGGCTGTATGAGTTCCTCTATGTGATCCAGCTGCCAGGCGGGGTGTGTGTGTGCGGGCTCTTGCACATGTGTAACCACAGGCGTGATGTTACATGGATGGAATCCTCGGGAAAGCTTTCAGCAAAGATCTAGTGCATACATTCCGCTTGATTTATCACCACACAGATCAAACCAAACCAGTTTTGCCATTTCACATCTCCTGGCATGTTCCAGGTTTTCCGTTTTTAACACATTTCCAGTGGGGGGGGGAGGGTGTGAAGTGACAGAGTGTGATATCAAGCCCAAACCAGCACAGTGATGTGGTACCATCAGGCTTTGTCGTCTTGTTCAGCTTTAGTTTCACTTCTCTGCCTGGTAAGAAGCACCTGCCATGCAGCGACTGAGTCAGTGTAACTGTCTTCTGAATTCCTCGTGAACCCTCACCTATCTTCAGTTAGGTTGTTCTTTTTAAAAATTTTATTTTTATCTGACACATACTTTTTTATATTATATAATATGATTATGTATTTATAGTGTGTCATGATGTCTCATGGTATATATTGTGCATATTTAAATCATGTTAAACATATGTTCTAAAAACATCTTTCATTTCTTTATGGTAAAAATTTTCATAGTCACATGTTGCTGATTTCTGGAATATATGTTTTTCTTCCACACCCCTTATTTTCTCACATAATGCCATGTGAGAAAAACTTGCTCTCAATTAACTCTTAAGTTCATATCCCTTGACCAGCCTTTTCCTGCTCCCTTGCCTTCCATCATTCTCCCAGCCTCTTCTCATAAGAATGATCTCTGTGAGATCAATTTCTATAGACTCCACATCACAGTTTTAAAAAGAACTGTCCTCAATTAATCATACTCCAATTATGTTTCGCTATAATATTTCCTATTCTATGATATAAAACAATTTAGTAAAGGGTTGCTTAAAACCAAGTAATCAGGGAGATCACAATAAATTAAACACGTTAAGGCTATGGTCTGGTTCTGCTTCTGATACCTGGTGAGACTTTGGGATATCTGTCCCACTTTGGTGCCAATCAGATCATGACTACCTTTTAAAAGTGACCTCCCTGGAGCTTAACTCTGAGTAGATGTGCAATGCTTCGGTAATTCTCATGCCTCCATATTACCAAGTTATTAGGATCCATTAGGCCCATCATACCAGCTATTTCAACTCGTTGTAAAATCAAAATGAATCTGTGGGGTCAGAGAGAATGTCTGGCTAGAAAAAAAGAAACCTTGAATTTATAAAAGCTCTCCAGATGAAAGAGGTTCTGATGGTGCTATAGGAACCCAGCTCATGGTATAAGCGAGGAATCTCTTGTCAGAGGAGAGCTTGCAACAGAACGTTTTACGACTGTGACGTCTTAGCACATATTAAAGCAAAATAACTGAAATCCGATTTCCTCCATTACTTACTTGTTATTTGTTATTGTTTGCAAAACTAAGAGAAGAAACTGGATTCTGACAACTCACTATTGTGTACATGTGTGTCCTTCCAAAATTGGCATTCTCTAACTGCCTCATGTTTATGGAGAGAGGGACCCCCAAAGAGAAAGCCTGAGTTTTCCAACCTTGTTGGATTATAGTGACTGAATGAAAACCAAGTGAATAATATTTTTTAAATTCTCAATCAGTTTCCCATAAAGACATGTCAGAGGTAGCTGACAAGGCTTCTGACACCTGAAAACCATTTCTAAAATAAATTTCAAGTTCTTAAAAATACTCCCTTGTCAGTTAAAACTAACAGCATTAATGTCAGATGTGCTCACTGACAGAAAGCAATACTTTTTCAGAAAAAATATTAAGCAATAACAACACATTCAATTTGACTAACTCTTATATTTCGGAGTACTTTTATCATAATTGTACTGAGTTTTAACATAATCTTATGAGCCGGTTGAGACAAATATAATTTTTCTTCCTCAAGGTCATACACTAATTTCCAGGAGAATTTACATGAGATTCATGACTTCAGGGTCTTCATTTGATCCTCTCCTCTCCCTGTAACCACCTGTCATTCAAACTTGCTGCTGAGATTTCCATGAATTTAAGCTTCCGGTAATATAAATACTTGCCACCGTGTATTCAAATGAAATCTCTTCTTAAAATATCCCTTTATGCATGTTTTCATGGTCTTTAAGCAATGCTAACTGTTCATTGTTCCTTTCCTAGAGTAATGCAGTTGCAGTCACAGGAGAAGGAGACATGTAACAACATAGAACATTTAGAAGGAGAAGCTAATGCACACAGTAATAATGCCCTCAGAATCTGGGCCCGCAGAGGCGGCACCTCTACAGTGATTCTGCCCCAAATGTGGAGCTAAGTGCTGTGAGACACAAAGAAGGAATGGTAGGATCATCACTGACTTCAAGTGATTCCAACCTCATGATGCCCAACACGAGTGTGTTCATGCATCACAAACAGAAAAACAAAACAAAACAAAAAATCCTACCTGCTTTCTAAATTTTCCAGCCAATGACACCACTCACTAGGTGGGCCAAGGGCAAAGATGGAAAGAAAGGTAAGCTGCTGTTGAACGATATAGCCCTTCTCAGTAGCCAAGCATATGTTATTATATGTGCAAGGACTTATTACATATATACTCATATGCACAATTACAGCCGTACATGAATATATATGTGACTATATATGTAAATATGAACTCATATGCACAAATATAATTAGCTTTGTTCTAAGACAATGTTAAATTATCACGGAATATATTGTATAGTTTATCCTAAAATATAGTTTTCAATTATAAACACTAAATTTGATAATTCAAAATTGTCCTGTGTGTATATATGAGCATACATATGTGGTTTGCATGTGTGTAAGCACATGTGTATGGGGCTGCACGTTTATGTGTGTGTCTGTGCTTGTAGAGGACTGAAATTGATTCTGCTTATCTTAGTTAATCACTATGTACTTTATTGAGGTGGGGTCCATGTCGGGAGCCTTGACTCCAAGCGGCCGGCTTTGATATTTAAATCTCGGTGGAGAGATGGCTTTTAGCAGGCCTTTACTAATGGCAGAGAACTTGCAAGTCCATCTCCTTTTGTTTGTGACACAGGTAGGATAGCTTGTGAGGATCACACCTCTTCCTCAGGCTCCTTGTGCAAATTAAACCATTGTTTTGAGATATTTCTACTCTGGCTTAGAAACTCTACAATAAAAAGACAGGCCGACAGTTACTGCAGAAGAAGGTTGACTCTTGTGTAAACAGGACACAAATAAGCAACTAGATACAATGTTGTGCGATGGGAGGAGCCAGAGGACAGGAAAGAGGGGAGGAGCTGGAGAACAGGAAGGAGATCCAGGAGAAAGCATGAGGAGGGCAGAGCTGGAGGAGAGAGCTTAGAGGACGTGGAGCATGAACCAGACCTAAGATTTCACAAAAAGCAAGTATAATGTGGGAAATCTAAATGTTAGGAAACAGAGGGCTGGAGGCAGAGACTTGAGACTTGCTGCCTGCACTGCTTGCTGCAGCAGCCTGCCTTTTGCTGTGGCTGTCGAGTCTGGACCTTTAAAAAGGTTTCCTGTGTGCTGTGTGTTTATTTAAATAATATTAATCCTCACTCCCGACTCAAGAACTGTTGGACTCTGCTGGCTGGCTCCGGCAGGTCCATCTCTTTCTCTATGGAGCTCACAAATTTTGGCTATTCCAGCTAGGTAGCTTGCTTGCTCTGCGGAGCTCTGATCTCTGCTTCCTGATTGCTGAGACTATAGGCCTCTGTTTTCCCTAGCCAGCCTTTAAATTGGTGCTCTGAATTTAAACTCTGGTCATCATTGCCTGCATGGCAAGTACTTTATCCACTGTGCCAGCTTCCCAGTCCAATATGAGCTTATGTGTAAGCCCTAAGCTCAGCTCTAGAAATGTTCCACTGTTCTACAAATATAGCTCTCACTATTCCTGATACTCACCAAGTATGCTTGCAACAGTAGTATATAGGACTTGTCAAGACTGTGACTGGAATGCCTCTAAATGCATTACATATCTGAAGGAAATTTAAAAAAACTTCAATGATTAGTATCTATGTTTATATAACCTAAGTGTTTGAGCAAAGATATTCATGATTTTGTCTTTAAACTATGAGCTGCGTAATTAAAAATTACTGAATAAAAACTGAAATGTTTATATTTTATTTGTCTAAGAGTAAATTTCATTACTTTAGTTACAATCTATTGTTAAATATTTACATCACAAAGATGAAAAGGACAAACTGTGGCCACTGTAAGTAGCTTTTAAACATGATCTATATTTATAATTTAAATTTTATATGCTCATCTATATCCATATATTTTAATAATCATGCCAATCTGTCTTTATCTCCCTCATACTTGATTTATTTAGCAATGTTATCTAAGAAATTTGGAGACAAAACGCCTGTGATTTCTAAGATTTATGACCAGGGATTAAGAGATAAATCACAAAGATAAAGCCTGCATTTCAGATGGAGGCTGCAACAACCTTTAGCTCTTTTTAAATTATTTCTGCATAACCTGTGAAAATTCAAATCTCATATTATAAATTAAATGTGAGTATTCGATTATACCTCAGAGTACCAAGCTCAGATTACAACAGTAAAGTATTTTAAGGCTATTTTTTCTACTATAAAGATGCTTTCCTTCACCATTAAGTACCTACACCTACTGAATAGTTTTATATTTTACTGAAAATCTTAGTTTATTAGATAAAAGTGGACTTTTCCCATTGCAGTTGTGCAGCTACACTATGATAATTTTGTAAAATGTTTTCAATTTAAAAGATTATATGACTTTAGTCACAAAACTTATATAACTTAAAAACTATGTGGAATACCATTAACCCTTATTTTTCTTTTTACAAAATACCACAATTAAATCTGCAATTCAAAATAGGCAAGCACTCTCTGCACAATTTACTATTAAAGATAAAAATAATTCATATTTAAATATTTACTGTAAATTATCTTAAAATTTAGTCTATTCTGACCTATGTTATTGATGTTACTGTATTTTATTTATTTTTTAGAAAACTTGATCAACATAATTAAATTGGAATGCATTTGCTTTAGGAAACACCATCATTAGACACTGGGATTCCAATTCCTTTGGCAGGATAGATGAGATTTAATGTTGGATGAGTTTGTTTTCTCAAGAATAAAGAAGTAGAACCATTATAAAAAGAGACAGAATAAACATAGTGGGAACATGGTTCATGAATGTTGTTAATTGCCCAAGTAACTTCTCTCCCAAATGACTCTCCTTCTCTTATGTACAACATTAGTTAGGCTTGAGAGGAAATCCATAGTGTCCATACATGCAATCATTTCTATACTTTTAAAGTGTACTGGGCTTGGATTCACATTAAACAATGAGTAGTCAGTATTGTTGAACTGATAGCTGTGCAAACACTGAAAATGTTTTGGCTGCAGAGATGTGTTCTTTGCCTGAGATTACTTAGGGTAGAATTTTTATTTGTTCCCTTACAGTCTTTGCTTTCCCATTTCCTTCCTTCCTTCCTTCCTTCCTTCCTTCCTTCCTTCCTTCCTTCCTTCTTTCCTTCCTTTCCTTCCTTTCCTTCCTTCCTTCCCTCCATCCCTCCCTCCCTCTCTCCCTCCTCCCTTCCTTCCTTTCTTCTCTCTGACACCTTTAGTGGTTAAAGGTTCTTTGGTTCGGTGCCTGTCTAGACCCATTCCCTGAACTCTACAAATGTATGATCATTAAAGTACATTAAACTGGTATCTGACTTCTTTTCATCATCTCTCTAGGGGAGCTAACTTACCAGGCAGACCAATGAATTGTTTTTATTGTTCTGACTTTAAATACAGATTTATTTTTAAAAAGTTCTTTAATATATACTGTAGAGGAATGAAAATTATAAGATTACAAAAGAACTTCAAATTTCAATGGAATATTTGAGTTTATGATGCTGAACTAGTTACTTTAAATCTGTTCTCTGTTCTCTGTGTCATCCACTATTTTAAGTGCTTTACACATTTTAATTGTGTAATGCTCACATAGCTCCACAAGAGGGTTTGGTTGATGAACAGAGTGGTGTTTCAATAACCTGCTCAAATCTTTGCATCTTGAAGTGGGGAGTTAGCATGAAGCCAGGGAATTCTGGTCCTAGATATGACATCAAAATACAGCCTTCTTTTCAGATACTTCATTTATTCATCTATAAAACAGAAACAACACTAATGACCTTACTGGGTTATTTTTGAAGATGAAACACCCAAACATGGTGCTTGTGTCTATGTCTGGCTCTGGCAGCCTGCCTTCACTGAACAGTAGTTTTCCAGCAGTGAAGACAAGGGTGTTTGGAGAGGAGGGTGAAGATTTCAGAGGTGGTAAATGGCAGGCACACCAGTTCCTGCCAGGACTTAGGAATGGCAGGGTTCTTTCCAAAGTTTTCTGCTTGGATTATTACTCATTGACTCCAATAGGTACTGTGTAGAACAGGCCTCCTAAGTTAAGACCTTAGAGTTTGCCTTACTTAGTCAAAGTCTCACATGCAAAGGCTACAGCTGACATATTTCCCTTCATGTTGACGATTTCTGCTCTGGAGCATCGTCATGGTATCTGCAAAGTGCCGAAGGACCATATTACAGCAAGAGTTTTACTAAGCATTAAATTTGCCTTAAACAGGCCTCTTCAAAAAGGAATTTCTTTCATTCGAATTTAGCTAGGAGTAGTAGCTCGGTGGTGTAGCATGTGCTTAGTCAGTATGTTCAAGCCCTGGGCTTAATTTTCAGTCTTACAAACGACAACAATTAGAAATAAAATGACACTTATTTATAAATGTTTGTTATAAAAAGCACCAATTTCTATTCAATGTGATGTGCGTCATAAGAGTATTTGTTTGCTGGTTCATTGGTTGGTTGGTTTCAGGACCTAATTGTTTAGATAGTGCTTACAGAATGTGCCATTCTAGGACTTGAGACATGGTAATTCTCAAAAAGTTAGGAGAAAGACAATCAAGGTATGTTTTGTCCTTTTCTCTTTAAAATGTCTGCTCCAATAGATTGTTGTAGTAGGCGAACAGGTGGGAAAAAAATTGATCATGAAGCTTACAGTAAACTTTCCAAAATCTACATTATTTATGCAAGATAATACAGTAATCACTCATAGTTCAATACTCATTTATGATAAAATGGATCCCATGAAAGAAGTTTAGTAAGACATATATAACATATGATTATTCATAAAGAATATAGATTTGTACACATTGGGTCTGTTCTTTGGAGTTAAATTAGAAATTGAGTTTTATCTCTTAGATTTTAAATCAGATCTAGACCCCAAATAACAAAGTCCTCGGGAATGGTAATAATCTAAAACACTTCAACCTTCAACACTTATGTCACCATTTTGAGTAATCCACATGTTTTGTTCTCATATTAAAAGTGCATCCATAAATGTGGAAATGGCATTCTGTAGTGAAATCGGTCTGGTACTCACTTATTGGATGGGATGTTGAGTGGGCAAGCACAGGGTTGACAGTCTTCAGAATTCCCTCGAGTGGGGTCGCCATAGAAACCAGGAAGGCATTCACTGCAGTACGGGCCACCTGTGTGATCCTTACAGTTCTGTGAGAGAAGGGCACACCAGCTCACTGCTTTGTTCTCAAGCACACCCATGTCGCCAAAAACAGTTACATGAAGTTATGAGTGGGTTCTTACTGGGGAGAGTGACTTCCCGCCTTAAATGTTCAGTTTCACAGCAGGAGAATAGTATTGGAAGTTAATTTAATAGCTATTTAATATTTTGCTTACAACTTCCTGCTAGTTTCAATGTAACAGATACTAGAAAGTGACCAAAATTCATTACGAAATGTTTCAATATAAAATTGTGCTTCCTGCTTTTATTGTCATAATGCAGTGTGTGTGTGTGTGTGTGTGTGTGTATGTGTGTGTATGTATGTAAAGCTAGTCTAATGACATTAAAAATGCTAGTTTAATGAGAACTGTAGTTAATTATATACCTCTCTGCGGGCTTGCTCTCTTCTTAGCCCAGACAGTAAGTTAGAATTTAGTGGACTCTTTGACAGATTGGACACTGCATTCCGGTATTACATCTGTGAGGAGACTACTTGGCCCATAATTAAGTGTTTAAAAGTCAAATAATTTAAAAATACAACAATACATGATTATATATATATTTATTATATTACATATCATTAAATATGTAAAATGTAATTACAATATGAAGTTACATATGACAGAATATGTAACTATTGTTTTTGGAAAAAAAAAAGAAAAGCAGAAACAACATGCTTTTGTTATTTTCTGGGGGGAAACATGTCTTTTTAAAAATAAAATAATTTACTTCTTGATCTCTTCATATTTACTAGGTTACCTTCCATGGTTTGGGCTGCATTTGTTAAAATCACTGGGTCTAAGATTCAGGTGAATAATTCAACTGTCAACTGAATAACAAGTGTCTGAGGCTTCCAAGAATTTAACATTATTAGTCTCCAGTGTTAAAAATACAGGTGTTTACTTCCTATCAAAATGCATTCATTATTAATAAGGTAGATTTCAGTTTAATAACGGTATACAATTAATAATATTCCTCATACTGGAAAGAGTTCATTGACCCCAGGAGTATGCAGTCTTTATTTTATAATCAGTAGACAAATTCTGTGAGAGAACTAACTAAAATATAAATTAACCTTAAACTGAGTGTATAAAGTTATTAACCTTCATGACCCCTGGAATAGACTAAGTTAATGAAATTCTGAATATTATTTATTTTGATGTTCTAAAATAAGAATGATTTCAATTACATTTAGTAAATGGACTCAACAGGAGCATAGAAGTAAATAAGTAAAGATACAATTCTAAGAACAACTCATTAAAATTCCTTGGAGACATCAGACTTGTTTGTTGAAATATAATTTACTAATTTAACTTTGAACCTGCCATTTAATTCTGTGAGGTAAAGGAGCTTGAAGATCATTAACTACAAATAAATAGGTATTTTTATAATAACTGGTATACTAAAAATGAGATATTCTTTATTTAAAATTCTTTCTTAATTTGTTTTCAAACATTTTTAAAGAAAGCACAAATGTTAATCTTGCTGTTAACAGACATCATGCAATACCTAAGAAAACTGTGTCCATTTTCAGAAAATAGTTTTCCCTTTGATTGTGTCTTCTTGCCACTTCCATGTTTTCCAGTTTAACTTTATATCACCTTCTTTTTAACTCAAGAAATTTTTTATTCCTTGAAAAATATTTTGCTTATTTTCAAGTTGACATGATGAAATTTAGATCTAAAAAGTCTTTTGGATTTTTAAAATAGCATCTTTAAACTGATTGCACAGTAACCTGGACAAAATGAAAATTTTTGGAATTCAACTGAAAAATCTGAAATAATAATTTTCTGGCTTTCTAGCACAGATTTGAAAGACAAATAAATGAGTGTGTTCTGTATACTTTCTCTTTTTACTTTTCATTAAATGAAAACAAGAGTAATCTTAAAATTCAACTACATTTGTAATCAAAACCGAGACAGAATCAGGCAGCCAGCACAATGGAAATCAAAACTGGAGAAGATAAGATGTTCTACTCTGATGAGCTGGGTGTTTTCATAGGTAGCTTGCTATTAAAGTGACTTTTAAATACTGCTTGCAATTCATATCATGAAAACTTTCAGACCCTCGTGGCCTCCTTAGGTGGCTTCAAATACACTCTACATTTTCTCCCATGCACTCGAGTTCAGATGACTTTGTCATACAGAGCAGAAGCCTGGATTTTGTTCTGAAGCCCAAAGTGTTCATTTATAATTAGGTTTCAGGTATAAACAACACGAAAACATCCTTTCAAAAAACAAGCTTCATGTCATGTTTACTATTCATGAAAAACATTACCCTGAATAATAAAAAGGAGAACAAATAAAAAATTGAGCAATAAGGACTCCTTTCATATACAATATTCTAATATTGTTCTCTGTGTAGATTATATCAGAACTAATGCATTCAAAATGGGGTCTCAGCACCAGGACAGAGATCTGGCACCATCTCCAGAAGACTCTACATATCACCAGCTCACTCAGGCAACCCAGGGAGAATAGACTGACCCTCGTTTACTAAGATGCTCATCTTTCCATAGATCCTTCCTTCATCTGAAAGTAGACTTCTGTCTTCTTCGCCATCAAACCATTAAAAACCTGGTTGACTCTGGCTACCAATTTCCTCCCCAGTCCTATTCTCACCACTCTGCTGAAAGAAACTATTTTGCTCTGAAACAAATGGTTCCTATTCTGCAAATTATCACATCATCAAATGGAGCAAATTCGGGGTTTGATCTAATCCTAATGAACTCAGCTTCATATAATGCCTCAGGGGACATTACAAGGTTTCTATTGTGGCATGTTTATTTTTGTCCTTTCAGGGTAAGTACAGCAATTCATGTAATGGGGTATATTTGGAATGGGGTATATTCTATTGCGTGTTAATAAAGTGTTTAAAGGTAATTCATTATTTCTTCCAGAGTCATTTTAAAAGACGGTAGTAAAATTAAAATGGAAATCACTCAGTAGTTTTATTTGTAAAATTGTCCTTTGAAAAATCTACTGATCCACAAATTAGGGCTAGCTTGCTTTATCCTGCTATGCAATTGAAGAAGATCATATACAGAGAAAACAGAAAGTGCATCGATAAACTGAAATGCCAAATTGCATCGGAACAAAAGCCCCGATTTTCCACTTTGGATTTTCCCCAGCAGCATTTAAGTAGAGGAGAAAGCAGGGAAATGAGCAAGAGGAATACCACGTAAGAATTACAGAGTTCGGAATCTGCCTTAAATTGTGCAGAGGGATGAGAATATGATATCTTCCTAAATTGGTACTGTTTCAAACTGTGTTCTCTGTGAGACTAATGACATGAGAGGTGTTGTTTCAAGCCTCCTGCCGTGTCAGACAATACAAAGCTAACATGCCCCAGGGTTCCTCTGGATGCCTGTTCGGAGGCACTCGCCAGGCCCCCAGCTACTTAGCAGCACAGACAGTGCTCTGTACTTTACACAGTTTATTTTCTGGTTAAAAATTCAGAGCCAATGGTAGAAGGAGGAACAATTCTGCTGAAGATGCGTTATGTATGTTTAATTTTTTAAAAGCTATGCACAGCATTTTAACTGATCTCAATGCTCAAAAGTTCAAATAAACACATATATGTCCTTATTTTCAAAGTGAAAAACAAAATGCCTGCAGTATAAAAAAGTACTTTGTTTTTATTTTAATGCTCATATTTTATATTTATTCAAATTATAGTGCTATAAATAATTTTGTGTTTTAGAACAGTCCACTTTGGGTAGATTTACAGAAGAGAGAGAAACCATATATATTCATAGTAGTTGTGTATCCTAGTCATTAGTTATACTTCATAATGAAATATTTGATCCTAATTCAGTTGTTAGACAAATGTGAAAAACCACTGCCTCATAGTTGCTAGGGAGATCACATAAGAAAGAAAGACCATTCTAGCTTCTAACTCAGTTCTGGATAAAGGTGCTTGACACATCACTTCTGACCCACATATTCAGGATTGCAAAGGTATCAGTTGAATCCCAGGCTTTGCTGAGTGAATTTTAGCCTTGTCAGTCAGCATCCTCAAGAGAGAAGCACTTACCAGACACTCTCCCGTGACATCATCACAGGAGTCTGCGTGACCAAAACACCGACATGGTTCACAGATGCCACCGAAAACAGTGCCGTTAACTCTGCGATGCCTAGGCCAACACGACTAAAAGAAAGATAAGGTCTCGGTCACTTTTTAGTATGAAAAAGCAGGAAAGTAATTCCACTTTTTCTGATAATACGAAATAACCCAGCTAGCAAACTCAGCAAATGTGCTTGTCAGAGTGGAGCCGTTATTGAAACAGTACTACCGTGCTATTGCATCTGACACGGGGGCTTCATACTGACCTTACTCTTATTGACAGGTATGAGATTAGAGGAAGCATTAGCTTGCTGTCTCTTCTGAAATGGTAAAATAAAGCACAGATATAAAGAACTGAAATGTGACAGTCTCAGAGTGAAAAAAAAAAAACAGACAAGAAAACAGAAAGAAAGCACTGAGAAAAAGCAGGCATGAAGGGAAGTGTATGGATTCCTAGGCTAAAGGAGCACACAATGAAAAAAGAAAAGAACAAGAAAGAGCACACAATGTCCTCCCACATTGATTCTCAGCATGGACTAACTTTCCCACTGACGGCCTCTAAGGCCGCCACACAGAAAACCTTCGGGAAAATTTGGAAGGCATACCTGTCATCTTCTTTTTCAATTGAAAACGTACCCAGCGACTGGCACACATTCAGAATTGATGTTAAGTTTCATCCTAAATTTCCTTTGTTCTTTATGGTTTCTCAAATTTTTGTAAAATAGATTATGACTTACGTAGCATAATATAATGCCTTGCTAGTTCATTTATGTTATTCGACTATACGTATGTGTATATTCACCACTGATTTTTTTTTTAATGAGAAGCAAAATTATTTGGAAAAAGAAAACCAATTACAGTGGGGTGTTTGCATGGAGGGTTTCACGTGTGGGGTTGCAGCCATCCCGCATCTGTTAATTACATTTCACTTCTGTGTGGACCTCCACAAATGAGATAAGATTTAAAATGAAAAAAAAATGTGCATATAATATTGCTGCCCTCTGAAAGTTTATGATACCCTCAGGTCACAATTGCGTTTTGTGAGTTATTTAACTATGTTTCTGGATGGTTAAATATACCATCTATGTCAAGATAGGTTCCATTTCCAGTTGGAAATGGAAACTAGAGAGAACCACTGAAGTAATAAACTACATAGAACCATGCTGTGTAATGTTGAAAATGGATCTTTTTGCCTCAGGATATGAGGAACCTTCCATTTGAACAACAATAACAAACATATGAAAAAGATATACTTCTCAGATATTTCTTACCAGAGAAGAAAGTAAAATCCTCTTTCCTCTTAATTTCAGCAGTACAGAGACAATGGTGCTAATTTTTTTTTGTCTCCTTCTACTACGTTATTCTCCATTCCAATACAAATTATTCCTTCTCTAACCGTTTAAACCAGTAAGCCTACACTATTCAGATGGAGGTAAAATGTACAGGTGTGGATAACAAAAATAGCAGTGATTTATTGTTGTCAAAGCATGTTCTCTTGGCACTTTTCTGTAATACATATTTTATTTTTTAATATTTTTAAAATGTACTTGCACCAGTCTTCTTTCTAAAAGCATCCCAATATCTTATACTTTTCAGTGGATTGAATGAAAATAACTTCCTTAGGCTCACACATTTAAGAACTTGGTGTTCATTTTATGGGAGTATTTAGAAAGGGCGAGGAGGTATAGTTTTGCTCGAAGAGGTGTGTAACTGGGAGCAGTGGGCTCTGACATTTTAAAAATCTGTGTTCCATTCACATTGAGCCCTCTGTCTTCTGCTTGCTGATCAGGATGTGAGCTCTGAGCTGTTCTTACCACCATGAATTTGCATTTCCACATAGCCTCTAACCCTCTGAAGCTGTTACCGCAATGCTTTCTTTCTTCTATAAGTTATGTTCATTTTAATTTTTTTCCCACAGCAATAGAAAATAAACTGACACACCCTTTTCATACCATAGAATTTATATTAATAATCATGAAGTTAAAGCTATTATAATCATCTTTCCAGTTATAAGCTAACTAGCACCAAAATCCATGCCTTTCTACCCACGCCCCCTCCATAGGAATGGGAGAACAGAGTATTCTAAAAGGAATTTTATTTCACTCAGAGTCTAGAACCCCACTTATGTTTTAACAACATTCTGTCTTTCAGTTTTTTTTATTGAATAATTGTTGTTGTCAAAATATGGTCTATTGCCAACAGGACAAAAACAAAACAAAACAAAACAAAAACATACCAGGCAAAACAGCAAAACTACCCTTTCAATGCCTTGAAATTGTCTTGTTTTGTTTCCAGTAAAGCCCTTTCTTCCTCAGTGATCTTCTACATTTCATTACATTCTTCTACCTACTCAAACAAAATTGCTGTTTTTGAAAAAAATTCAAGGCAGGCAAATGAAATCCTATGGTTGCATTTTCTTTCATCATTGTCAAATGACCAGGTGCTTCCTCTCTCTTTCATTGCCCCTTTTTCCCAACTCTATGCCATCACACTTCCAAAATGTCCATGTCTTTGCCACTCTTTCTACTAGGATCCAACATATTGTTATCAGAAGTTCTCTGCAGATTACTCTTTTTCTTAATCTTCATGCTCTTTGTTGAGTAACTAATTTGATGACTTCCAAATACACAACAAACCAGAGAGATGTGCTCATTTAAGGCCTGCATTCTAATTATAACACTGGCATGTATTTCATAGACTTTCTAAACAGTTTTATTTCTCAAACTGAGTCTTCATTCTTCTCTTTCCACCAAACTATTCCTTCCCAAGTCTTCTCTAGTTCAAACAGTGGCTTCATGTTGTGTTATTTATCAAACCATAGCCTCTCATTATCTTCCATGACATGTAAGTAAAATCTCAGATTTTTATTAGGCAAGTCCAGGCTTCTCAAATCACATCATTGGCTACTCTCTCCCTCTGCTTACTAAGCTCTGGCCATATTTGTACACTTATAGCTCACTATGACTTTTTACAATAATGCTTTTGTTCTTCAACATTTAGTTTAACATCCCCATCTCAGAAAGCCTTTTCTGACATTTTAAAACAGTAGATTCCCCAATTTTTGTATACCCACTCTCATAGTCGATTGTCAGACCTCTATTTCAGCTATTTGAAGTCATATTTCTTTACTTTATGCATATGGATGTTTGCTTCTGCTTGTATGTCTCTACATCATATGTGTGCCTATTGCCTGAGGAGCCTGGGAGAGGGAACTGTACTCCCTGAGATTAAAGTTACAGATGTTTGTAAGACACCATATGGGTGAGAAGAACAGAATCAGGGTCATCTGGAAGAGCAGACAGTGCTCTTAGCTGCTCTGTCTTTTCACCTTTAGTGGTATTTTCATATACCATATCTGTAACATTTAGAACATTGTCTTAGAACATTGTCATACTTGGAACATTCTATCCAGCTATGTCCAAAGCCTTGATTGTCTCAAATATATATCCTCATCAAAAATTGTCAACTAAAGGAATGCATAAATACATCTAGAATTAATTTAATTTTGTAGGAATTAAAGCATTCAGCCTATTAACTCGTATTAGCTTTGTTTTCATGCTCTCATACATTGAAAAGGCAAATCATAAAATATTAGGCACAGAAGAGACAAAGAAGAAAGAAAGCCATAGCAATTCTATATGACGTAAAACATGACGGGGGACAAAAAATTAGAAAAAACATTCTGAAGTCAGTGCTCAACCTAGACTTGAAACGTGTTTGTGATGAGTCACTGAGGTAAGAGGAATGTTTTTTTTATAATAGGTAAGAGGGCACACATTCTACATTATTACAAGACAGATTGCAGTAATCCTATCAAACTCTGTATAGGTCAGAGTACTGATGTAATACTAACATATGGTCATGTTTATTAAAGACTGTTTATTTAAAAGACTGTTACTCTTCATGCAGAAATTACCACTGGTATTTTGTTATTATAGCAGTTGGAAATAAAATTTGATGGTTACCGAAAAAAAAAATCAAGCACCATTCTGAATCAACATGATGATCCCCAAACTAAAATAAAGAGAATAGTAATTGCATCATTTGATGAGCTGTTGACTGTGTAAACTGTTCACTCGTCAAGCTAGAACTAAGATGTGGTGGTCTTTCTAGTTCACTCAGCTTTGAAGATGTTCCAGAATATAAGTGTAACCAAGCTAGAGTGACTAGCCCTAGTAGGTAACCTCAATGCTCAAAGCAAAGGAAACCAGGAAACCAGTGAAGGTCAGAGATGGAGACTATTTCCTCTGCGGTAGGGAAGGAACATTTGATAAAGACATCAAGGGTTCTTTCCTACAAAACAAAGAAAAAGAGGATGTCCAGAGTTTAAAAATTCATTGCTCAACTCCAATAAGTTCTTTTTAGCCATTTCAAATAATTATCGATTATTATACTAGATGTAGAATCTTTTAGTTTTTCGTCTGTTTCTTTTTCTTTTGATGTTTGCATACTTCTTTTATCCTCTCCTCCATCGTGTCTTAGCTTCACCACGATACTTTCCCAGATGTTTCCCTCCACTGAGTGTTCAGCCCTTTAAATGAGTACTGCCGTTATGTTGTGTACCACTTACTGGTCCCTTAATTACAGTGTTATGATTTAATTTCTTGGTGGTATTTGTTCTATTTAAACAGATTACTAGATCTTTAAGAACAGAGATTGTGCTACATACTTATTGATAATATATACAGATGAATTCACAAAATTTACTATAACATATAACCAATCAAAAAATTCTAAAAGAAAAAATATAATAGGAAAAGTCCAATATTCAAATGGTTTTATTTGCAATGGGCATTTAGTATAAGAGTTGATGGGGAGCGCTGAGAATAAAGTGGAACTATATTAAAAGCAAAGATAGAATGAGGGCATTTATTATTCCAACTGAAATAGGAGTTTAAAGCTTCAAAGGGAGCTAGCTGCCTGGTTTGAAATCAAAACTGCAAGACTTGTAATAAAAGAATGTCTTATCAAATACAGCATGTGTTTTATATGTAAAATCAAATTTGAGTTGACATAACTAATTCATATCCATGATTATTTTTCTCTTATCTCTATAAATTTTGGAAAAGCAAGTACTTCAATGAATTACATTTAGTTTCATTTCTAGACAGGCAAATCTGTATCCAGTTAAAAAGAAAACACATTAGTCACGAACATGACTTTAAGCTCTGTGTCTCTTCTGGAAGCATGTATCACTTTAAAGCGCATGAGAACCAGCAAAGTTATGCCTGGGGTGTCTCTACAAATGGTGCAAGCAGTACTGTGGAGTGGAACATATCCGGGCACTCACATGATTCCTGCAAGGTACCATCTTAATGAAACTTACCCTCTTGTGAATCTACAAGCCATTCATTCCACCAGAAAAATCACACACACACACGCACACACACACTCATACTCACACAAACACACAAAGGAGGGGGGATTCCCAGTAAATCAAGTTTCAAACTAAGCAAAAACATATAGAATTGATCTTTCTAATTTACTTTACCAAGCTATTAATAAAAATTGATATTTTAAAAATTACAAATCTGGACCAATGAGACAACAATAAAGTTCTGAAGCTTCAGGTGCTCAAGAATGGAAAAGGGTTTTCATGCCAATTTATTTCTCCCACACACTGCAGGGTTGAATGTTTCATAGGGCTGGGCCTCAAATGCTTGCTTCAGAAAGAAATAGAAGGATAAGGTGCTAGGATTTAAAAGTGGGAGAGGAAAGAGGAATGAAACAAGTATCCATGTCATAATAGAAATGAAAGGAAAATGGTTTGAAATATTATTTTTGCTACCATCATCACAGCTGGCTGAAAGGTGAAGGAACACAGATATCGCAGTTATAGTAGGACAAACTATTTTAAAGGGCACTATAGTTTTGAAAATAAATGGGTAATATTCTGTTTAAAAGCATGAACTCGAGGCAGACATTCTAATTACTTTAATCTTGCATGGATAAAGGAGGGGCTCCCAAGGTCCTACTCCTAACTGAGGAACTATTAGCAGCTATTAGACACAAAGAGACACCAAGTGGAAAAGAGTCCATATTGAGAATCTAGTGAACTGGAGGAGGGAAGCAGGTGTAGCTATGACCATATATCACTGAAAGTATCTATAAAAGTATCAGAAGTTTTTGGGGTTTTTTTGTTTGTTTGTTTGTTTTTTTAATGAAGCTTATTTTATTTAAGTAACATGCTGTCACTTGTTTGCACAGTTATGGACTGAAAATTTCAAAACACCTGTTTTAGAGCAGTTTATCGGCAACCTGTGCGAGGGATCGGGTCCTGAAAACTTACTTCACAAGAACTGCCGCTGTACCCGGGTGGACACTGGCAAACCTCCACAGCAGCTGCAACGCGTCTGTCTGTAGGGTAGGGGACGGCAGATTCAAGGTTGACGGAGCTCAACCTGGAAAGAGTGGAAGAAAATATGAGGTAAGGAAAGAGACGTTAAGGTATTTTGAAACTGGATGAATGGTGATATGTCAATATCCATAACAGTATAAACATGAATGAGTTATCTATGCTGAAAAAGAATGCTTCTATAACTTGAAGCCTCCATCACTCATAGAATCAGTCCTGGCTACCAGTGGATTCCACATTCATGGATTCAGCCAGTGTAGACTGGAAATATTTGGGGAAAAAAGCACTTGTATTTGTACCAAGCATCTGAAAACTTTTTTTTTAAATAGCCTTTGTCATTATTCCTAAATAATACTTCATTATATCTTTTTATATAGCACTGTCCTTGTATTAAGACTATATGTAATCTAGCAGTAATCTATGGCCATGATTTGACTTCTGGCTAGTTTTCACAGCTCTGAATGCTACAAATCCAGTTGTTCAAAGAAAAAAAAAGCATCAATAGTCTTACCTAGTTGTAGACTTCGTGAGGTACAGTGATGGCCTGCCTGGAAGGAAAGGTCTTCCAGCATAAAAGGGCCACAATTGTTATGGGGAGTAACCAGTAATCGAACACATTCTGATTGGATTATGGCCAAATGTCATGGCTTGGAGATCATATACCCTGGGCTTAGTCTACTGTTTTGCTGAATGGTCATGGGGTCAGTTTGCCTCCTGATTTTTTGTTTATATTCACAGATTAGTGTTTATCTCAACTTTCATAAAGATGTTTCTGTTTGCAGTGAGCATTGGCTAATGCAGAGACTCAAAACCAGCAAATGTGAAGAGAACAAGTAACGGCGGAGCATTCCTAAATAGAGCATCACCCTCTCCCAGGCTCAGGGAGCACTCTCAAAGAGGGGACAGGAAGGACATACAAGCCAAAGGTTGCAGCGGAATGTTGTGAATCCTTTGCCTTGCTGTTATGAATAGAGCAGCAATAAAGATACATTTGAAAGTATCTCGGGAGCAGGATAAAGAACACTTTGGATATTTGGCTCCTGAGGAAGAGTACAGGTAGATCACATGGTCATTCTGTTTTTAGTGTTTTTGTTTTTTTTTTAAAGCCCCACAGTGATTTCCACAGTGGCTGCCCCAGCTTGTACACCCACCAACTATAAATGAGAGACTCGCATTGGCTGTCATTTGCTTTTTGAATGGTAGTCATTCTAGTGGATTGAGAAAGAGTGAATCCGTTTTAATGGCTGTTTTCCTGCTGGCTAAGGATGTTGATCAACGTTTTAAACTCTATTGGCCGTTTGTATTTCTTCTTTTGAGAAGTCTGTTCAGTTCATCGGCACATTTATTGGTTGCAGAGCTTTATTTTTTTTTTCTTTTTTGCTGTTCACTTTTTTTCCTTCCTACTATTTGCATAAATCATTGGAATATGTATTTTTGACCTTTGAAGCAGAAAAGGAAAGTTAATTTGAGTCTTTGTAATAGGTAGATGGATGGAATCATTCTGGGCTCTGAGTGACATCTGGAACCTTCAGAAGACCAGACATAATCTTTAACTGCATATCCACAGAACCAGCACTATTTCTGAGTACTTGGTAGAAGGTCTTAGATTGGCAGGCAGATTTTTTAGTTTTTCACGAAGTGGAAGTTTTTCAGCAGATCATCCTCTACAGGAAAGACCCACTTTCATGGGGATTTCCTTATTTATCTCTTACTATTTAAGATGACGTTCCCAAAATAAAATCTGTAGCTTTTTTGTTAGTTGAGAATTCCACACACACACATAATGTATATTGATCAAATACACCCCATACCTTCCCCTCCACCTGTATTCCCCCACTGCATTCTTAAAAATAATAATCCTTTGTTGCCTTCATGCTGCCTATACATGCCCAAGTGTGGGATAACCCACCAGGGCATGCATAGTCTCTAAAAGGCTCCATCCCTGAAGAAATCTTACTCTATCTTTGGCTCTTTCTGTCTCTGTCTCCGTCTCAGTCTCTGTCCATCCTGTCCTTTTGCCCTCCATGCCTCCATGAATGATCAATAATTCCACAGCTAAGGGTAGAACTCCGTGGGCTTCTCTCTCATTTTAACAGGTACAATTATGTCATTTGGGTATTCACAACATCATGCAGCATCCATATCTGTCTATATCAGTGGTTGGCAAATTTCCTAATGCTGCGGCCCCTTGGTACAATTCTTCATGTTGTGGTGACCTCTAACCATAAAATTGTTTTCATTGATACTTCATAACTGTAATTTTGCTACTTTATGAATAATGACGTAAATATATGATATGTGGATAGTCTTAGGTGACCACTGTGAAAGTGTCATTTGACACCCAAAGAGGTTGCTACCCACCAGCTGAAAACCACTGACCCAAATGTGTTATTAGCCCTGAACGAAACGTGTCCCCATAATCTGGTCAGAGCTCCCCTTTTGCTTAATTCTGCTTTCTCATTATTTATTTACCTGTTATACGTATTTCTTTTTCAATTAATTTTTTATTTTTTATACTAATTACAATTTATTCGCTTTGTATCCCAGCTGTAGCCCTTCCTTTATTCTCTCTCACTCTCACCCTCCCTCCCTCATCTCTTCCCATGCTCCTCTCCAAGTGGAGGTCCTCCTCTCCTTCAATCTGACCCTAGCTTATCAGGTTATAAGTATTTCTTAATGGTTGCTTCAGCTACATATGTCTTTAGCATCTGATTTCTCTCATTTAACATAATGTTCCTAAGGTTCAGCTTCATTGCTGTACGTAACAGTACATTTTTTTTTTACATATTCTTAAGTAACATCCTAGTGTATATCACACTTTGTTTTCTATTCATTTATTTATGGATATTTGAATTTTCCTGCAATTTGAATGCTATGAATATTCATAAAATGTATTTTTAGTACTTGTTTTCTATTTTCCATGGTTAGAGACTTTGGAGAATTTCTGGGTCTGTCAAGTTTTCTTAATACAACAGGAACCTAACTTAAGATAGAATTTACTTATGTATTAATAAACATGAATTATTCCTTGATAACATAAACTGTATTGTGTGCTTTACACATGTGCAGCGGGACTGTCAAAGCCTTTACACCACATACTTTTGATGGATACATGGATGGATAGTTGAGTGGATTGAGGAAGGAATGGATGGATAGATAAATGGAAGGAATATTCATGACTAATTGAAATACACAAAGGTTATTGGGTGAATGGAATACAGTTACATTATACACAAGGTTTAAAATATTCAGTGAAAGCAGGTTCAATAAAACCTGCCACCTACATTTTGGAAAAATAAAAGGCAGTAAGTAAAAGTTAAATTACGTATTCGATCTGTCATAGAAAACAAATGGGAAAAAGTTAGTTAGGACTCAAACCCACAGGCCAGAAATGTCCTTAATATATCACAGCATCTAGCTGCCTAGAATTAATGTACTATCAAATAATAAGCCTATAATTCTGATCATTAAAAACTAAATGGTTTCACTGTTGATAAATTAGTTGATTACCATATAAAAGAGTCACAGCTTACTAACTAGCACTTTGATTTATAAAGACAGTTATGTTTCAGGACTTCCATTATAAAATTGACATGTAAAACTGAAAGAAAGGACATGTGGAAGAATGATCATTTGAGTTCTTTAAGAAACAATTTTAAAAAGAAGATAGAAAACAAGAAATATTTTCAGTGAACTGTCAAGTCTCCTTTGTCTTCTGAACAGCAGATGTTTGTCTCTTAATCTGTGTAACCATTTTGAGCTGTGAGAAATTTCAACACTAAAGCGTCTTTCCCTGTAATATTCCACATTAGTATTCACTGAGCAATCCAGTGTTCATTAAGTTCTGCTGTTTGTTAAATGGGATTTTAATGCGTTTAACAGTTTTAAGTGTTACCCATGAAGAAGGCTGCAGTTTGTTTCTTCCCCCTTCAATATGGTCATTTGCTTTTCTTGATACCATGTTGCATTCATTTAAATACAAAGTATTGGCAGCAATAAAGTACCAAATGCTGAAAATGCATGGACTCTCAAAGGTTTGTCAAAAAAGTCAAGTGCTTCTACTGATTCCTGTTATGATGACTTGAAAATACATACAGATAAAATAATAGATGGAAAAAAGACATATGGCCACAAAAGTTACTATGGAATATACTAAAGTTACATCACACACTGTTCTGTTTGATTGAGTTTCTCAGCAAAGTTGGCTCAGTCATGATAAAACTCAACCACGAAAACAAAATGAAGCACTTTGAAATAACAAAAGCTCCTGGTTTTAAAACTGATTTAAATATTTGCCTTTATTTTTCTACACAGACTTTTCTTAATCAAAGACTTTTATCTTATCCAACTTTAAAAAAAAATGTAACTTAGGGTCACTCACCAAAGAAAGATTTTATTGCTAGTAAAATATTTTATTGTGTTTGCATTTGTCAAAACCTAAGTCAGAGGGGATTCAGCAGTCCCTCTTTTTTTTTTCTTTTTTAAAAATTATTACTATTTATTACAATTTATTTCTGACATGAACTCAATGGCTGGCTCTTTGACCTCCCTCCACCCCACCCCCCGAGGGAGGAGCACCCTTGCTAGGCCACAGAGGAGGACATTGCATCCAGTCCTGAAGATACCTGATTAGCTAGGGTCAGATGGAAGGGGAGGAGGACCTCTCCTATCACTGGACTTGGAAAGAGGCAAGGAGGAGATGAGGAAGGGAGGGTGGGATTGGGAGGGAATGAGGGAGGGGGCCTACGGCTGGGATACAAAGTAAATAACCTGGATTAATATTTAAAAAATTATATTAAAAAACCAATTTATTCCCTCATCATCTCCCAATCCTACCCTACCTCCCTCTTCTCCCCTGTGCCCCTCCCCAGCAGTCCCTCTTAACAGAGCCTGGCTGTGTAGGTATTTAATCCCAGCACTTGGAATGCCAGGAGGCAAGAACAAAGCAAATTCAAGGCCTGTTTGAGCTCCAGAAGGAATTCAGAGCCATCCAGGACAACTCAGCCAGACTATGCTTCAAATAAAGAACAAGAAGAGAGCTGCAGTTATAACTCAGTGTTGCAATGCTAGACTAACATAGGGAAGACCAAATTCAACCCACAATACCACAGGCACCTCTGGCAACCGCCCTGTGGAAATTTTACAAAGTTCCTCTCATTAAAGATGACTGATCATTTCTACCTCATTTCTAAAGAGGGAGAGGAATTACTTCTGGCAAAGTAGAATTCCTTCACTTCATATATTAATGTGTGTGTTGTGTATGTGTGTGTATGTGTTTGTGTTATGTGTGTGATGTGTGTTGTGTGTGTGTGTACTAAAAATTATGGATTTTCAAATATTTGTCAAAAAGTCAAGTGCTTTAACTGATTCTTGTCCTTCAAGGGATGAATGGATGCACAAATTGTGGTATATTTACACAATGGAATACTACTCAGCAATCAAAAATGAGGAAATCATGAAATTTGCAGGTAAATGGTGGGAACTAGAAAAGATCATCCTGAGTGAGCTATCCCAGAAGCAGATGGTATATACTCACACATAATATATACTCACTTATAAGTGGATACTAGACATATAATATAGGATAAACATACTAAAATCTTTACACCTAAAGAAGTTAAGCAAGAAGGAGGACCCTGGCTAAGATGATCAATCCTCACTCAGAAAGTCAAATGGGACAGACATTGGAAGAGGGAGAAAATAGGGAACAGGACAGAGGGCATCTGAAAAACTCTACCTCACATATTATCAAAGCAGATGCTGAGACTGAAAGAATAAAGCCCTAGCATAATACTGTCAACACTATTTTACAAG
>NW_026585797.1:22016102-22020484 GCF_907164565.1 Psammomys obesus
GGAAGCGGGGTCTCCCCATCTAGAGAGGCTCAACGGGAGTCTTTCATGACTTATAGCCAAACTGGGCAGAGTGCAGGGAATCTTATGAAAGAAGGATGAGATGGAAAGACCTTGAGGGGACAGGAGCTCTACCAGGAGAACAACAGAACCAAAAACGCTGGTACAAGGGTCTTTTCTGAGACTGATACTCCAAACAAGGACCATGTATGAAGATAACTTAGAGCCTCTGCACAGATATAGCCCAAGGCAGCTCAGTCTCCAAGAGGGTTCCCTAATAATGGGAACAGGGGCTATCTCTGACATGAACTCAGTGGCTGATTCTTTGATCACCTCCCGCTGAGGGTGGAGCAGCCTTGCCAGGCGACAGAAGACAATGCAGCCAGTCCTGATGAGACCTGATGGGTGAGGATCAAAGGGAAGGGGAGAAGGACCTCCCCTATCAGCAGACTTGGAGAGGGGCATGGGAGGAGCTGAGGGAGAGAGATGGGATTGGGAAGAGCAGAATGGGGTGAGGGCCACAGCTGGGATACAAAGTGAATAAACTGTAATTAATAAAAATTAAATAAATTTTAATAAGATAATACAAAAAAGATAAAATTGTATGTGTGTATATGTGCTGTATGTGTATTTGGTATATGTATGTATGTTGTGTGTGTATAGGAGTGGGAGGTCTGTGTGTATGCTATGTTGTGTAGGGGTATGTGTATGTTATATGTGTGTGTTTGGCATGTGTGTGGTGTGGTATGTTCCTCTTTGTGTTTGCCTGTGTTTGTGTGTGTTATGCATGCATGGGAGCATGCGTGAGCTTGAGATCATTGTTGGGTGTCTTCCTCAAGGTTTCCCCACCTCATTTTTAAAAGCATGCGTTTTCAATCACTAACGCTGAAGCTCATCAAAGTTGCTGGGCTGGCTCTCCAATGCACTACAGATATGCCCCTATCTCTGCCTCCAGAGTTCAGGAATACAGGTGAGAGTTGCCGCATCTGGCATTTTACCCAGGTTCTGGGATCTAAATTCTCATCCTCATGCTTGTGTGTCCAGCAGAGCACTTACTAAGCCATCTCCTCAGTTATTCTCCACACGGTTTGATCCATGTCAAATACTAGAAATAAATGAGAGGTTCGGATGCTGCTACAGGCATTTCTAAGAATATAAAATGCCGGTATAAAATTTCACCTGTTTCCTTAGTCATCCACACGTACAAATTCTTTGCTGTCATTGCGGTGTCCATTATATTATTGTAAATGCATACATCTTGTTTCTCTTCTGGATTATGCTTTCTTTGAGTTAGGTGCTGCACATTGCATCCCAACATATCCTGGTAAATCAGAGGCTACACAGACATTGCTCCTTCACTTCATCCACCTAGAAATGCAAATATTGTTTCTGCCAGTTTATGTGGTGCAGAACTGAAATCCTGACAGATACACATGTGAGATTCCCAGGATGTGCTTGCAGACCGAGTGAGTCCAATACTCACAGATGAGCCCTAAGGACCATAAGAAACACCAGTGGGCTTAAACCCAGGCTCTACCTATCATCAACGGTAGGATGAAAATTGAGTTATTTAAATCTTTCTTTAAGTCCTACGGTCCTTGTCAACATATTTCTTTAAAATATGGTCACCTGGCTTGCTTGTTTCAAATGTATAAAGTATGTATTCATCAACTTCATGTTTCGTGAGCAAAGATATGAACTATGTGTTCATCAGCTTCTTTCATGAGCAAAGACGGTTTTGCTCATGAGGCTTTTCCTAGATAATGATAGTATAAACTGTCTATTTTTATTCAATTCAAAGCTCAAAAATTTACTATGAAATTCACATAAAAATATCTTGGCTTTAAATGTTCTATATGGGGACAAGTTTGAAGGGCACAACATACCTGAATAAAAATTTTTTTATGAAGCTCATCAGTGTGTAAAACTGCTATGTGTCAAATGAAAATATTGTAAAGTGTTGCTAGAGAGGTGGCTCAACAGTTATGAAGCCCCGGCTGCTCTTCTAGACAACGTAGGTTTGATTCCTAGCATCCACAAGGCAACTCACAACTGTCTATAACTCGAGCTCCAGATGAACCCACGCCCTCTTCTGACTTCTAAGGACACCAGATGTGCACATGGCACATCACATACAAACAGGCACAGCAACAATATAATAAAATAAACTGTTCTTTTGAAAGATTCTGTATTTGTTTGTATGCAATGAATACATAGGAAGTAGATCTTAATAAAGCCACAATGGGCTTGACCCCGCCATAGTAGCTACTCCAAATTCTCAGAGCTAATCTATGCCAGTAAGAGGATTTCTTATAGTCAACCTTTCTTCAGTAACTACATGATTAAAAAAGCCAGGGTGCTGACTTCTGTGTCCTGTTGGAATTCAAGGTTGTTTATTTTCTGCTTGCTGAATAAACCCCAGGGAGTCTCACAATGGCAGTTCAATGTTCCTCTTCAGGGAAGATGCAAATCATATTGGCTCACATTGTGTTGGCTAAACTACTTCATCTGCTCTCGGGAGTCAAGGGTAATGCAATAATTCCCAAGGGAGTGGAATTAGGTGAGATACAGTAATAAATTTTGTAGGGACCAAAGGAAGACAATCTGTGAAGAGTCCTGTGTCTTATAGGTACTTAGGAAATATTTTGCTTAACTTAGTGGTCAAGGATGTTACTAAAACCAAGATTTGGAGATATTAAAAGGAGAAATACATGCAAGCACTTGATTTACCTTACAATTCTTTATTTTCAGTGTGTGTATATGCATGTGTGATTGTGTGTGTGTGTGTGTGTGTGTGTGTGTGTGTGTGTCTGTGTGTGTGTACATGAATATATGTATGACTGAGTGTGTTTTTGGAGCCAGAGGTTGGTATTGAGTTGCTTTCTGAATATATAAGCACTTCATAGACTGAGACAAGGTCTCTCATTTGAACTTGGAGCTCACCAATTTGGCTACTCTCATTCATTTTAAGGACCAATCCTGTCTCCATTTCTTAAGTAGTGAGATTCTAGGCAAGTCCTCATGCCTGTCTGACATTTATGCAGATGCTAGGGATCCAAAATTGTCCTGATGGCTTCTGTGCCAAGCACCTTACCTACTATTCCATGCCCATATCTTATAATTTTTTTGAAAAATAATGCATATTCTTGTTATTCTATTCATCTTAGTAAATTAGATCAAGAAGAGGATATCAATTAGCTACAATCAGTAAGTCTTTCAGCATTCTGGGTAAGCATGGCAGTCAGCATTGTTAAAGTTGTGGATATAGCAGACTAAACCATATTCTAGATCTCTCCAAGCCTAAATATATATATATTTATTAAATATATATTATATATTATATAATATATAATATATTATATATTAAATATATAAATATATATATATTTAGGCTTGGAGAGTATAAGTATATAAGTATATATATACATATACTTATATATATATATATAAGTATAATCACTTGGAATGAGATTGGTCAGATATAAATACTTCATATTTGTGAGATGATTTTCTGTTAGAAAAACGTTTCAGCAATTCTCTAATTCCATTCCCAAAGTGACCTTTGGAAGTTGGCAAGGCAATTGTCTTCCTTCTTTCAAAAATGAAGTGACTGAAGTACAAAGAGGTCAAAGCCATATCCATGTTTACAACTATTAAATAGCTGTGTTGGAACCAGGAGTCAAAATTCTTGACCTACAGCTCAATTCCCTATGCATCTCCACCTAACCGTGTAACGGGACAAACCTAAGCCCATTTTGCTGAGATAACTACCCTTCAGTAAGTCTAAATATGAATTGCTGTTGCAATATCTTCAATTTCCTTGTGCACACAAGTGGTATACCAACTCGGGAGCCTACTGTGCAAGACAGGTTGAAGTCAATGCAAGCAATGTTTTACAAATATGAATCAATCTACTGGCAGATCAGAAATAAATAAAATATGGCAAGCTTACTGATTTAGAATACATGCTGACTTTCAGCTCCCCTAGAATGGGCTGGAGCATCAGTCTGACATTGACTCCGCTCCTTGGAACACAACACTTTGGTAGTAAGGGTGACAAGGGCAGTCACGTATTTTGTGAGCTTTTAAGTCAGTCCACATAGCCACAATCCATGACTACATTTGTAAGTTCAGAGAGAACCTCAAAAAGGATTTACATAGAACTAATGATTTTAAGATGGGTAGACTTTGAAGCTGTCGAACATAAATCAGCAGGAAGCACCTTTGAATTACCTAGCCTGAGCAACAATGTGACAAAATAAAGAAGCCCTCCAGCCACTTTTTGTCAATTTAGTTGTCATTCACTTTGAAAGCTGGAGGACTCATTTCTTCATACTGTTTAAACATCATGACAAACTCTATTTACTAAATGGGAAAAAAAAAAA
>NW_026585797.1:22020494-22100652 GCF_907164565.1 Psammomys obesus
AAAAAAAAAAAACTGTCTTTTTGTTTCTCAATAGGGAGGCATTACCACATGCTCTGCCAAAACTGTAGGGGATTCATCAGTATTAAAAGTCCAATACATTGTTCTCAACATTTAAATTTTAAATTATCTTTTAAAAGGCTGCATATAATTGCCTTTGGAAACCAGAACTTATGCTTATTTTTTATTTGAAGCTACAAACCTAGACCTTTTAAAAAGGGCTTTTCTTGCATACCTTTGGTTTTTTTTTTTTTTTTTTTTTTTTTTTTTTGCCCCAGATTACTCATACTCATTTGAAGGCTAGGAGATGGAGTTCTAGATGTTACCTGAAGATGGCATCCATCCCTAAGTTGTATGTGATTTGCATGAGGACTCTCTCCAAATTTGCAAGCACAGTCATAAAATCTTTTCTACTGACTGGTAAATTTGTTCCATGTATGGTAAAGGACTCTTCTTTGAGTGATATCTCCTCAGTGTGTTCTTCAGATGGTTCCAAATACACATCCTTATAGGCTGTACTGATCCTCAAGTTATTTCCCTAAAGGGAAAAAAAGAAAGTGAACATAGATAAAATTTTAAGCAAGGTACAAAAATCAGAAAGGTCATCAGAGTTGGTATTCTCTACTTCAGGTTATCCTCATGGAGTTTTAACTTAAGTTCAGTTTTCCCCATCATGCAGCATATTTCTGCTACACATGAAGCAACAGCAAGGCAGCATGAAGAGCAGCCTTTACCTCCTTCATTACAAAGTCTGCCTTTGTGATTTTGCGTGAACTTGCTTTCTCTGTTAACTAAAACAATAGATGCCTCGAATGAATATGCTGTTACAAACAGTTTGACTTTTTGCAAGAATGATAGTATCATATATTTACGGCAGAAATAAATAAGAATGGGAGGACATCAGGGAGGGAAGCTTTCATTCAGATATAGGTTAAAAGATTTCTGACTTCTATGTAAGGAAAAATATGCACACTTATCTTCAAAATAGGACAGCACCATCATAAGAATCATTTGCATTTACTTAGGGCACTCAAATCATTCGTCTTCATTTAACAGTTTAACAATACATCATCTCTCAATCTTCATGTTTAAAGAGGACTCCTCTTATCTTCAAGGAATTACAAGATATGCATGTGGTTTTATGTATATATGAAGTCTAAACCACTTCACTCAATTCAGAAAGAAATTCTCTCTGAGAGAGTCATGTTGTCATCCTGTCACTGACCCATGAGCAGAGAAGACTCAGGGCAAGAACAGAGCCCGCAGCTCAGTCAGCACCTTTTATTTGGAGCCACTAAAACATGTAATGCATATGAATGCGCATGGTATGTATTTGACTGGAGAATGCGCCATGGCAGTGCAGGGGAGGAAGAGCTCCAAGCACATTTCTGTGTCCAGCATCTGGAATCACACAAGACCTTCTAGTTCCTACATGCAGCTTCTCTTGTATTTTTTTTTTCTAGAGTAAGATTCTGAAGTCAGGGGATACCAACAGCTCAACAAGCAAATTACCTTCTCCTCTCCTTTTGAATACATAAAAAAGCAAACAATAAAATCTACAATATCACATATTACATAAATTAGTACTTACCTAAACATGGCTCATATAACCTGCTAAGTGCAAAATATGACCATGTGTGAAATTTAAATTCCAAAATGTTTCCAAATGCTATCCATTGCTATCAGAATTAATTTGTTTTTTTATTTTTTTTCTTTATTTTCTAGACATGTTTCCCATTGAAACACGGGCATGGTATCAGATTGCTAAGGTGTATTTTCTTTCATAGTATGCAAATCTATGTCAGCTAACAGATTAAAAACTGCATGATTGACCCCAGGTAACATGGAGATAGCATATGATTATAAAGTGACATGTTAATTTTCCTACCTCTAAGATAATCATCAGCTGAAGGGTGTTTTTTAGATCGTCCTCCTCTTCTTCGAGGTCATATGAGATGGTAAATGACAATTGTCCTCCTACAGCTGAGAGCTAGAAGAGAAGAGATGCATAATAACTTCAGCACAGGAGATGGTTTATTGAATAACCTTTTATGGACTATTTTAAAATCCTTTTATTGTTATAGAAGGCAATACTTGGAAGAAGAAGCAGTCACTAGAGTACAAAGTGGAGGCGATAGACATTTCTGTAGGAATAACCTTTATATGAACCTTTGCACATCAACAGCAAGCTTGACATAAATAAAAATTCATGTATTATTCTTGCAGTAATGCAGGCTTGGTAAATTAGGCAAGGCTCCGTGGAACCAATCACAGGATTCCCTGCCATCTTCTTAGTGTGTAGTTTTAGTTTTAGAATCCCCAAACAGAGAAGGATCAGTGTTAAACTGGACAGTTTCTGTCTACCCTACAGTTACTTACGTTCAGTGACTGAGAATACATTCAACAGAGATGTTCTTCCATTTGAAAGGCACTTTACACAGACGATGAGCTAAGCTGAGAAACATTGTTGGTCAAGGAAAAATAACATTTAGCTGCAATATTTACATGTAAATTCAATCAGAACTGCCTGAACGGGTCTACTTTTGCCTGTGTAATCAAATAAGCTGGTTTGAATAGATGTTATTAAGCCTTTTTCTTTAAGAAAACTCCATTTCTCTTAACACATGCTTGATGCCTACATCTTCTGACATTGACATTAACCTCTGTGAGTGACAGATTCAATGCAAATGTGGCAGGCCTTTAAAAATTCTATCCTGGCACTCTAAACAATGACATTCCTAGAAAGCTGATGATTTGTATTCTGTGGTTTGCTTTGTGTTGACATGCAGAGCCCCTACTTCGCTGACCTGGGCTCTCCTTGTCCTTCCTTGGCAGACTGTAGCCAGAAGGCACTTCCTTGGGAGGCATGGGATGGAGGAGGAGGAGCCCTGATCCCTTGGAGTTGTCCCATTGGGGCCACACAGAACTTGCTACGGCCCATTAAACAGGATTTTACATTGCAGCTCAGCTTTGGTTTAGAGGAGCTCATTACACGGTACTCTGGAGGGACTGAAATTCAGAAAACGTTTATTCCCCTGCTCTACTGAGAACTGCACTACTCTAATGTCTTTTCATACATAAAATAATAAATATCTGCCTGGACTTGGCATTGTTATAAGTAATGGGGAATAAATTAATTTTATTTCTATTAGGATAAGCACCCAACATAGCTAGCTTGTTCAAATCAACTAGATATCAGTAAAAGGCTAAAAAGGCTGCAGCTGATTTTTATTAATATCTCAAAGAAAACTGAATTATTTAGTGTTTTCTAAATTAATAAAGACATTCAGCAGGAGGTAGACAGAAAAGATTCCAATTTGGAACATAGTCTGAGGTGATGGGGACTTTGGCATGTGGATTTGTGGTTGACATAACTGAACTCAGAGTTGTAGACTAAATGATCCTGTAATAATGTCTTAAATAGTCAATATACCCAACTTTAATTCCTTACTTGAATCTTCCTAAGAGTGAAATTTGATCATTTTTCAACCTACATTATTGGGTCCCGGCAAATGGTGCATTTTAACTTAGTAATTTTGTATGCAACGCAATATATTTTTACATCATTAAATACTTTTCACATTAGAATGTTCTTGCTAAAGAGTTCCTTATAAAATCCCTATAGTTTTTGTTTGTTTGTTTTTGTTTTTAGTAGCTCAAATAATTTTCTGCTTGCTTGGTTAATATCTCAACAGCCTTTGCTATGGAAAAACATTTTTAATCATTCTGAAGTGCAGTAAAGAATCATTATAAAAAATCATGAGTAATAGAGTTGAAGGATTCTAGAATAGGTCCACCTGTGTCCCAAACCCAGCCATTAGCATCCACTGACTAAGTCAACAAAACAAGAGAGGAATAGAAAATGTGTATTTGATGTAATTAATTTTCTATAATTTGGAGCTTTCTAAAACTCATTTATAGATTCTATCTTTGGGACTTTCAAATTGGTTCATTTGGGGAACAATGTTGATTTTCATCATTTTACTAAGCCTTGTCATAAGTCAATAGGAGACCTAATTTCCTCCCACGACTTAGGAACATTCTCCTTCTCTCTTTCCATGGGCTAGAGAGAGAAACATAGCTTTTCACGGGTAGAAGTAGGGCACCTTTGGCTGACTTCAACATGCTTATTATATGTGTTGGGGGGATTAGACCATCTAAGACATCTAAGTCAATTTATTGATAATACACCATTCTGTGAAACTGTGACTTAGCTTTTAACTTTTTTCTCTGTATTTCCTGAGCAAATTCTGCACGGAGATTCAGCCACCAAGTGGAGAACGAATTTCCCACTGGAAAGAGAAACACACTTCTATTCCAGGATGTCGTATGGGGCTAAATCCCACATTCTCCAGTCTTCAGCCTCACACCATTAAGAACAGAACGCTACAGATAGCTTTTGTCCTCATGAGCATCTGCTTTAATTCTACCTTCATTGGAAAAATCAGCTTGTTTGGAAGTAGAATTGTTTCCATGCAATATGGCATGCCTGTCTAGCATAGCAACATGGCATGCATGACACACTTTGTATTAAAGATTGAATCAAGCGGGAAAGTTTTTCTTTCATGAAAAGGCTGAAGCTAGTTCATAAAACTGGCCTTACCAAAGTATTGGGTATGTGGTTGTGTCTGTGTTTATTCTACTAACTCTCAAGAAGAACAGATTGAGGGACTGTGGGATAGGATACACTACTGAAGACATAGCACCTGAAGAGGAAATTCTTCTCTGGAAATAAGCTAGGGCTACTTGCTTCTCAGATGTCATATCATCATCACTGTTTTCCCAGGAAATGGAGCGTAAAACCCAATATTTGCTTCTGCCTTACCAGAGCCAATATTTCAAGAGGACTATAGTAAAATGAAATGAGTAAAAGGCTTTGTAATACTGAGCCAGGTAAATTAAACATAGCTGTCAGTTTCCATTTAGTACCACAGACAAGACAAGTGATTCATCTTTCTAGATTTTGAACACTTAAGAGACTAAAATTCTGAAAATGTATCTCTTTCTCCTATATAAGTGTTTATACTGCATGTGTTCAATGCTCAGTCTATTACAATTCCAAGGTTGTAGCCTTCTATACATTTATCACACTGAAATAGAAGCACTGTTTTTTCAGAAAGTATTAAGTATCACCATAAAACAAGGCAGAGGGTATTAACTTATAGAAGATGCAGAATCAACAAAAGAGAATAAAGAACATGTCACATTTTAACATAGAGAAAAACTGACTCAGTCCTGAGGTTGCCAAAAAGAGATGATGTATTCTAGAAACATTGGTCTAGAAGGCAAGAGACCTCACCCTCAACTTATAAAGTTTCTATAGGAAGAAAGCTGGATGCTACCACAGGCTCCATGCCTTTTCTACATCAGTGGGCATTTATAGTCATTACTGTAGCTCACAGAGTTTGAATCTAGGTAAGGGTTACTTTTCTTCTCTGGTAGCCTACATAGACTCTTTCTAAACTATAAAAGCTAGCCAGGAGGCATAATCCAGGTCAGTACCAGCTAGATTTCTCTGTTTTATGATTCAAGTATAAGGTGTCTTTAGTAAAAGAGTCTTAGCATCAGGTTCAGGAGGATAACTAAGAGAAAGTGCAATAGCTTGTAGTAATTAGGGGTGTCTGGAACCAACCCCACTGGCCATCAATACAAAAGAGGTGTCAGTACTGAGGTTTTATTTTCTAATCTGTAGAGTATGGTAGGGCACTGTTACCCAATTATAGGGTAACTCCTTTTAAATTCTCTTATGTATATGTATGTATATATTTTAGGACCTGACTATAGTTTTAAAAGCTAGAAATAGATCTCCACATGACCCAGCTATATTGCTCTTGGGCATCTACCCAGAGCACTATGCTTCCTACTGCAGAGATACTGGATCATCCATGCTCATTGCTGCTCTATTCACAATGTCCACAAAATAGAAAACAATCTAGATAGCCATCACTATGTAAATATATATATATATATATATATATATATACACAATGAAATATTATTCATCTCTGATGAGAAACGAAATCATAAAACTCATAGGTGAATGGATGAAATAAAAAATGACCATTCTGAGTGACCTAACCCAGACTCAGAAAAACAAATATCATCTGTTTTTTTCCCCATATGTGGATGTTAGCCTTGAATCTTCAGATATGTGTTATTCATTTGGAATACCCACAGAGATAATGAAAATAGTAAGAGGCCAGGGGTGAGGGGAGTGGGCTTTCAAGGGAAAAGAAATAGAATGGAGTGATATAAAGGGGGATTAATATGACTGGAATGAGGTGAGGCACAAGAACAGGTAGACAAGGAACAAAATGGGGAAGGATCATTGAAGCTATCAAAAAGTTTCTTAAAACATACGCATACATAAAAAGAAATGCTGAGAATTCTTAAGTATTTTTTCAGCCATTGCCATCTTGTTTTTGAGAACTTTGCATTTAGTTCCATGGCTAAATTTTTAATTGAGATGCTTCCCCAAACTCATAATGCTTAGTATTTTGCATTCTCTGTGTAGTCTAAATACTGAACATTTACCAGATATATAGCTGGTAAAGACTACTTTGGGCATAACAAACCACTTTATGTTTGTATTCAAGGTCTGTTTCATGAGATGGATCCAATAATTTGTAGGATTTTATGGGCTAAGAACAAGAGCAAAGGCAGGTCGTAGGCCATATGGCAGAACTTATTAGTATTGTTCCACTAAATGGGTAGAGTATTAAACCAACATCCAATGGCTTATTCCTATACAAGTAGGTTAGTGCCGCTCAGTCTTAGGCAGAGATGCTTTCATTCATTTACTCACTCACTCACTCATTCATTCATTCATTTATTAGTAGATGGAGAACGCAACTAGTCAACATACCGAGAGAAAAAAAAACCTGCAAAATGTTGATCCATAAGTGAGATATTTATATTATGCCCCCCCCCTCAAAGATCAGTGATCATTGTGGAAGAGGAGGCAGAAACCTAAAGATCCGAAGTGGTAGATGACCTAAAGGAAACTGTGCTCTCTGAGAGAACAGGGCAGTTGCACACACGAACTCACAGCAGTTGTGACAGCATGCACGACACCTGCCAGCGCAAGCCAGGTAAAAATCTCAGCATGAAGGGGGTGAGGTGAGGGGAGGACCCAGGTCTTATGCCTAACTGAGGACCTTCTGGCAATTAACAATGGGGACAGTTAGTTTTCTTTAAGGGTGCCATTGATGGTGGTATTTTCACCACCTTCTAGGACAGCCCAATACCCAGGAGTATTTAGGCACCACAAACTGGACTCAGTGCTCTCTCTCTCTCTCTCTCTCTCTCACACACACACACACACACACACACACACACACACACACGCTCTCTCTCTCTTTCTCTCTGTGTCTATCTCCGTCTCTCTCTTTCTGTCTATCTGTATCTCTCTCAGAGAACACAAGATTGTGGTTAGTGAAGTTGGGGTACCTTTTGAAGTATGAGGGTATGGATACAATTAAAATATACTGAGTAAATATTTTAAGAGTTATGAAGTATTATATTAAAGAAGAACAAAGTTGGAGAAGGTAATTTTTCCCAGCTGCAGTTGTGGCTTTCTTCTCCATTTCCTATCTGCTTTCTTTCCTACTTCTTTTCTTTATCCCTTGGATCCATTACTTTCTTGTTTTCCTTTACTTTTTCGTAACTCATGCAAAGTTCTAACACTGTTTTCTTCCACAATAGCTCATTTCATCAATCAGAATTGGAAGAACCGAAAACTAGGAGAACTTTATTGAAGACATCACTACTATAATCAGTCCAATGTGATGCTTTTATATTCTTCAATATCTGGAAGCATCTAAAATTTGAAAATACAAAGCAGTGGTGAAAATGTTGCATGTGACTAGAGCAAGTGCAGAGTACTAGGGCTGATGACCAGATATCGTTCTCAACGTAAATAATAGTGGGAATTGCCAGACCCCTGAAGCATACAGGCAGACCACACTAAATTTATTTTGCTTGAAATTCACTAATTATATTTTATTCCATGTTTCTTATGGATAATTATGTCCCATGCACTTACTGGTGAATTTATGATCCTATGGACACATTCCTCATCCATTTTTTTTCTGTTGCATGTCACAAACCAAGACCAAATTACATGGTTTATACACTCAACTATATTCAACTATAATGTGATTATAAATTTTGCCAGGTCACAATACTTTTGGCTGTAATTCAAAACCATACTCTTGGTGGTTCTCCTATAAGAGGAAATCCTGTGGGTACATCTTAGTGTGTAAAGAAACACAGGGCAGTGTTTCTTTACCTCATTTATATATTTAATTGAGGGCTTTAGAAAGTATCAGTGACCTGCAAAGGTATTACCTGGACATGGCATAAAAGATGATCAAGACTTGAAGAAAAAAAAAAAGATAGAAAGATAGAAAGAAAGAAAGAAAGAAAGAAAGAAAGAAAGAAAGAAAGAAAGAAAGAAAGAAAGGAAGAAAGGAAGGAAGGAAGGAAGGAAGGGAGGGAGGGAGGGAGGGAGGGAGGGAGGAAGAGAGAAAGAGAGAAAACATCCCATACTGTAAATTAACACTTCCTGTTCCCTTACAGTGTCCTAACTCAGAGAACTGTTGCTGTTTTGTGACACACACTGATAAGATCTTGGGCTGAAAGAGTAGAATCTCAACAGATATAAGCGTAGCAGCCAAGTTCACAAAACTGTTCTGTGGTCAAAAAACAGGCTTGAGCACTTCTCCCTGGTGGAGCAATGTAGCTAGCTCACAGAGGAAAAGGATCCAGGCAGTCATGACGGGACCTGATAGGCTAGGGTCAAACAGTAGGGAAGGACTTCCCTTGTCAGTGGACTAGGGAAGAGAAAACATGGAGGAAGAGAGAGGGAGGGTGGGACGGAGAGGAGATGAGGGAGGCGGTTACAACTGAGCTACAAACTGAATAAATTGTAAATAATAATAACAATAATAATAATTAAAAAACTGTTCTGTGCTCTCAGGTTTGGACTCAGAAACAAGGTCTTTGCAACAGCAGTTCACTTTCCATCTACTTATGGGTGGATAGAATATTCCGCTTGCACTCCTGCTACGAGCTCACTTAATTTATGTGCAAAAACTCCTATACAAAATGCATGTAAAACATAATATAATCAAATAAACCATAAAATATATTTTATATATACCTAGGCGGTTTTGTTTTTTGAGTAGGGCTTAAATTTTTTTCAAGATCTCTGCAAAGAAAATTGTATATGTGTATTTATGAGAGAAAACATTCATGCTGGTTAAAACAACAGAGTGCATTTTAACCCAAGTTATATTAAGTTAAGAATAAACAGTCTTATTGTTGTAACATAAATGACAAATGAGTAAGAACTAGACGTACAATCCTTAAAAATGTTACCGGAACACTGGTGGGGGGAGGCAAGCAGGGAGGGAGGGAAGGAGAGAGAGGGATGTTATTTTCCTTTCAGAGGAGAATTTTAATCTCACTGTTTAGGGATTTTTTTTTGACTTAAGGATATTTATTATCTTTGATAGTGTGTGGCTATTCACTTTACATTACTCAGACTTAGTGTGTTTTGAAAGAGGGGTTAATGTTTTCTGCAAAAGCCGGTAGTGTTTTGATTCGATTCTAAATGGTATGGATCCACTACTATTTCATTTCCTCTCCCCTCCTAAGTCATAAACTCTGCAGGTGATTCTTTCTTAGGGCACTAGGAGCTGGCTGTGAATTTTAGAAGATAAGAATCCAAGAGGTTCAGGTGGTACTCAGTCACACTCCATAGAAGACTCAACAGGCCAATAAAAGACATTCAAGTGCCTTCTTCTAGAATAAATGGGCAGCCTTGTGACTGTGGTCTGATATGTCTATTAATATAAGAGTCTTAGATAAATCTCATACAGATGTGCTCATTCCTGGAGCTTTAACTTCCTAGTTTGGGATTCAGACTCTGCCTTTCTGTGATGTGTGCTTGTTGGGAAATTCACATATGCTTTCAGAGGTTCAGTTATTTTTCACTAATATGACCTGAACTGCTCCTCCCTTAAGAGTTTATTTTAATAATAAAATGAGAAAACGCACATGGAGTCCTTCACTTGGCACCACGTACATAGTAAATGAATGGCCTGGCCACATCATTGCAATGTCATGTTCCAAACTAAAATTCTAAAAGGGTTCTCATTTAAGCCCTAATGGCAACGATATTTATCTCATGATTCTAAGCTTTTTTTTTTTTTTTTTTTTTTTTTAAATCTTAGGGTTTCTGGGAGATCATCGTGATGGAGGGCTCAGCTCTCACACGTGTCTTAATGTTTCCCTGTGGTACTTGGCAAAAGCATTTCACAGACAATAGACCCAGCATAAATATCTGCTGAATTTTAATAGCATTCATAACCATCTATCATTTCAATGTATAATATAGAGAGAGAGCACAAAGAACAAGATAAAGTTGGGCTCCCCTGAGCAGCAGTTTTTAAAACATGTCTCTGTGGGTTTCTCTTTTCTTATCTTTATTAGTCCTAAAACAAAACCAAAGAAATACATATACCACGGCATTCCAGTGGTTTAGGCTGGCTTATTGCGTACTCTACTGCTGACTGGCAAACCATAAATGCATTAGTCTTAAAGGAAGGAACTTTTATCATTTAGAAAGTTTGATCAGAAGTTGAAGAGGGAAAAATCAATATTTAAGCCATTTAGACATTCACACCTATAAATCAACTTTATGCTAGTCTCTTTGGCCAGTTTCCACACAGTAGGATGATAATGTAAATCTCAGCACCCAGTACATATTTTATAAGTCATAAATACATTGTGATCTGTGGGCAAGCCATATAAGTTTTGAGTTAGGAAGACAGAAAGTACACAGACTTAAGAAAGCAGCGGTCACCCTCACTGTAGCTCCTCAGAGCACGTAGAGAACTCCGTGGGCAGTTCCTCACGCCACCATTTCAAAGGACAGCTGACAAATTAGAGCTCATTTGAAGAGGTGTGGCCGGGATGCTGATGGCTCTGACAGCTGTACAAGGGGGTTAGAAAAGTAACTCATGTCCTTAGCCTCAAAAGGGGAAGACTTTAAAAGGCTTGTTTCCTGGCACATTTATCATGTATGATAAGAAGGGAAATTGCTGTTTATTCTGTGAACACAGAGCCAGTATCAGAAAATGTCATGGGAGGCATACTTTTTAAAAAATCCTTCCTAAAATTAAGAGTCTCAAGTACACAATAAGGACATTTGCTCGACCATGTTTGTAGCAACTTTATTTGTAATAGTCAGAAACTGGAAACAACCCAGATGCCCCTCAACTGAAGAATGGATACAGAAATTGTGGTACATCTACACAATGGAGTATTATGCAGCAATGAAAAACAAAGAAATCATGAAATTTGCAGGTAAATAGTGGGAACTGGAAAGGATCATCCTGAGTGAGCTATCCCAGAAGCAGAAAGACACACACGGTATATACTCACTCATATAGACATATAATATAGGATAAACCTACTAAAATCTGTACACCTAAAGAAACTAATCAAGAGGGACGACTCTGGATAAAATGCTCAACCCCCATCCCGAAAGTCAAAGAGGATGGACATCAGAAGAAGAAGAAAACAGGAAACAAGTTAGGAACCTGCCACAGAGGGCCTCTGAAAGGCTCTGCCCTGCGGACTACCAAAGCAGATGCTGAGACTTATGGCCAACGGTTGGGCAGAGTGCATGGAATCTTATGAAAGAAGTGGAAAATAGTAAGATCTGAAGAGGACAGAAACTCCACAAGGAGAGCAACAGAACCAAAAAATTTGAACACAGCATTCTTTCCAGAGACTCATACTCCAACTAAGTACCATGCATGGAGATAACATAGAACCCCTGCACAGATATAGCCCATGGCAGTTCAGCGTCCAAGTGGGTTCCATAGTAATGGGAACAGGGACTGCCTCTGACATGAACTGATTGGCCTGCTCTTTGATCACCTCCCCCTGAAAGGGGAGCAGCCTTATCAGGCCACAGAAGATGACACTGCAGCCACTCCTGATGAGATCTGATAGACTAGGATCAGAAGGAAGGAGAGGAGGACCTCCCCTATGGGTGGACTTGTGGAGGGGCATGCATGGAAAGGGGGAGGGGAGGTGGGACTAGGAAGGGAAGAGGGAAGGGGTTTATGGGGAGATACAAAGTGAATAAAGTGTAATTGATAAAAAAAAGACAATAAACAATGGTTTGTTAGGAAAAAAAATTAACATCTAACACCTGGAACTGCCTGAGATGCAGTGAAGGAAGCTGCACCTCAGGTGTGGGAACAGAGCTCTATCTGTCTGCGATGTGGGACTAGATCTGACATCAGTAGGACTTGCAATTCCTCCCTGATAGCTTTACAGTTAATTGATTAGTAGTAGAATGCTTATTTGATAGAGGAAATATTTTGCGAGGCCTACTGTATAGCACCAGGATAGTACTAAGCTTCATGCAACCTGCTCTAAGACTTTAGAGCTAAAACATGTGCAGAGCAGAGGGACATATATGCACAAATACAAATAAATAAGTAAAATAAATACAAACAAATAAATTAAATATTTATAAATGTAAAGAATTACTCCCTGTCTAAATGTAGTCCATATATTTACTCTGTGACTTTGGGAAAATTAATTTTTTTAAATGAAAAAGGAAATATATATATAGTATATATATAAATATATATAGTGTATGTGTGCATGCATATATATGAAGTCATATAAAGAAATATAAATATTAAACTAACTCAAAATATAGATTTATTATTTAATTATTTTATCAGATGAAATAACTCCCCTTAAAAATGTTGAGGAAAAAAAAATCAGCATTTGTATCTAGAGCTTTTGAATGAAGTAGCATATTTGTAAATCTTCAGAATGTCGTTTTCAAATCAGAAAATGGCTTTTACAAAGAGTACTTTCAAAATACATTCATAAATTCTGAAAGAGTTTCTGTATGGCTGGATCAGACAATGGAAAAAAATGCCTCCCTGGGAATAGGAGTGCTTAGTTAGCTCTGTTATTTAAAAAATAAGTTACTTGCTTCTGAGTAGACACAAAAATCCAACATATAGAACAAGAATCCAAAGGAGAGCAGCTATGATGCCTCAGTTTGAGCATTTCTCTGAACTATGGCTCGGAACAATTTTATTTATTATTTATTAATTTGTTAGGGCATTGAACTTTAAAGTCAGCATCCTTTGTGTGCGAATTTCAACAATTTTCCTGTTTGCTCTGAGATCTGTTGAATATATCTGGGGAGTACTTACATGTATTTTTTTAAAGAACTATTTTTTAATATTTGAAAAACATACCCATGCATATAATATATATTAAGCATATCCACCTATACTCCTTTTCTTATGTACCCACTCCTCACTTCTTCCCAGTTTCATGTGCTGTTTTGTTTTGGTTTGTTTGGACTCACGATTGTGCTCAGTACTGCCGGAATGTGCATGTGTGTCGTTGCTGACCACTGGAGCATAGGTAGCCTAATAAAGGACCCCTGAAGAAATATGACCTTCATATCCACCAATCCCCAACAGCTCTTCTACAAGGGGTGGGGCTTTGTAACTCTCACCCATCCATGCTGGGATTTCTGCTGGCTTTATCTTGTACAAGTACAACTTCACTATCTGACAACTTTAATTACACTTGACTTGGCCGACATGGAATTTAAGTTTTTATGGCTAGAAACCTCATGCTCCTTAGATCACACAACCTCAGTGTAGTTCTTAGGACCTCTTTTTTAAAAATTAATTTTTTGTATTAGTTACAGTTTATTTATTTTATATGCCAGCTGTAGCCCCCTCCCTCATTCCCTCCCAATCCCACCCTCCCTTCCTCATCTCCTCCCTGCCCCTCTCTAAGTCCACTGATGGGGAAGGTGCTCCTCCCCTTTCATCTGATCCTAGCTTATCAGAACTCTTCAGGACTGGCTGCAATGTCCTCCTCTGTGGCCTAGCAAGGCTACTCCTCCCTTGGGGTAAGGGGAGGTTATAGAGCCAGATGTGGAACTCTTGTTTAACTGGAGAATTCTTGATCATGCAGAACTCACTACCTCCCATTAAATGTGCTACATGGTGCTTTAGACTTTCTGTCATGTCGTTGCCCTTATTAGAATAAAAGGTTTTTCAGGGACATCCCTTCAGTGGAAGAGGCAGGTGGATCTCAGTCTAAGGAGGCAGCTATGGCTACTTACTGAGACCCTGTCTCAAAGACAAAATCAACCATCCAAACAAACTCAAACCAGTCTTGTCAGGATCTGCATATTTAATCACATGTATATTATTAAGTGTTTCAGACTATGTCATTCCTAGCAATAAGAAGGATAAAAAAAAGATAAAAATAATACAGAAGGAAGAGAACAAGGATGAAGAAGAACAAGAAGAAAAGCAACAGCCAGTTTCTAAATAAAGCTCAGCATTTACTGTAAGATGTATGGATAAGTTTGGGATTTTTTTCTAAGTTACTTAATTCCCATAAACTATAGGTACTTTTCAAGAACAAAGGAAGTACAAGCAGCGTTCTTTACTATTTTCTAACAAAACAGAGTTCTCGACACACAAAAGCCGACAGCCCCTCAGGGTACTCAGAGTTCCTGCTAAGAGTTCAAAGTGTGCCAGGAAAGCCTGGCTATCAATCACAACATGAAATGCACTTTCTCACACTCTCATGGGGATACAAATATTTGTGCAGCTTGGGAGACTTTTTTCTTCATGCACTTTCACACCAGCACAGCAACTGCTTGCTTGGTGGGGGGCTACCTTCTTGTGTCTTGTGAACTTTCACCCACTGACTTGGACTTTGCAGTTGATTTTGTACTTGATTTTATATCCGGTTTCTTGTGGCTTTTAGATTTCTTGTTTCTTAATGAAAACCCTTTCCAGCAGACCAGATGCTTCTCTCCTTGGAAGAAGGCAAGCCATTTTGCATCATAAATACCAAATCACATCTCAAGGTCAAAGTCAAAAGCTTTTATGTCTCATTAAATGTCAGGCTTGCCATCAATTTCCCTCATTGAGCTCCATTTAGATCTTGCAATGTGAAAATGCTTGGGCCTAGTCTTATCAGTTAGAAGGCTCCCAGGGACACTAATAACTAATATAAAACATTTCCAATTTCATGTTCAGTACTTAACGTACTTGCTTCAGCAAAGTATATGACAGCAGCAAACACTTCTGTAATTCAAAGCTCCAGGGCATTTCTGGTCCATGCAACAGCAGCTTGTCCCATGGAGAAGAAGGAGAAACGGTATGCCTTTGTAGGTTATTCTATAACCTAACTACCAAAATGCAGAAATATTGACCTTTACTTTTTTCCCAAATCAAACCAATTTAGGACACTCATGTAGAAGTAGACGTTTTAAATATGACAAAGTAATATATATATATATATATATATATATATATATATATATATATATATATTCACTAACGCCAGCAAAAACAAAGAAACATTTATTTACCTAGGTCTGCTCTTAGAGTTTTCATGTGACAAATGACTGGTATTTTGATAACATAAACAACCTTTCAGCACTTCATAATCTGCAACTGAATTTTGAAATGTAATCATATACACCAACAGGCAAAACAAAATCAAATGAACTATATTCACATCCTCATTTGTCAAAGCATCATGGATTTTTTAAAATGAAGTGTTTATTTTTAACAAAAAGAAAACATGAAACAGGGAAGACACGAGGTCAGCTAAAGTCAAGTTGCAAATGTTACAAAAATCTGGGCTTTGGGCTTCAGTTTCACATGTTCATATGTGATCGCATAAAATACTTATTTGGTTTATCAAGTTTTTGTTTGCTTTATGTTGTTATGCATTATGTTTATTTTAAAATACATCACATAGTCTTTGGCGTCCATCCCAGTGAATCACTGACGTCTTTGCTCCCTGGCTCAAATTTGAAAATGGGTGTGTGATTGCTTTGACCAATGAAATGCTAAAGACATAGTGTTTTGAGACTCCCGAAAAAAGTTACAAAGGCCATTGAGCCTGTTCCTTGCCTTAAGAGTACTCTTCTGTTCAAAGCCCAACAGTGTCACAAAAGAAATTCAACCACCTGAAGCCACCATGTATTATGGAAACCCATGTCACATCTACAAGTCATGCATAGGAGACCTAATGGTCCCCTCAGCCAAGCACAGACTGTGCTCTTACAGTCCAAGAACTAGACAGAAAATATATCCAAATATTCAGCTCACTCATGGCTGTTCAAGCCTGCCAAACTGAGACAAAATATCATGGAGCAAGACAATCCATCCCTGCAATGACCTGTCAGAGCTATACTGAAAATTGTGGGACAAGTTCTAACAGTTGTTTTGTACTCCCAATATGGAGGTGTTCCAGGACTCCGGCTTTGCTAGAAGATATTAGACTTTCAGTTGTTTTCCACATTATGTTGAGAGTGTTTATTTCAAAAGCTTAGCTACTGCCATTTAAAAACTATGAGGGTCAAGTGGCCTTGCCTTTCTTAATTTTTATGCAGAACCTATACTACTTCCTCTGATGGAGGTTATTACTTTCTGTTTTTGTTTTTTCAAGACAGGTATTCTCTGTATAGCCTTAGCTATCCTGGACTCACTTTGTAGACCAGGCTGGCCCTGAACTCACAGAGATCTACCTGAGTATTCTTCCCTGAGTGCTGAGATTACAGGCATGCACCGCATGCCTGGCTAATAGTGATTATTTTTACAAGGACAGAATATAGTAGTTTTTTAAATCCTTTTTTAGAAAGTTTTTTCTTCACAATTTATTCATTATATATCCCTATTGAAGTCTCTTCCCTCAACTCCCCCACTCTTACTCTGCCTCCCTCTTCCCCTAATCCCCTTCCCCTAGTACACTGAAAGAGGGGGTTCTCCACCATTGCCATCTGCCCATAGCTTAAGTCTCATCACAATTGCTTGGATCCTCTTCCTCTGTGGCCTGGCAAGGCTGCATCTTCAGGGATGAGTGATCAGAAATCTTCATTCCTAATCTAAAGCTGTACTACAGAGCAACAGTAATAAAACCTGTATGGTAGTAGCATAGAAATTGGCGGGTGGATCAATGGAATTGAATAGAAGACCCAGAAATAAACCCACACACTTATGGACACCTGATCTTTGAAGAAGATGCCAAAAGCATATATTTGAAAAAAGATAGCATCTTCAACAAATGGTGCTAGTCTAACTGGAAGTCCACATGTAGAAAAATGTAAATAGACCCATATCTATCACCCTGCACAAAATTAAAGACCAAGTGGATCAAAGATCTCAACATAAAACCAGACACACTAAATCTGTTGGAAGAAAAAGTGGGGAAGAGGCTTGAATACATTGGCACAAGAGACTTGTGAACAGAACACCAACAGCACAGGTTCTAAGATCTAAAATTAACAAATGGGACCTCATGAAACTGAAAAGCTTCTGTAAAGCAAAGGACACAATGTTTTATTCTGTAAAGTAGAATAAAACGACTACCTACAAAGTGGGAAAAGATCTTCACCAAGCCTACATCCGATAGAGGACTAATATCCAGAATATATAAAGAACTCAGGAAATTAGACACTAACAAACCAAATAATCCAATTTAAATATGAGGTACAGAGCTAAACAGAGAATTCTCAAAAAAGGAATGGCAGAGAAACATTTAAAGAGATGCTCAACATCCTTAGTCATCAGGAAAATGCAAATCAAAATAACTCTGAGATTCTATCTTACACCTATCAGAATGACTAAGATCAAAAACTCAAGTGACAGCACATGCTGGAGAGAATGTAGATAAAGGGGAACCCTCTTCCATTGCTGGTGGGAGTGCAAACTTGTACAACTACTATGGAAATCAATCTGATGCTTTCTCAGAAAATTGGGAATAGCACTACCTCAAGATCCAGCTGTACCACTCCTGGGAATACACCCATTGAATGTATTGAATGGTGCCCCACCATTCAATAAGGTCATTTGCTCAACTATGTTCATAGCAGCTTTATTTGTAATAGCTATAATGTGGAAACAACCTAGATGTCCCTCAACAGAAGAATGGATACAGAAATTGTAGTACACATACACAATGGAGTACCACTTACTTACATGAAATTTACAGGCAAATGAATGGAACTAGAATACAGCAATTTTATGCTATTATTATTTACAGGTTATTATTATTACTTATTATTATTTTCTTTATTATTTACAAGAATCAAAAAGATAGTTTTTTTGAGAAAATCAAAAAGATAAGCACACCCTTATCCAAACTACCTAAAAGGCAGAGAGATTATTATCTAAATTAACAAAATTAGAAACAAAAAGGAAGACATAACAACAGGCACCAAGGAAATTCAGAGAATCATAAGGATATACTTTAAAAAGATACTCTGCCAAATAGAAAAAATTTAAAAAAGGGGGCAGGGGATAATATTCTTGATGAGTACCACTTACCAAAATTAAATAAAAATCAGTAAACTATTTAAATAGACCTATAACCCATGGTGAACCAGAAGCAGGCATTAAAATTCTCCCAACCAAAAAATGCTTAGGGCCAGATGGTTTTAGCACAGCATTCTACCAGACTTCCACATAAGAGTTAACACTAATACTCATCAAATTATCTCACAAAACAGAAAGAGAAGGAACAGTTATTGCCATTTTATAAGGACAGAGTTAAACTGTTACCCAAATGATATAAATACTCAACAAAAAAGGGTAATTACAAACCATTTTCCCTGATAAACATAGATGCCAAAATATTCAATAAAGTACTTTCAAAATGAATCTAAGAACACAGGTAAACTATCATCCATGATGACTAGATAGGCTTTATCCCAGAGATGCAGGAATGGTTCAGTACAATAAAATCAATAAATGTAATTAAGCATATAAACAAACTGAAAGAAAAATATATGATACTCTCATTAGATGAAGAAAAGGCCTTTGACAAATTCCAACATCCTTTCATGATAAAAGTCCTGAAAAGATCAGGGATGGATGCAAGGGACATACTTAAACATAATAAGGGGAATTTATAGGAATCTTAAAGCCAACATCAAATTAAATGGACAGAAACTCAAAGCAATTTCACTGAAATTAAGGATAAGACAAGATTGTCCACTCTCTCCATATCTATTACTTGAAATCTTAGCTAGTGCAATAAGACAACTGAAGGAGATCAAGAAGATACAATTGAAAGGAAGAGGTCAAAGTACCTTTTTATTTGCAAATGATATCATAGTATATGTAGTTGACTTTAAAAATCGTACCAGAGAACTACAACAGCTGATAAATATTTTCAGCAAAGTAGCTAGATACAAAATTAACTCCCCAAACAAATGACAAATGAACCAATAAAAAAATCAGAGAAATAATACCATTTACAATAGCCTCAAACAATATAAAATATCTTGAGATAACACTGACCACACACAAGTGAGAACCTGTATCATAAAAAATTTCAAATCTTTGAAGAAAGAAATTTAAGAAGATATCAGAAGATGGAAAGATCTCCCATTCTCATGGATTAACAGATTCAACTCAATCCTCATGAAAATTTCAACATAATTCTTTACAGACCTTAGGATGATTCTCAAATTCATATGTAAACAAACAAACAAACACCAAGAAAACCAGAATAGTTAAAACAGTCCCAAAGAAGAAAAGAACTGGTGTTATCCTTACACTTGATTTCAAGTTGTACTACAACGGAGCTATAGTAATAAAAACCACATGGTATTGGCATAAAAGCAGGCATTTGATCAATAGAATTAAGTATAAGCCCTATACATAAATCTGCAAACAAGTGGATGGCTAATTTTTGATAAAGAAGTGAGAAATACACATTAGAAAAAAAGGCAATATCTTCAACAAATGTTGCTGGTCAAACTGGATATCTGCATATAGAAGAAGGAAAATAGATCGATATTTACTACACTGTACAAAACTCAAGTCCAAGTCAAAGACATCAACATAAATACAGGCACCATAATTCAAAGAACTCATAATCTAGATATCAAGAAAACAAATAATCCAACGGGTACAGATATAAACCGAGAATTCTCAATAGAGGAAACTCAAGTGCAGGTTCCTAAACATTTCAAGAAATGTCCAACATCTTTAGCAAGCAGAGAAATGCAAATCAAAACTACTTTAAGATTCCATCTTACACCTGTTAGGAGGAGTAAGAGTAACAGCACAAGGCACACATTGTGTTTGTGAGGCTGTGGAAGAAACGAAGCACTCCTCCAGTGTTGGTGGGAATGCAAACTTGTACAGCCACTGTATAAATCAATATAGTGCTTCCTCAGAAAGTGGTCATTGATTTACCTCAAGAGCCAGGTATAGAACTCTTGGACATTTGCACAACCATGTTCATTGAGGCTTTGTTTGTAATAGCCAGAAACTGCAAACAACCTAGATGTCCCTCAGCTGAAGAACTGATAAAGATAATATGGTACATTTACGCAATAGAGTATTACTCCGTTGTTAAAAAAAAATGACATCATGAAATTTCAGGCAGATGGATGGTACTAGAAAAAAAAAATGTATCCTGACTGAGGTAACCCAGACCCAGGAAGATGTTTGCTTATAAGTAGATGTCAGTTGCTAAGTAAATGATAACCGTGTTACAATCTAAAGACACAGAGGAGTTAGGACTCCTCTCCTGTTAGGTTGCCGTGTCACATTTCAATATAATAGTTTTTGTCTCATCTTATTATGTATTATTTTGTCATGTTTGGTTGTTATCTCTTAGAAGCTTGTTCTTTTCTAATGAGAGACAGAAAAGTAGTGGATCCAGAGGGAAAGCAGAGGAGAGGGGACTGGGAGGAGCAGAATGAGGGGAAACTATATATCGTTTGAGAAAAGAGTGTATGTTCAATACAAGAAAAAAATGAAAAAAAATAACATAATCAGTCAAAATCTTTTAAAGATGATGAAATTTAGCAATACAGCTTAAAATTATCAATAAGAGCTCAAAATAAAAATGAAAAATCAAAGTTAGTTATATAATAAATCTTGGCAAATTAATGGCAGAATAAACATTTCAGCACTATGTTATATTTAACTATGGAGAACTGCAGAAATGCCAATGTGTATCCCACTCATTAAATAGAACATACACTGTATTATTAATATCTCTAAAAGCTTATTTTATATATGTGGCATTAAAGAAACTTCAATCATTTGTCAAGGTCAAGGATAATTTTATTGTAACTTTAGTTATTGTCAGATAATCCAATAAGCACAGTTTTGAACCTGGGTTGATAATAACTCACTCCTGTTAAAAAAGAAAACAATCTGAGGAGATAGTGAAGTGAGTTGATTGTTTCTGTTTTGCCACAATTCATAAAAATGTAAACCTTATGTTTTATATTATGGTAAAAGAATAGAAAAGCCCTGTAGCTCTGTCAGTGGATGGGAAGGGTAGATGTGGAAAGCCTGCTCCTTTGGAAGGGTTCTGGCTGTGTGCTGTGAGCAAAATGATAGAGCAGGAGCACTGAGTTTCTGAGTCATCCTAAAATGTCATCACACATTTAGCCCTCAGTGAGGCTTAATCAAAAGAAAACGAAACAAAGGGTTCTAAACACAATAGCAGCATCATACTGGTAAGAATTTATTTTCTGTTCACAAACTCCATGCACTGAATTAGAAAAAGGTTACTTTGTTTCGGTAAAGTGGGTTTTAGGTGTCTCACTCTCTTGAATTTTCTTGCATTTAATTAACACAAACATCCAGCGGTTAACTGGGGTTTGGTAAAAGGTTTGTCTCTTACGTTTCACAACTATGTTCAAGGTTTCAATTCCAAATTTTTCAAGATATACAATTCCTGAAATAACTAATCCAATTTATTGTGTTCTATTCATTCAAAGTTACAGCCTCAACTTATGGTACAGAGGTGGATTCAAAGCTACTGTTAAGCTTTGAATGTGTAATGTCCTCAACAGACCCAGATGCTTGAACACTCAGTCAGCAGCTATTGGTGCTGTTTTGGGAGATTGCGGAGCCTTCAGCACTATGGCATAGCTAGCAAAAGTGAGTCACTAGAGAAAGGGCATGGAGATGGAGGTAAGCTCAACTTCTGGTTCCATCCAAACTCCTTTTCCCTGGATCCATCAAGACGTAAAAAGTTGTTGCTGCAAGCTCCTCCTGCCACAGACCTCCAGCTTTAGTGTCTTTCCTGCCTTTGAAATCATGGAAAAAAAAATTCTTCCTTTTTAAAATGTTTCTGACATGTATTTATTCTATTAATGTGACTAGAAAAACAACCTGTGTGTTTAGCTTATAGAGACATTGGAGTTAATGATGTTTCCTATGTATGAGTATAGTACTGAGGTGGTTAATCTATTGACTATTAAAAACACATTCCACGAGGTTGAGTCAAGCTCACAAAATACATGCAATTAGCAGTGACCTTCCTAATGTTAGCTTACATTGATAGGACTTAATTCTTAAAATGTAGCTTGCAGTTTGAAGCTATTCATAAAATTTGCTCATCAGAATAAATATTTTGCTGCTTTAACAAAATGTAACTAAATCCTACACTGAAAAGATAGCACCAACAGAGAATAAACGGGAGGGAAAAAATAACAGCTCAACAGACTGTTTTTCATATCATCTCCCATCTTTTGTCATATTTTAAGCATCTGGCCTCTGCAGTAAAGAATGAAGAACTCAGAAAAGCCAGAACAAGGAGCTCCCTGATAGGACCCCATGTATTGTTAAGGTGAATGACTCACTTAGGAGCTTTGGGCTGTGTCTATGTAGCATTGTGCAGACAGCAGTGAAGTGGTTGGATATTTTGAATTAAGTGCCTGGGGATTTTCTCAGTACAAAAGAATGTTTTTACACAATGTACACATATCCTGTCTCCTCATTACTATGGGCATACATCAAGTACCCTTTACTTCTCTGAAGCCAATTTGCTCATATTTCTCATCAAGATACCTCTTTGCTGGGTTAATGGTACATATTTTAAATCACAGATACACAGGAGACTGAGGCAGGCAGATCACAAGTTCAAAGGTAGACTAGGCTACATACACAGTAAGCTCCTGGTCAGCTTGGGATACATTTGAAAATTTGTCTCAAAAAAGTGGCAGTATTTAGTGTTCATAGTGAGCCTACAGTTTCAGACAAGGCTGCCATAACCTTCAGGGTATGAAAACACCTTCATGGTCAAATACCAGGAAACAAGCCCTCCTATAATTTGCCACACAGTGTTTGCTACAAAAGTTTCTATTTCACTTTTTTTTTTAACCTAAAGGACAATGCTGGGCAATAATTACTGCATCCTAAACCTCCAAGCCTGCACAGCTCCCTTTCATTCAGATTTCCCACATTACACTTCCTTTTTAGTCATATCTTAGGTCCGGTTCATCTCTCCTGGTGTTTCTAGGTCCTCTCCTCTCAGATCTCTCTACTCAAATCTCCTCCCACTCAATTCTTTCTCCTCCCCTCTGGACCAGGATGTCCCACCCTGTTCTCTCCATTGCTCAGGACTAGCTGGTTGTTTTATTGGCAATACAGAGAACAAATTTTAGCATGTTTGCAAAAACTTTCCAGAGGTGATGCTGCAATGAATGTCTGATTGAAATCAGGTAGTGGGGTAGAGAAATCAGGATGTGAATGACAAGGGTAAAGTGTATACATTCCATAAGAACATTATACCAACATTTCGCCCTTTCAGTCCAATAAAGGGCTCCTTTTTTTCAATAGTGCTCTGGTTTTTGTTGTTGTTGTTTCTTCTTCTTTTTCAATAATGACTTAGATACTTTTCCAAGGTCTTAAGTGAATGAGAGCTGGGAAAGGGGGCACATTTCTTCTCCATATCTTTCATCCTACTGTTTCCTCCTAGTCTAGTGTGCAAAGTTCTTCCTAACTCCTTCTATCTTAAGAAGGAATCAACACAGTGTTAGTATGCACACATTATCAATTGGGCTTCCTGTAGTGTCGGTGTTCTATTGTTGTCTGAGGAAATTAGCAGCTATCTAAGGAACTAAGCAACATGAATATATTTCATCACAGTTCCAGTGGTGAGAATTTCAAAACAGATGTCTGTGGCAAAAGTGGTCAAAATTGTTTCTGAAGAATACATCCTCTATGTAGCCTCCCAGGGTCAAGCTATTTTCTCCCTTGTGGATTGCGGGAAGAATCCAGTTGTCGTGGCTATGTTAGTGAGGTTCCCATGGATAGCTGGCTGCCAGTGTCCATTCCGAGATTCTGAAAGTAGTTCACATTCCTTGGCTTATGTGCTCCTCTCTTTGCAAGGGCAACAAGTCTCTTTCATCCTTCAGGTCTCACCAAGTCTAGCCACGTTGACAGTAGTATGAAGCTGTTCTGTCTCCCTCTTGTGATTTTACTGCCTCATCTAATTAGATTGTGCCCTCCTGCTTAATATAAGATAAGCTTTCACTTCAAGGTCAGTTAGGGGTCAAAGATTTAATTCAGCCAATGAAGTGCTTCCCTAGCTGGCCATATGCAAAGCCCCATGTCAAACCCCAACACTGCATACATCCAGGAGTACATGTCTGCAATCTCAGCACTTGGGAGGCAGAGGCAAAAGGACCAGAAATCCAAGGTCATCTGAAGCTACACAATGAACCTGATGCCAGTTTGTCAGTTAAACACATTTACAAAGTTCATTTTTTCTTTTTCTTTATTTTCCATTGTGGGGGGTGTTCAAGACAGAGTTAGTTGTTTGTTTGTTTGTTTGTTTTCTTCTGTATAGCCGTGGCTGTCCAGGAACTCTGCAAATCTCTCTATAGACCAGGCTGGGCTCAAATTTACAGAAATCTACCTGCCTCTGCCTCTCAAGTGTTGGGATTAAAGAGGTGTACCATCACATACAGCTACAAAGTACATTTGGTCACCATGGTAACATAATTACAGAGTTAAGATATTAGGATCCTCGCATCTTTATAATGATAGTGGGGCTATCATTTATCCTACCCCAGCCATCAATAGCCATATAAATAAATGTCATTCTAGAGCCATATAAATCGCAGGTTCTCAGCCTGCACTGTCTCAAATCAGATGGCCTATATATCAGATGTTAACTTTGCAATTCATAGCAGTAGCAAAATTACAGTTAGAAAGAAGTAGCAACAAAACAGTTTCATGGTTGGGCGTCTCTAGGATATGAGGAACTCTCACCTTGAGGAGCTGTATTAGGAAGACTGAGATCCACTGATGTAAATATATGCCCCAGGAGGAGCTCTCTCGCTAAGGGTTCTGCTGACATACCCAGAATTTGGTTTAGACTCAGGGGCGGTGATTATAATTTTGAAATAATGTATTACAACTTTTGGAGAGGCTTTGTTATAATGTATTAGATGGCTGCACAGTTCTTGGGGAGTAATAGAATTTAGCAGACTAAATCACAGTGTCCAGAAAAGGCAGACTCACTGAAGATTCTGACAGGCTTCTAGCAACAGGCCCACAGCCCAGGCAGGAACTGCTGTAATAGAAACATCTACCTTTCCAGCTAATGTCATTCTTCTGCGTTTCAAGCATTAAGAAGCTGAAATCAACCCAGAATGTTAATCACATCAAAAGTAAGAGTTAAACACCCAAACAAATATCCCTAATATCTAATGACATGTTATTTGACAAGCCAGCGTTTTCCTTCAAGCTGTTAAGTCATTTGATGTTTAATATGCTCTCAGCAATATTTCAGAGAACATATGCACCACGGGCTTGTATTTTCTTCAAAAAGACAAAAACAAAACCATAAACTCTCAATCTTAGTCGTCAATGTGAAAAGAGAGGGAGGAGAAAGCGTTTGAACAGTTTGAGGGACTGAAGGACAGGGATGGGAAATGTGTTGATGCTTAGAAGAAAAAAAAAGGGGGAGTGGGGTGACAATATTTCTCAGGGCTGCTAGCGTAGACTGAAACCATCAAAAGAGGTGTGGGTGCAGGGTGGGAGCACGCTGCAGCACCGTGAAGCTGCCTTCTCTTCCTGCAGGAAGGAGCACACTTCACACTGTTTGCAGGACAATGGAGGAAAGGGTAATAGAGCGAACAATGTGCAAAGACCAAACCAGACAACGCATGTAACACAATTTAAAACACTGAACCCATTCCACACGCATGTGCATGCTCAACACCTTTAGATCATTATTATTGATTAGGAAATAGAGCAACTAGGTAAATTACAGATTAAAATTCTTCCACGTCAGTTGAAGTGTAGTTTCACAGCACTGATCTGGCCTTTCTTACTGTAATATTTTATTCGTGATAGAACAAGCAGATGCTTGAAATGACTTTTGTATTTGAAAAGCACTGTCATGTTAGATTAAGTCATTTTGGCTGTAGGGACATGTATAAAACCTTCATTTCAATTAAGGAGAAACTACATGCTTAAAAATCATCCACTCACTGAAGTTGTAATGAACAAAGACAAAGCTACTGAATACTCTAAACTGCATTGGATGGGCAGAAAAACTGATGCCTGCCAAGCTGTCCATGGCTGACAAGAGTGTGTTATTTGTTTGTTTGAGTGGTTGGCTTTGTTTTGTTTTCAGTTTTGCTTTTGTTCTTTGAGACAGTGTTTTACTATGTAGCTCTGGATGGCCTAGACTGCTCTATATAGACAAGGCTGGCTTTGAACTTACCAGAGAACCGCCTGTATTTGCCTCTAGAATGCTTGAATCAAAGACACAGACTTCCATGCCCATGGTGTTTTATCTGCACGTACACCTACGTACCTAGTGTATGCCTGTTTCCAGCAGAGGCCAGAAGAGGACGCTGGGTCTCCTGGAACTGGAATTAGAAATCATTGTGATCTACTATGTGAGTGCTGGAAATTGAACCTGGGTTCTCTCAAATTACAGCCAGTACTCTTAAATTCTGAACCACTTCTCCATCCCCAACCATAGTGTTACAAAGACGGAAGAAAAAAAAAATCTGTTCTGACTTAAATGGATCCGTCTTGATGTTGCAAGCATTCTTTTCATCTCAAATTCAGATTTTCCCACTGAGCACCACATCTGTATGTTATCGTTTTTTAGCATTTCCACTTGGATGCTGCATAGAGCTCTCTAGAGTCTCTTAAACATGTCTGTGATGGACAATCACCTAGAATCTCTGTGTGGACATAATCCTCCAATTTTGTCCATGAGGATGTTTCAAGAAAGGTTTAACAAAGCAGGAAAAAATCCACTCTGCATACCGTGGCGGCATCCCATGGTCCGGCTCCCCCGACTGCACGAAACCAAGAGAGCAAGCAGAGCACACAAGCCTCTATACTTTTTGTTTCCTAACTGAAGAAATCATGTGATTAGCTGCCTTGCCCTCCTGTTGCCATGCCTTCCCCAACTTCATGGTACCTTCAACCTGAGAGCCAACGCAAACCGTTTCTTCCTTAGGTTGCTTGTGTCTGGAACTCTGCTACTGCAACAAGAAAAATCACTGCGTGTGCTTAGGTTTATCTTCAAAATATATCCAGCATTGCCACTTCTGCTACCCCTACTCTGGACCCAGCCATCTTAGGCAATGTTTAGAAAATCACAAAATCTCTTAAGGACAACTGCGAATCCTCTTATCTGCCCCGTTCTCTTCCAGATGTTCCCAAGCATAACTGTGAGAGGACTGTGATTACGTGTGCTCAGTTCTGGCCCTCCACTTCTTGAGAAAGGAAACAAAGCAAAACAAACTATAATGGCAAGAGTTCCCCCTTTTTCTCTCTCTATTCCTGTCATATGTATCCTCCTCACGCATTTTCTTTTAACACCTCAGGGGCGTTTACGCATTGGCGTCTTTGTACTTGTTTTTCTCTTGCGTTAGGGAAGAAGGAAGACCAACGCCAAATGTTGGCAGCAGCAGCATGTGGGGTGGGATGTGATGGCTGAAAAAAGTGACAAACGCAGACGTCAGCTGGACACTAGCATTAATCTCTCCCTGCTTTCTGACCACAGACTCAGTGTGAGCAGCTGGCTCACATCTCTGCTGTGACATCATTCCACTGTGATGGACTGTATTCTTCTGAACTGCGAGCCAAGATAAAATTTTCCTGTCTTAAATTGCTGTTAGAAATTTGGCTCCAGCTAGAAGATGGCGGCGCCAGGAGAACACCGTGTCTGAGAAGCGGGACAACACACTCCGTGCAGCGACCAAGAGACTGAACTCTGGGCCCTAAAACAACAGCGATCCTGTTTCCCAGGTGAGGGGAGGCTCCCACGGCGTGGGAATCGGTCAGGTCCACTCTCGGCTGCCCAGCCAGAACCTGGAAGAGAACCCCGGGTAACGCAGGCTTTGGGTCTCCAGGCTGGAGCCTCAAGCCTGCATGTCCTGATCACTTTCCCAGGCTGATTGGTGGGCACAACGGTGCCAGAGACTGGGAGTCCCAGTCGCAAAAAAACCCCCATGGGGAAGCAAAGTTGCGAGACTGATCACATGTAACCCAGTCTATCCCTGGAAAGTCTCCTGGACCTTGGGTACCCGCCGCCATCACAACTGAGCTCCCGCCACGCACGGATAGCAGCTGCAGGCCCAGCTCAAAATCCCTACTCCCTCTTGGGAGGAGGCAGGAGGCGGACAGTAGAATCTGCCACAGACCACATTGTCTGTACCCCAACCCAAGATCGGGGCTGAGAAAACCCAATCCTTTCGGGCACTCCCCCAAACGCCGCCATCACCCTGCCACAGTGGAGCAGAAGGATAAAGAGGTGCACAGCGGCTTCACAGTGCCAGGACCACAGTGCTGCCGGCTGTTCCTAGCAAACAAACTACAGCTCGGGATCTGGGACTATGGTCATTCTACACGTCCTGAGATTCTCCTGGGTCCAGCGCAATAAGGTCTAGCAGCAAGTTCTATCACCAGCGCCCCCGCCCCCGACCCCTGGCAGAGAAACCCCGGCTCAGGATCAGACTGAGAAGCCCCAACCCCTTCTGGCACTCCCCTGAGATCACCCCCATAAGCTTGTCCTAGCGGAGGGGAAGGTCAGAGGGGAAGGACAGAGAGGCAGCCTGCCAAGGATACAGCACCCTCTCTCCAGCTCACCCAGCGGCCCCTAGCAGAGAAACCCAAGCTCTGGATCTGAGGACACTCAACCCTACCTGGTACTCTCTCGGGATCAGCAAACATAGGTTCTATCGCCAGGCTGCTTCAGGCAGAGAGATCTGGGCCCAGGATCTGGGATTGAAAACATTCAACCTAACTCTTTCCCGCGCCACCCCGGGACCAATCAACATAACCCCTCCTGGCAGAGGGAAAGGACAGAGAGGCAGCACACAGAAACGGTGGACACCGAGTTCTGCGGCCACAGTGTCACAGAGCTGACTCATAGCCTACCCGTGCACTTCCGCAGCAGGACCAAAACAGAGAGTAGTGAGCAAGGGGAACCCCTGTGCATTCCAACTGGTCCTGCAAGAGAGTGAGTGAGCCTTCTAGGGAGAGATTGCCCCAGACCCAGGGCCTCTCCACAGAAGCAACCAGACAAGATCCCTGACACCCACACCCCTAGTGTGGGCATCATAGGGATTCTTGGGATAGCGACCCCAACATTGAAGCCTCGGCCTTGCGGGTCCACCAGTGTAATCCAGGCAAACAATCCCTGGATCTCAGACAGAACTGCGTAATAGTGGCTTGCAGGCCATTGCAATAGTCAGAGAATCCATGCATGCACACTGCGCCCGCTAAAAGCGCACGCGAATAGCGCCAGCGTCACATTCCTTACTTAGGCAAAACCGAAAACACAGTGCACACTCCCAAACCAGTGAACCTCTCTCATCTTCCTGAAAAAACAGTCCAGAAAACAGAAAGAGACGATCATAGCCCGAACTACAATCTCGAGGAACAGTGAGGATTATAAATAACCAGATGGCTAGAGGCAGACGTAAGAACACACCCAACAAAAATCAGGACATAATGACCTCACCAGCAACCCCACAAAACAATGGACATTTCAATTCACTAGGTATACAAGAAAACGACCTCAAAACTATGTTTCTCCAGCTATGAGAGGCCCATAAAGATGAGATGAACAAAGCCCTCAGAGAAATAGGCAAAGAAATCGAGACTAACCAAGAGGAAACAAATTGTGTTCTCAGAGAAATGACCACAAAAATTGAGGCAAACAAAGAAGAAATGCACAAAGTTCTCAAAGAAATGTCCACACAAATGAAGGCAAATAAAGAAGAAATAAACAAAACTCTCATAGAAATACAGGCAATTATACCCAAAGAAGTAGAGGCACAATTAGTGATACATAGAGAGGAAACGGACAAAAAAATAGAAGCCATCATTGAAAAGCAGGAGTCCACATTCAAACAGATGAAGGAAATGGTGCAAGACATGAAAACAGAATTAGAATCAATAAAGAAAACACAAATAGAGAAAAACCAAGAGCTGGAGAACATAGAGAAAAGATCAGGAACTACAAAGGTAAGCATCACCAACAGAATACAAGAGATGGAAGAAAGAATCTCAGGAGCCGAAGATACACTTGCGGAAATTGACACGTCTCTCAAAGAAAAAATAAAATCACAAAAGTTCCAAACATAAAACATCCAAGAAATCAAGGACACCATGAAAAGACAAAACCTAAGAATAATAGGAGTAGGAGAAAAAGAAGACATCAGGCTCAAAGGTCCGGAAAATATTTTCAAGAAAATTATAGAAGAAAACTTTCCCAACTTAAAGAAGGAGATGGCCATAAACATACAAGAGGCCTACAGAACACCAAGTAGACTAGACCAGAAAAGAAATTCTTCACGTCATATCATAGTCAAAACACTGAACCTACAGAACAAAGAAAAAATTCTAAAAGCAGCAAGGGAAAAAAGGCCAAGTAACATATGAAGGTAGACCTATCAGAATCACACCACATTTCTCAACAGAAACTATGAAAGCCAGAAGGGCCTGGACAGAAATCATACAGTCCTTAAGGGACCACAGATTCCAACCCAGACTACTATACCCAGCAAAACTTTCAATCAACATAGACTGAGAATTCAAAATATTCCAAGACAAAACCAAATTTAAACAATATCTACATAGTAACCCAGCTCTACAGAAGTTACTAGAAGGGAAACTCCAAACCAAAGAAAACAACTACATCTAAGGAAACAGAGGAAATAGATAACTACACAACAACAACAACAACAAAAAAAAAGAATACAAGCAACGAAACTCAGTGACACCACCAACCCCACATCTAAAGTAAGTAACAATTGTTGGTCACTAGTTTCTATCAACATCAACGGACTCAACTCCCCAATAAAAAGACACAGACTAACAGAATGGTTGTGGAAACAGGATCCAACATTCTGTTGCATCCAAGAAACACACCTATGCAACAAAGATAAACACTACCTCAGAGTGAAAGGCTGGAAAAATGTTTTTCAAGCAAATGGTTCCAGAAAACAAGCTGGAGTAGCCATCATAATATCTAATAAAATAGACTTTCAACCCAAGTTAATCAAAAAAGATAAGGAGGGCCACTATATTCTCATCAAAGGAAAAATCCACCAAGAGGACATCACAATTTTGAATATCTATGCCCCAAATACAAGAGCACCTACATTCGTAAATGAAACAATATTAAAGCTTAAATCACACATTGATCCTAAAATGCTAATAGTGGGAGACTTCAACACTCCACTCTCACCAAGGGACAGATCAACTAGACAGAAAACAAATAGGGAAATAAAAACACTTACAGAGACCCTAAAACAAATGGACCTAATAGACGTCTACAGATCTTTTCATCCAAACTCAAAAGAGTATACCTTCTTTTCAGCACCGCATAGAACCTTCTCCAAAACAGACCATATAGTTGGTCATAAAGCAAGCCTCAACAGATACAAAAAAGATTGAAATAATCCCTTGTATTCTATCTGACCACCATGGACTAAAGCTGGACCTCAACAACAACAGAAATAACAAAAAGCCGACACGCACATGGAAACTGAACAACTTGTTACTGAATGACAGCTGGGTTAAGGAAGAAATAAAGAAAGAAATTAAAGACTTCCTAGAATTCAATGAAAATGAAGGCACAACATACCCAAATTTATGGGACACATTGAAAGCAGTGCTCAGGGGAAAATTTATAGCACTAAGTGCCTGCAAGAAGAAATTCGTAACATCACATACAAACAACTTAATGGCCCAACTGAAAACCCTAGAAAAAAAAGAAGCAGATACACCCAAGAGGAGCAGACGGCTGGAAATAACCAAACTCAGGGCTGAAATCAATCAATTAGAAAGGAACTCAATGACTGGCTCTTTGGCCTCCCCATCCCCCAAGGGAGGAGCAGTCCTGTTAGGCCACAGAGGAGAGCTTTGCAGCCAGTCCTGAAGATACCTGATAAAACAGGATCGGATGAATGGGGAGGAGGTCCCCCTATCAGTGGACTTGGCAAGGGGCACGGTGGAGATGAGGGAGGGAGGGACTGGGAGGGAATGAGGGATCGGGACACGGCTGGGATACAGAGTTAATAAAATGTAACTGATAAGAAAAAAATAAAATTAAAAAAAAAAAAGAATAGACAAGTATAATATGATGCTACCCACTAAACAAGTATTTTATATTAATTTAGCTATTTCTTTTAGATAACTAATTTATAAATGGTTAATATTAGAAAATTGTAATGAATACTAGAAGGTTTGAACTTTGGAGATTGTTCAAATTATAATATTCACTAGCTGGGCATGAGGGTGCATACCTTTAATCCTGGCACTCTGGGAAATGGAGGCAGGCGAATTTCTGTGAGTTGAAGGTCAGCCTGGTCTACAAAGCAAGTCTATGACAGCCATGGTTACACAGAGAAACCCTGTCTGGAAAAGGAAAAAAAAATCATATACACTGGCACATGTATTTTTAAGAACAACTGAGTTCATGAACTCAGTGGTGGAGTCTTTGATCACCTCCCCCTGAGGGGAGCAGCCTTGCCAGGCCACAGAGGAGGACAATGCAGCCAGTCCAGATGAGACCTGATAGGCTAGGGTCAGATGGAAGGGATGGAGGACCTCCCATATCAGTGGACTGGGGGAGGGGCATGGGAGGAGATGAGGGAGAGAGGGTGGGATTGGGAGGGGATGTGGGAGGGGACTACAGCTGGGATACAAGTGAATAAACTGTAATTAATGTAAAATATTAAAATTTAATTAAAAAAATAGAAACAAATAAAACTATTCAAAGAATCAATGAAACAAAAAGCTGGTTCTTTGAGAAAACAAGATAGACAAACCCTTAGCCAAACTTACTAAAAAGCAGAGAGAATCTATCCAAATCAACAAAATCAGAGATGAAAAGGGTGACATAACTAGACACTGAGGAAATTCAAACAATCATTAGGTCATACTACAAAAGCCTATATGCCACAAAATTTGAAAACCTAAATGAAATGGACAATTTTCTTGATATATTCCATCTTCCAACATTAAGTCAAGATCAGGTAGAAAGACTGAACAGCCCTATATCCCCCAAGGAAATTGAAGCAGTCATTCACAGTCTCCCCTCCAAAAAAAGCACTGGGCCAGATGGTTTTAGCGTGGAATTCTACCAGACCTTCAAAGAAGTGCTAATACCAATTCTCCTCAAACTATTCCACAAAATAGAAACAGAAGGAACATTATCAAACTCATTCTATGAAGCAACAGTCACCTTGATACCTAAACCACACAAAGACCCAACAAAAAAAGAGAACTTCAGACCTATCTCTCTTATGAACATTGATGCAAAAATACTCAATAAAATACTTGCAAACCGAATCCAAGAACAAATCAAAGATATCATCCATCATGACCAAGTAGGCTTCATCCCAGGCATGCAAGGGTGGTTCAACATACAGAAATCCATCAATGTCATCCACCATATAAACAAACTGAAGGAGAAAAACCACATGATCATCTCCTTAGATGCTGAAAAAGCATTTGACAAAGTCCAACACCCATTCATGTGTAAAGTCTTGGAGAGATCAGGAATACAAGGCACATATCTAAACATAGTAAAGGCAATATACAGCAAGCCTATAGCCAACATCAAACTCAATGGAGAGAAACTTAAATCAATCCCACTGAAATCAGGGACAAGACAAGGCTGCCCACTCTCTCCATACCTCTTCAACATAGTACTTGAAGTCCTAGCCAGAGCAATAAGACAACTAAAGGATATCAAGGGGGATACAAATCGGAAAGGAAGAGGTCAAAGTGTCACTATTCGCAGATGATATGATAGTATATATGAGCGACCCCAAAAATTCAACCAGAGAACTCCTCCAGTTGATAAACACCTTCAGCAAAGTGGCAGGATACAAAATCAACTCAAAAAAAATCAGAAGCCCTCCTGTATACCAAAGACAAAGGAGCTGAGAAAGAAATTAGGGAAACGACACCCTTCACAATAGCCACTAATAACATAAAGTACCTTGGGGTGACACTAACCAAGCAAGTGAAAGACCTGTTTGAGAAAAACTTCAAGTCTCTGAAGAAAGAAATTGAAGATCTCAGAAGATGGAAAGATCTCCCGTGCTCATGGATTGGTAGGATTAACATTGTGAAAATGGCCATCCTGCCAAAAGCAATCTACAGATTCAATGCAATTCCCATCAAAATACAAACTCAATTCTTTACAGACCTTGAAAAAAAGATTCTCAGCTTCATATGGAGAAACAAAAAACCCAGAATCTCCAAAACAATCCTGTACAACAACAGATCATCTGGAGGTATTTCCATCCCCGATCTCAAGTTGTACTACAGAGCAATAATAATAAAAACTGCATGGTATTGGCATAAAAACAGAAAGGAGGATCAATGGAACCTCATAGAAGAACCAGAAATAAACCCACACACCTATGAATACTCGATTTTTGACAAAGAAGCCAAAACCATTCAATGGAAAAAAGACAGCATCTTCAACAAATGGTGCTGGTCCAACTGGATGTCCACATGCAGAAAAATGAAAATAGATTTATATTTATCACCCTGCACAAAACCAAAGTCTAAGTGGATCAAAGACCTCAACATAAACCAGATACGCTAAAACTGTTAGAAGAAAAAGTGGGGAACAGCTTAGAACTCATTGGCACAGGAGACAACTTCCTGAACAGAACACCAACAGCACAGGCTCTAAGCGCAACAATCAATAAATGGGACCTCATGAAACTGAAAAGCTTCTGCAAAGCAAAGGACACCATCATCAAAACAAAACGACTGCCTACAGATTGGGAAAGACTCTTCACTAACCCTTTATCTGACAGAGGACTAATATCGAGTATATACAAAGAACTAAAGAAGCTGAAAAGCAGCAAACCAAGTAATCCAATTAAAAAATGGGGAACAGAGCTAAACAGAGAATTCTCGACAGAGGAATACTGAATGGTAGAGAAACACTTAAAGAAATGCTCAACCTCATTAGCCATCAGGGAAATGCAAATCAAAACGACCCTGAGATTTCACCTTACACCCATCAGAATGGCCAAAATGAAAAACTCAAGGGACAACACATGCTGGAGAGGTTGTGGAGAAAGGGGAACCCTCCTCCACTGCTGGTGGGAATGTAAACTGGTACAACCACTCTGGAAATCTATCTGGCACTTTCTAAGACAATTAGGAATAGTGCTTTCTCAAGACCCAGCTATTCCACTGCTAGGTATTTACCCAAAGTTTGCTCAAGTACACAAAAGGGATATTTGCTCAACCATGTTTATAGCAGCTTTATTTGTAATAGCCAGAACCTGGAAACAACCTAGATGTTCATCAATGGAGGAATGGGTACAGAAATTGTGGTATTTTTACACAATGGAATACTACTCAGCAATCAAAAAGGAGGAAATCATGAAATTTGCAGGCAAATGGTGGGATCTAGAAAAGATCATCCTGAGTGAAATATCCCAGAAGGAGAAAGACAAACACGGTATATGCTCACTCATATAGACCTATAAGATATGATAAACATAATGAAATCTATACACCTAAAAAAGATAATCAAGAGAGTGGACATGGGGTAAGATGATCAATCCTCATTTAGAAAGACAGATGGGATGTGCATTGAACGTATGACACGAGTCTACTGAGCGCATCTGAAAGACTCTAACTAGCAGTGTTGTCAAAGCAAAGACTCATGACCAAACCTTTGGCAGAGTACAGGGAATCATAAGAAAGAAGGGGAGTTAGTCTGATGGGGAAAGGATAGGAGCTCCACAACCAAATATATCTGGGCACAGGGTCTTTTCTGAGACTGACATTCAACCAAGGACCATGTATGGATATAAACTAGAACCTCTGCTCAGATGTAGCCTGTGGTAGCTCAGTAACCAATTGGCTTCCCAAAGTGCGGGGAACAAGGACTATTTCTAATAGGAACTCAATGACTGGCTCTTTGGCCTCCCCACCCCCCAAGGGAGGAGCAGTCCTGTTAGGCCACAGAGGAGGACTTTGCAGCCAGTCCTGAAGATACCTGATAAAACAGGATCAGATGAATGGGGAGGAGGTCCCCCTATCAGTGGACTTGGAAAGGGGCACGGTAGAGATGAGGGAAGGAGGGAGGGGCTGGGAGGAAATGAGGGATCGCGACACAGCTGGGATACAGAGTTAATAAAATGTACCTGATAAGAAAAAAATAAAATTAATAAAAAATAAAATAAAAAAATAAAAAATAATTTGGTTCCAAAATATGAAGAGTATTCAATGTAAGTTCAGAAGTATGTTTGTGTGTTTACTCTCCATATATACTTTCATATTAAATATACAAGCCATGATATATAAGTGCTTTTATTAAAATATACGATTTTTTAAAAAAATATAAAATAAGCACTACTTTAAAGTAGCAATTTGTTGATTTAAAATTCCTTTTTACTCAGGGGAATGACATTATAATTTTTAAGAGGAGCAATGTAGTAAACATGCTTTTATATTTTATAAAATCTTTGTACAGTATTTAAAGATATTGTTGATACAGGCATTCGAAGATATGTTTTATTTTTTTAGCACTCAGGAGTTATAATATTTCACATAAAATGATACAAAGGATACAAAAATATATACACTAGTGTAAGAATTATAGCTACAGTGCACATATTGAATTTTTATCCTTATCTTTCTATGCTTTTAATCAATTATTTTAGGAGCCAGCTGTAATTCAACTAATGAAAGCCTGTCTGTTAATTAATAACAGTTTTTAAATACTTTGGTAGTGTGACATTTTAACATATTTAAAAGTAGGAATCAAAGCTTACTGGGATTTCATGTTTAGTACGTTAAGAGGTAAGTTACAGCATGTATTTTATTTTAATTTACAAAAATGCATCTGTGTTTGACAGGCCAACATCCTTTTGAGCTCTAAGTTCAAACAATACTAATTATTCTTAATGTTATGTGTATAGGTGTTTTGCCTGCACGCATATTTGTGCACCAGTTGCACGCCTGGTGTCCAGGGAGCATTAGGATTCCCTGCGACTGGAGTTTCAGGTGACAGTCACCAGATGCTCTGTGGGTAATAGGAATCCAATACGATTGTTCTGGAATACCCAGTGCTCTTAGCTGCTGAACCATCTCTCCAAACCCCGAGAGCAGAAGGTTTTAAAATGGTCTGCCAATGCTGTTAACTCCATCCGCTGTCTGGCTTCTTGGCCTCACGTTGGCATTGCTGTTGGTGGTCCTTGTACCTGGGGATAAGTTCCAAGTACAGAGCCAGTCACGGGTATTTTCTGGCTCATCATACTCTCTGCTCATGCTCACAGTGTTGATACTACTTACACCATAAGTTATTTTGGTTCTTAATACCTCACATAAAGTTTTGGTGGGACTTCATTCTTTTAAAATTCTAGGTGCTACACAATAAAGTGCAATGTTTTATATCAGTCAGCATCAAACACAGCTGAATTTGCTTTTGCTAATGTTTCTCTCAGAACGTCTTGAGCATGCGACATACCAGATGAACAGCTACTGTTGCTCACACACTAGACACTTGAAAAGCATTTGTATAAGTTAGATGTAGTGGCACTAGCCTTAATCTCTGACTTCCGAGGCAGAAGCTAAGGATTTCCAGTTTCCAGCTAGCCTGGACTACACCATGAGATCTGTATCAAAAAATAAAAGTAACTTTACCTCTACCTAGTTACTGCTACCATTTTATGACCCTAACTGTGTAAGTAAAGAATCTCACAATATTGATTCAGCATTCAATAATGCATTTAATAAACAGTAGCTTCTGTTTGATAAAAATTAAAATATATCTAAATCTAAGCACTTGCAGATGAAAATACTATCAACACACATGATTTCATTGGATATAAAATATGGAAAATGAACAGCATTACCTGTCTTAAAAATACAATTTTGTCTTGTCTCAATTCAAATTCTTTCTGTACTTTGATCACCATAATTCTCTTGCTTATTTTACCTCTGACTGTATGACAATGTTATAATAACCACAGTCTCTTCATTATAATCAGTTTTCAGAAAGTACTGGATGGTACTAGGCATTTAATGAATGTTATTGAAGAAATGAGAAAAATCATTATTTTAACTTAGGGCGTATTGCTGTTTTATATTGCAGAGACAGTTTGCATCTAACTTACAGGTTTTCCTCCAGGTTTTAACAGCCAGATAAAACTTTCCCATTTCTTATGAAAAGTTTTATAAAGTTCACAAATACACTGAATGAATACAAAAGTTTTTAAACTAAGGTTTACTCAATTTTATCAAATGTATCAATTTTATTGGCTGCAGTAAGACCACTGAACGACTATTGTGTGTGTAAAGACATTATAAGATTTAAGGCTGTCAAAAGATCAGAAAAACACTGTTTCTTATATTAAGCGACTTGAGTTCTGAGAAAAACACTGAATCTTTTCAAAACAGAGTAAAACAATTCAGTTCAGACATCATTAGATTACCGCAAATATAAATCAACCCTTGTTTTTGATATATTAGCAGTTAATTGGTACGCCATCTGTGGTAATGGCGAATCTGCTCTTAATGTCATCTGAAATAATAGATTTGGGCATATTATCTGTATTAATCTAATTCATATTTCAGGACTTTAAGCTCTGATTCATTGCTTTCATTTTCTATTCTTGCATTAAAATGGTAATGAAAAGTTGATGTCTCTGTATTTGAAAAAGAGATCAATAAATTCTGGCAAATTCAAGTGCTGTGAGGCAGACACATTTGACTTTCAAAGGGGTCTAATGAGATCACACCTGGTCACACCTTCCCTCTCTTTCATCTCTTAGGGACAAAGGGACAGAAGTCCTCTTTGACACTACCTGCTTCTCAGAAATCTAGATATAAACTGTATTCCCTTGCCCCAAATGTATTGTTCTCAAAGGACAGTAATAAACACATTGAGGAACTTCTTGAGACCCATTTGTATCTGAGCTTCAGACTTATCCCAAGTCACAGTGACTGACTAAAATACCCTAGCCTACAAACAGGAAACTGTGTCCAAGCATGAATGATTCTAGACTACATTATATATTAGGGCTTCCCAGAACCTTTAGTTTGATTGTTTTTTTTTTCCAATTAAAAAAATGTTTAAAAAGTACCAACCAGACCCTCTAGTCATCACTTCAAAGGTGAAAGCACTTCTTGCTGTGATATGAACAGAATGAAAGATTTGAATTTACTTGTGACTTGGCAACAGAGGCTATCCATGCAAAGCATCTTGAGGATGCTCTCAGTAGAAAATTTCTTTGGATAGAGCAATACACTGTTTTCTGGTAGACTTGATGACGTATTGACACTTGTTACTCTGACTTAAAGAGAAAGACAACTATGACACAATGAGACTAGCTACTTGCTAAAATTAATTGAAATGCTGTCTAAATCATTTCTGTACTAAATGTATTTATACAGTTAATATAATTACAAGCCTTTAGACATGGGTAGATTAAAGATAGCTAATGTTTGAACCTGTATACTAAAAAGAAGTATTGTAGATGCTAAGGATTCTAAAGCTGTTTATTTTGTATTCTAAAAGCACTCTTAATTTACCTAGTATTTTAATAATGTAATTATATAGTTTACTTTCTTTCCCCAAATCTAATTTTCAAGACAAAGACCTTAACACAACTTTATGAAATAATATGAGTTCCAGATAATTATACCTCCTTCTAAGTATTCTAAATAACTTTAAAATATTTCTTAATTCTGCACCAGAAAATCTACATCATAAATATTAAAAATTACTTTATTAGTTTTATTTTATTATCTATTAATATTCCCTGTGTTAGTAAAAAGAAAGAATAGTGTCTCTAAGAATGAAAATAGGTATCATACGGCTCTTAAGAATTCAACAGTAGCTTGCATCTTCATGATAAATACATTTAGTCATAAAATAGATTATCCCATACCCCCAAGACAATGTCCTTTGTATTCTGACCATTAATTAATAATTACTGGTAACAGCATGATTCACTGCATATTCTAAAAAAGTAAAATCTACTTATTGTAACATTAGCTCAAGGCAACTCAGATAACTAAGCATGTATCCCCTTTTTTTTTTCCAAAAAAAACCCCATCATTTTAGTTACAGAGCTTAATTATTATTTATATAACATACCAGAATGTGCTCTAAGCAATCTTAACATATAAAAGGCATGTTTTCCCTCAAGGATGATCTTATACCCTCAAACAGACAAGAAAACAAAGAAACAGCATTCTATAAAATATAAATGATGAAGCTGCTCTCTCCACACTGGTCTCTACTATGTAGAAAGTTGCTGCAGGTTACCAGGGTGCTACAATCAGATTTTATGTTTCTCATTTGCTTCATGGGTTTTCTATCATTTAAGGTAAAATTTTCTTTCTCATTGGAGATTTATCACATTGTGAACTGATTTTTGATCATTACTTTTCTTTTTCATACTGAATTATTATTTTATCTATAAACTTGAGATGGATATGTTTTAGTTTTATTTTACCAAAAGTAAAAATCATATACTCAGCACAAAGGTGTTAAAACAATGAGAAGACAAGCTACAAATGAGGAGGCAGCGTTTACAAAAGACTGTCTCTGATAAAAAAACTTTTCCAAAATATTTAACAACCTCTTCAATATCGATGGAAAAAATATGGTGATTCAAAAATGTGCAGACACATGAAGAACCTTGTGAAAGATTGTGTGCACATTCAAGTTAAGCACATGAAGAGGCTCTTGACACCACAAGTCATTAAAGAAAAGTAATTCAAAACAACAAAATATTACCACACACCCATTAGAATAGCTTAAGTACAAAATAACGACAATACAGTGTCAATAAAGATGTGAAAACAAGACAGTTCACGTGCTGGTGTGAATGTAGAAACAGTGCAGTGGAGGGGAGCTCTGACATTCTGACAAAACTACTCACCATACAGCGTTGTAACCACAGTCCCTGGCATTTACCCACACAACTCAAAAGTTACAGAAAACAAGTGCAAACAGGTGCCTGTAACAGCGGCTTCAGGTATTGACAAAGTTTGGATGTGACTAAGGGGTCTTTCTGTAGATAAAAGGATGACTAAGCTGAGGCCCGTCCTGGCAAGACAATATTACCCACATAAAAACCAAATGAGCCATCAGCCACATACATAGAAGGAAATTGGATGCCTATTACTAAGTCGATGTGAGAAAGCTATTCAATGATGCCCCCTACCCCAAGGCCAGGATGTCTGAAAAACAAAAAAAACAAAAAAAAAAAAAAAAAAAAAAAAAAAAAAGTGAAGCTGGGGAGAAAATAATGAGATAATGATCTATGTTTTCAGCAGGGGGGATACAAAGTGAATTAAGTGTAATTAATGAAGAATAAAAAAATTTTAAACCTGAAAGTAGCACAAGTCCTAGAAAACATATTCTGACATGCCTCGAGTGATGACAAAATGGGTCAAGTCATTGCTGAGCGAACACGAGGACCCATGTGCGCAGCACCAACATAAAAAAATCTCATAATGTGGCACCAACCATAATTCCAGCACTCAGGAGGCAGAGATGGCAGATCCTTAGGGCGCATAGCTCACGGCATAGCTGATAGATGAGCTACAGGGTGAGGGAGCGACTGAGCAGATGTGGACTTAAATGACCTTAGGCAGATTATATATATATAAATATATGTGCGTATATATGTATGTATATATTTGGACATTTCTTAGGAAATGCCAACCAAGTAGTTTTAGTGAAGTTTCAATTTTTTTCATTTGAGAGAATTTGACCTATATTTTCCCTTCCTCACCTGCTAAGGAAATAGAAATAATGACTGTTAACACAGAAACACAAGCTTATTCACTCAAAAGAGAATTGTGGAGCTGTCTGAAGCAACCCACATGTTTCTGGGAGTGCAGAACCTGGAAGTAAGACCTGAGGAACTAACACATTTGTAGAGTCTAAAGGAAATATCTCTGCCTAAGGAGGTCCCAGGGGAAGGCCTAACTCAGAAAGAGAGGATCCGACATGATACCTATACAACTCCACATTCAATCTTCATCATTCAGGATGAGCAGAAGGTAATCAATCAGGAAAATTGTGGATGAAATGCTTACAGAAAAAACGCTGATGCCAGGAACCCGAGAAAACATGAGATGTTTATGGGTGTTTAATGGTGGACTGCTGGCTTCTTAAGCTCTAAGGGGGCTGTGAGTAGAAGGCATTCTGGGTCTCCATTATAGTTTTCTAATGTTAAGCTTTACAAAGAAGGGATAGGTGATCAAATCTGAGGTTTGTAAAGCCTCTCCCCATCATATATGTGAATAGCATTTTAGATCAGGGAGGTAAAGGTAGAAAGAAAGTTCAATGGCTTTTTCTACAATCTAGGCTGAAAGTAATGTGTCTTGAACACTGGTTGTTCTGGGTCTTGAATCATCTTAGTGGCTTTGCTTGACACTTCTCACATTGTCTACGGCTGGGCTTATGTTTCATCAGCGCATCTGGATGCGGACAATAGCCCAGCTGGGTAAAATTTTTCTCTCTTCAACTGTTGTCTGATGGCGCCTTTACCATACTTTGTAGAGTTATTATTTCTTACCTCATCGTCAATTGAGTGAATGATTCTGTATGGTGTTAGAACCAAGTCTTGAGATCTGCACGACTTCTATTTCACCTACTCTATTTGTTTTCACAACGCGTGTCTCGAATATTCGGCTTTCCGAAGAAGAAACCAGATGCGTACCGGAAGTATAAGTTCAAGTAGTGCCCCTGTCACCTGCCTTATCTACCATGAACCCCACCGGCCGCCGACACAGCCACTATCCCAGTCTCCCACTTTAACTAAACTCATCAGGTAGGGCACTGTAACCAAGCCCCGTCCTGTGGTCCTAGAACCACCACAGTCTCAGCTCTTCGGCAATCAGGGCTAGTCTCCCTCCCCCTTGTACTAGTGTCATTTCCATCTCCCTCATCTCCTTAAATAAATGCCAATGTCACCCTTCTCTAATCAGTGCCACCCCTAACTTCCTCTGCAATGAGAGCAGCATCCACACCTCCCTCTGAAAGCCAGAGCTCTTATATCAGTAGATATCAGTTTGATATCTACCCCTCTCTGTGATCAGAGCCATTGCTACCTCCATCTAACCAGGGGCCTCCCACACCCTCTCTAACCTCACCAGGCATGTCAACTACTTTGTGTGTTTTCAATGTTCTGAGTCTGTTTAAGAGACTGCTGTGTATTGGCTTAGTAGGCAGGAGCACCTGAACAACGGCCCAACGATCTGTGCTTGAAAACCAGATTCTACAAGTCAGCCAAAGAGAACCTACTCCAGAGGGGACGCACTTATGCACCCCCCCCCCCCACACATACACATAATAATAGTTTAAGTGATTTTGTTTAGAAACTGGGTCTTTTGCTGAGAAATTATAACCTTCCAGCTTGTGAGTGAAACAAAGGGTTTGCCTCCGTTGGTGCTTGTCTTGGAGTAGCCTCCAGATGGCAGCACTCTTGGCAGACTTCTGGAAAGTTTGAAGCCCTTGTTGGATGTGAAACTGTTCCCAACCTCCTCCAAGCATTCTATTCTTGCCAAGTCTCACTTCTTCCTCATTCCAAAAATTAATGGCTGTGCATTTTAGACTTCCTATTCTGAAAGAAAACAGCTGCTCGCTAAGATTAATTTTTTTTTCCTTATGCGAATGTGTGTGCGTAGGTTATTATGTTTATAATGAATCTGATAATAAATTTAGATTTGCATAATGTTTCATGGTAGCTAAAAGAGAATTATTTCAAGGTTTTCTTGTACATACTAAACTATAAAGCCAGACTTTGAATCCAAATAGAGTGCATTATAGTTTATTTTCTTAAGCCTTGGAAAGCCTACGTTTGTAGAATTATCTATAGAAAACTATGCATCAGCAGTTTTAGAAGTCATCCTAAAAGAGTGGTCAGTTGGGAAGGTTGCTAAAACTGTAGATTCTAGGGCTGGAGAGACAGTTCAGTGAATAGAATGTGTCCACACATGTGGTGGCCTGAGTTAAATTTTTTACAGAACACATCAAAGCAAAGGAGAGCAGCTCAGTGTTCCTAGAACAAGACTGGAGGGAGTCAGAGACAGAAGGGCCCATGGTAGCTCAGAAGCCAGCCAACCTAGCACACACAGCTCTGAACAACAAAATGACTGTCTCAAACAAGGTGGAAGGCTAGGCCCAATACCGGAAGGTATCCTATGTATGCAAAATTGCCCACAAGCATCACACACAGAGAGAAAGAGAGAGAGAGAATAAGGAAGGAGAAAAAAGGAGAGGGAAAGAGAGAGGAGGGAAGGAGAGAGAGAGAGAGAATTTTGATAAACATAGACTTAAGTATTTGTCTAAGTCTTCTGGGATAAGGATGGCAGTATCAATGCTTAATCAAGATTCCAGATGACTGACACACCAAGGATGGAGAGAGCCCCCGTAGAGGCTGCTGGGACTGTTAGTAGAATTCACTTTTACAACAGACTTAGATTTAAGTATTTTCTCCACCCCCTTAATTAGGTCTGTCTCCTTTTAGTAAAAATACCATGCTGTGTGAGTCAGGAGGATGGAGTTAAAGCCTGACCAGGCTGTGCTTAAGGAATCAAGCTGTTGTGCGCTTCATTCTCAGCATAGTTAGCATTCTCCCTAGCCTAGATATCTTCACTGACACAGAGATCAAGAGCTTGGCACAACAGAAATGATTTACTTGCAAACCATCAACCTATCCATCATCCCCCATGCATGTGCCAGACAGTGATATTCTTTGAATTACTGTACTTTAAAGTCATAAAAGATTCCCGATCAAGAACGTAATTAAGGTTACATACTACTGTAAGGAAATTGTATCTCTGGACTGATCTGGGGAAAAGCCAAACAAAGCACTTTAATCGTTAGACAATATTATTGCATCAAAATGTGAATCCACTTCCTTTCATTGCAGAGGACATTTTCTGGAACTGTGAAGCATATGACCCCTTCAAATCCAGCCCCGGATGAAAATGAGAAAGAAAAGTCACCTATTCTCCTACCACAGCACCACTTTGTAAACAGGAGGAGCTATCTTGATAGTCTCTTGATAATCAAAATACTCTACAATTAAATATACATCAACAGGCTCTTCTCGTCCATTTCCTTTTTGCTCTATCTTTCATTCTTTCTGTTTTCTCTTTCCTTTTTACCTCTCCCTATTTCCTCCTTTCTTCTCCTCGGCCCCCCTCCTACCTTACTTTCCTCTTTCTCTTCCATTACTCCTTCTCCTTTTCTCTATTTTTTCTTTTTCATGTCTTGGGAAAGGGTTGTAACGCCTCAATAGAATAAATGCTTAATTAGAGTTAATTAGCTCCTGGAAGATGTTTATTATTTTCTAAGTCCCATCTTGATCAATGGATGCTTGTTAATTCCTTTAATCTTCACAATAGCTCTATGAAGTAGGTATTAATATTAATCCATTTTTCAATTGAGAGAAAGTGGATACATTGAAACAAAGTCATTACACAGCATTTACAAAGCTACTGTCTACAAGGACAAAGGCCAACAGATCTCATTGTTCTAATGTTAAACAATATTGCGACTGAGCATGCTTTCTTATACTCATTTGTAAGTAAATAAATACTTGGGTAAATGCCAAGACAATACTCTTCCTTGACTAAGCTCCATCTAAATTAAGATACTTATAGATTTATAACAGGCTCTTCAATATATGATTCAAGGTCCTTGCCCAAACCTGTTGACAAATGCCCAGGTTTTCTAAAATGTGTTCTAGACAGTCGCAGAGAGTTACCTGTCAGGCAAGAACTACTTATAACTTCCCACTTCCTGGTAAAGCCCATAAGCACCACCACCATCACGCCTTCTGAGCTATGATTTCAAATCAGTCAAGATGTTGTCTCTCTTCAAGGCTTTCCCAAAAGAGTTGTTTTGTTTTTTTTTTTTTTTTTTTTTCAGAATTTAAGGAATTTAATAGCCCAAATTTGTCTAATACTTCAAAAAAATCGGAAGACCATAGTATTTAAATTGAAATAACATTACTTCTGAAGTTCCCCTAAGTCCAAAAAGACAGCTACGGTAGCATATAACAAACTATCCAAGTTCAGGAACTGCCTACAGAATTTTTGACACTTCTTCATGGTCTCAAATCAAAGCATGTATGTTTGAGTAATTTTTATACTACTAATCTTTATAAAATTCCTCTATAAATAAAAAGGAGATTCTGAATAGCTCCCCCTACCCCATGAAAGATAAATACGAAATTTAATGGCTGAAGTTTTTTATTTCAAAAATATTCATATATTTATGAATCTTTAGTGAAAGAAAATATTTTTTCTTTGGAACTTTTACACAATCAAGAGACCAAGAAGAATGAATATTCAAAGAACGTAAACAACCAAAAACTTAATGAAAGAAAATCTCGGTTCCAGTCTTCTCAGAGCATTACACCCAGAAAAGGATGTTTCCTAATGCAGGAAGCCAAGATGGTAACTCTTTCAGGTATCAATACATAAAGCACAAGAAGGCCTGCGTTTCTTTGGAAATCGCTGTAAATATATTCATCAGCGTGAAACAATCATCTGTGTCTAGTCACGTGTGCTCTCTGCCTCCGTGGCTGTCACTGCTGTCGATCTGAGGCTGAGAGGTAATGGCCTCATGATTCAAGGAAACTGCTGAAGTGTGTACTCAGGCTTCAGTTTGAGAGATGGGTTCATTTATCATCATAATAAGCCATTACCACTGATAGGTCACAACTCATTGAAGAGACAGTCAGTCTAATTGGCTCAATTCTGCTAGCTTTGGATGTGCCTCAAGGAGATAAGCACTCGTTTGCAGGTAATTTTCAATCACCTACAAACTACCTGTTTAATAATTCATCACATTTCAGATTGGGGTCCTATCATCTAGCTCCCTCTTTGATGTGGCAAAGGTTAAATTTGGGCCACTAGGCAGCCCAGACCCAGGTCATAGAGGGAGAGCTTTAGAATAAGTTGGGTGGGAGGGCACCCATTGTGACACAACTTTACTGTGGAAGTGACAGGAACACACCAAAATAATATCAACAGTGTGCTTCCTGAACAAGCCCTGATGCAAAAGCCAGGATATACTGAAAAACGTGGAAAAGATACAAACACTGCTGTTAGGATTCCTGAGATTAATTAGACATGACAACTCTTTTTAGAACATAGGTCTGGACCCTTAATACATATTAAGGGGTTATATTTAAGGAGCAATTTTTAGAGAAAAGTATAGAAAGAGAACACCTCGTAGCAGGCTTAGTTAGAAATTAAAATTGTTGTAGTTAACATGTCTCATTTTAAAATTTGACAATATTTTCTTCTTGAGAAGGACAATAGAATAGTCTTTGATACAAGTTCATCTAAATTCAAATGCTAGATATGACTCTAAATAACCAAGCCAACATATATGTACAAATATATATATTCTTTTTCTCCACTTGAAGACGAATAGTGGTCATATACATACCTATATATATATATATATATACACAAGTATAACATGTAGATGTTTAACCATTTAAAGATATACTCTGTGTATATTATTTTGCAACTACTGTGCAAAGAAATTGTAATTTATTTGTTTTTGCATGGTGTTTGTAAATCTACAAAAACATTCACGGTGTCACTCACTGACAGACTTTTCTGCTTCTAGATGCATTTGTGATACTTCACACAGTTCTATGGACTTGTAGGCTGTGCTCTCAGCAGGGAATTTTGTAGAATATGTGCATTTGCAACTTCTGTGGAGGTTTCTAAAGTTGGTGCTCTTGGATTGCACCAATGTGTGTTTCAACTCTCAACTGATGAGGGTCTCTTTCTTTAAGCGCCCATTAACAATCTATTTTCTTACCTTTATCATATGCCATATGACAAATGATTGCTCAATGCAAGAACCATAATACAAAACAAGTGAACATGTTCCTTCAGAGCCATTTTCTTTCCTGTCCTAGGAATCATTTATTCGTGTCTGTTGACTATTTTTCTATTTGACTATAGTCCTTGCTTTTATCTATTTCTATGATTTCTTTCCAGAATTGATAGATAGCCTGTTGTTTGCCAAACATTGTTCCAAGAATGAATGCTATTGGGTTTTTTAAAGAATTAATATTTTATTATATGGCTTGTAAGGCTGCCATAACAAATGTCACCGACTGGGCTGTTTAAATAATAGAAATTGACATCCTCACAGTTTTGGAAGCTAGAAACTGGAGCCTTGAGAGGTTGTCACTGCTGAGAAGAAAGAGTATGAGCTGGCCATCTATTCTTGAATTGAAAATGGCTGTCGTTGTGTTCAGATGCCATTGTTCCTGTTTGTGTGCCTGTCCCCAAACTTTCTCTCATGCAAGGACTCCAGTTATATTGAGTTAGGGTCCACCTTAATTGTTTCATTTTCATTTGTATTATTATTGCTATACAGATTGCAGTTTTGAAATTTACTTCTTTGCTCAGGGGCTAATGAGCATAAGATACTCAGCTCCTTCTACTGCCAAGTCATCAGTGAAGAAAAGAGCGGTGGGACATTTATGTCACTTGTTTTAGATGACATGGCATGATATGTATTACCTTTTCCTCAGACATTCACAATAAAGTGCAAAATGTTCTGCAGGTGTTTCAAAGACTGGCTATTTTTCTAAGGCTGCCATTTAAGTCTTATAATTGTCTTACTTGCTAAAAATCAACATTCAGACTGTCCATCTTCATTTGCAATGCTATCACTACAACCAGACATCTTCTCCGCAACAAATGGGCATGCAAAGAAGCACTCTTTAACAAAAATAATTTCTTGATACGCAGATTATCTGAGGGAAATTGTCACAGCAAACAACCACAGAAAGACTGCAGAGCAAATTATGTTGTCTGATAACCTTCTGCATGCCTAGGGCACATTTTAGAGCTTTGTGTTATTCTGAAGCAGTGTTCTAACTCTTATCCTATAACTTGTGGGAGCCAAGCTTGAATGGATCACAGCACTAATATGTATCTAACTCATGTCTATAAGTAGAATCATTACGTAGAATCAAACACTAGGTAATGTCACCACAAATATTATCAAGCCAGGCCATTCTTTACATATATGAGCTTTCAGTTGGTTCTCATGGAAATAAGGAGTGGGAAATTGATCTGGAAGCAAGTTGTTGGCCGAGACATTGCCTTTTGAGGGCTGTGAGCAGGGATCTGCGCCAGGCTCCTCTCTTTGGCTTGCTAATAGCTATCTCCTCGCAGTGACTTCACACTGTTTCCTTCTGCAGAGCACAGCATCTATACTGCTCATTGCCCACGATGCATCAGCAAGTAAAATAGAATGTCAAGAAAAAAATCTCCCCATGACAGGTTCAGCAATAGCGTAACAAACTGTACTTAAGGTTAGTTCCTTCCCCAGTGTCAGAGTGGCTTGTGTAGGACTTGTCTTACGTAGAGCTGGCTAGTTTGTCAGAAGAATCAGTCGATTGGCTCCCCTAGTCCTCTTCTAGGCTGCCATGGAACATAAGTGTAACATGCCATTGAGTGAAATACAGAAGGAAGACATACCATTTACACCGAGTAATAGAAATGCGCTTTCAGAATGATGCTCATGTGTTCTCTTTAGTTTTGAGATAAGGAGTGGCAGAGGGCTTTGGAAGCTTTTCTGAAATATACTTGGCATGCTGCAGTCTTTTGTTTTCCAAGCTCAGAGAGGGGTTTTACACAAGGATTACTTGAAGTTCTAGTTTAAGCTGCTGTCCTCAGCCATTTATTCAATAAACATTGTGTTTGACCTCAGGACTAAAAAGATAGCTGGCCAGAGGTCTTGTTCTGAGTAGCAGTGGTGGGGAAGGAAAGAAAAATGTTTATTTTTATAATACATGCAATCTATCTTGTAGGGCCAAATTTCCATGTGGTGTGGCTTGTATTTTTGCCTGAAGAACTTTCTCCATCTCCTCTGATATAGCTCTCTCTGCGATTTATTTCTCTGAAAAATTCTTTGTCTTCATTTTTCAAAGATACTTTGGTCTGGTAAAAAAAAAATTCTATACTGACAGTACTTGCTTGCTTATTTCTGTTTCCTTTCATATCTCAAAAAAGAGAAAACTTTAAAATATCTTTGTATTATATTTGCAGTTTGCAAAATCTTAGTCTATTCAACTACCATAACAACAAAATGCCATAAACAGTGTTACTTATAAAGAGCAGGAATTTGTTGTTCACAGTCTGGAAAATAGTGGGGCTAACATCAAACCATCAGTAGATTTGGTACGTGATGAAGGCTTCTCCTCTGCTCTATATTATGGCTTTTTGTGTTTTTATGGGATTGCTGAGTGTGGAAATGAATGGTTCTTTGTCTCCACATCTGTTTCTTATGCCTTTTCTTGGATTCTTTTTCTTCTGTTTTCATCCCATTCTCATGTGTTTGTTTGGGTTTTATCTTATTACATTTTACTTTATTTTATTATTATCCCTTAGAAGCTATTTTCTAACTTCCCTTAGAAGTTATTTTCTAACAAGACACAAAAGGGAGTAGGTCCAGATGTTATATGAAAAAAATCCATTATCAATAAAACTCCTTTTAAAACAGAAAGAAAGCTCAGCACTGCGTCGTTAAGTGGCAGGACAGCTTTCTTCACCCTTTTTCATAAGGGCAGCAAGTACATTTACAAGAGAATGAGAAAATCACTCCCCAAAAGGCCCTCTCTTAGTGCTATCACAGCAGGTTTAGAGGGTACCAACACTGGAATCATCTGACAGTTTCTCAGTTCCTTTTCCTCCTACTGTGATAAAGTACTCTGACAGAATCAGCTTCAGGGGAAAAGGGCTTATTTGGTTCACAGGTCACAGCTACAGTCCATCACATTAAGGACGTCACGGGAACCTGAGTCTGAAATACCCCTCATCAGGAACCAGAGAGAGGTGAAATGAATGCAGACCCATTGGTACTGACTTCCCTTTCTCCATTTTTACAACTCGGAATACTAGCTAAGGAATAGTGCTGCTCAGAAAGCAGAAAGGTCGCCCCATCTCTTCAATTAACATAAACAAGCTAATCCCCACAGTCATGGCCAGATGCACACCTCCCCCTATGAGCCTTCATCCCATCAAGCCGGCAAATTGATCTGGACAGATACGATTCTGCTGTGTTTCTTGTCTTTATTTCTCTCTGCATGTTGTATCACTCCATTCCCCAGCTGCCGCCTGTTTATCTTCTCTCTTCCTTGTGGTTATCCTGTCATTTTAGGATCTCCTGCCCTGACCCCATTTTGCTCTGGGTTCATATGCTCCACTTCTTCCTGTGCCAGGTAATATCTGATATGATAATGCATGTGGTGAATTTTAGACTGCTGAGTCCTAAATTTTATTGTATTTTACATGGATTGGACTTGAGTTTGGTTGGCAGCTCTTTTTTATTTTTTAGAAAAAGAAAAAGAGTATTCTAGTAGATCTCTCCAGGATTGTCTTCAGGATTTATTAGCATGAGTGAAGAAGAGCAGCTGTGGTCTAGATTGAATTTAATCCCTCAACTCAGAAAATATCCTCTGATGCTTTACCTGATGTCCCTGATTCTATGAAGGCATTCCAGGTTGGATCACGGGAAAGCAAGCCAACTCCGGGGAACAAGTTTTGCTCCAGGCATTTTTTTTTCCAATCAGTGCTTTTTGGTGACTCTTGTAAGGGCTGGAGCTAGTATTCTGCATGCATTTGCCACTCAACAGTCCTTGTGGACCTACAGATGGCATGTTCATCTCTACCTTCAGCAGTTGCTCTTCCTTTGCATTCTGCTGAGTGGATTCTTGCTAAGTTGGGCTCCATGTGTGCCATCCTTTCTGCCTGGCGTGGCCATGCCCTACTGAGGTTTCCCTCAATGTATGTCACTGCAGAAGCCATGGCCCAGGCATGAATCTGACGCATCTGAATTCTCTGCCCCACCTTTCTCAATGGCTGCTTTACGTTTGCATCCAACATTCATTGTTAAAAAGTGCTCAGTCTCATAATCTTTGTCAGGTGTTCTTGCGACTTAAATCAGAAAAGTAAATCTAAATCCCGTTAGTCAATCATGGGCAAAAGCAAAACTCCTGACCCACTGTCTTCATAGAGCTTATTTAGCTGATTGTATGGTTTTAATCTTTGTCCAGCTGAAATTCATTTTAATGCATGATGCAAAGTAGAGCGCATACTTTACCCTTTCCTGGGCAGATAATTCTTGACTCCAGAGCCATGGTCTATCCTACTGTCTTTGATTCACAATTTGGCTAAAAATTCAAGTATCCATGTGTGAACAGGGCATTTATGGACTAGTATTTCAGTTATATTAACTTTTTAAAAATCTTCGTATTAACAGTTATTTATAAAGGGCATTCGCCTCTGTTTTCATGTATGATTTTGGAAGATGAGATACATGTTCTTATCTCCCTGATCAAAGTTTTATTTAGACCAAGGATATCAAGCTACAAATACTCCATGAGTCTTATAAGACTAAAGACAGTGAAGGGATTTTCTACCCAAGTCATTTCACTGTGTTGCATTTAGTTACTTTTGAGTTATTCAAACTTATTATGTAAATTTCCATGTTTTAACCTTATTTACTTTTGGATATTCTTCTCTTCAGTTTCTGAAGTCATTTTAATTGCCATGTCTTCTATGTGTATGCTCGTGCATGCATTTGCAGATGTACATATGTGTTCATGCATATGTAACTGCAGGTCCCTGTCAGGAGTCTTCCAAATCGGCTTCTACCTTGTATTTTTGACTGGGTCCCTTGCTGAACTTGGAACTTGCCAATTTAGACAGATTAAGTGTCTAGTGAGCTACAGAGATCCGCCTAGTTTTGCTTCGTAAGTGCTGGGCTTAGGGTCGAGAGCTGCTGCTTGTGGCCATTACATGCAGGCTGGAGATTTGAACTCAGATCCTCATCCTTAGGCAGCAGCTATTTTACTGATTACGTAATAACCACAGACATCCTTCTTTACATTACTGAAATTGTCATTTCCCCCTTTTGCTTTTTGTTTTCATTGTGTTCCTTCTAACATTAAGTTTGGGTCTGTGTCTCCTCTGCTGTCATTTGTTTTCTACTATTTTCATTTATATTCAAATACATTAATATCTTTGCTTTTTTCTTGGCTTGAGATAGGATCTCTCTCTATGGCCCAGGCAGAACTGAACCCAAACCTTCTGCCTCAGTCTCCCAAGAACTAGAGATATGAGGCACTGTACTCTGCTTATTGTTTCTGCTTATACGCTTTCTGTTGGATATGTTGCCTCAGTACCTGTATTCCAATGCAGATGGCTCAAAGAAGTAAGAAAGAAAGAAAGTAAATAGATAAATAAATAAATAAATAAATAACTGTTTAACATTGTCTAACGGCATATCTAGACACCAATTATGCCTTCATTATTTTTCAAGTTGAGATATCTCGGCTTACTGGCTAATGATTTTGACTGTGAATATTAACACACGGAAACACAAACTCACAGCTGAGTGAATGTATTAGATGGCATGTTTTGTGGGGGGTCATAGCGGCCAGTTTCCTCTGGCCTGACCAATACATTTCTATTTGTCCTAGATTTGATTAGTTTTGTTGTCAACCAAACCACAACCTACTCACACTGAAATACTGCTGAGGAAACTCCTTGATCTCCCCAACAACTCGGTTTATTGAAGCTCATGTTCCCTTACCTAACCTAAATCACTCAGCTAATAATAAGCTATTACCCTTGTGCCAGTTACACTTCATTATAAAATAAGGAAAACAAAATGCTTATGAACATTAAAATGCTCTTTTATATACTAATTTTATAGGAGAATTAAGGTACATATCAAACTAATATCACAACCACGATCTTTGCTGTGAGACTCTTCTTTGTAAGCTTGAATCCTTCTTGGCGTTAGGTACTTTGGCATATAAGACTGCATAGTAACTACAGTGAATGAGTGATTTCCTGTTCTTTTCTATGTTTTAACATTAATTTTCTCATTTACTCTTAACACTTAATATATGTTATTCCAGGTAGAAAATATCTCCTGCTTTATGTTTAAATCATCCTTGATAGATTTTGATTTTTGAAATTGACTTAGCCTTTTAACTTTTTATAGCCAGATCTTTCTTCACAGTCACAATGATTTTTATTAATCCATTTGACTAAATCCAAACTTTAAATTAGATGGAATTGTGGGTAGAAAAGAGAATGTCAAATTCCACATTTTGGTTGCTTCTTTTTTTTTTTTTTTTTTTTTTTTTTTGAGGCAGGGTCTGACTCTGCCTGTCATAATCACAATGTAGCCGTGACTAACCTTGAACTTGGAGGGACCCTCCCTCCTCACTAGTATGCTGGATTTCAGGGATCAGTACCTGCCCAGGGTGATCTCCACTTTTGAACAATGGTGAGAAATATAGAACAATGACTGTTAGTGTTTTAACTGTTTTAAATACATGAGCCTATAAACAGTTTTCAGCTCCCACACAAACTCCCACTCAGAGGTCAGAGGTCAACAACCTAATCAAAATAATTGTGTTTTGATTCTTGTTTGTTTAAGCATGTGCCACCAATCCAGGTATTTTGTGGGGGGGGTTAGGTAATGAGATCATTGTTGTCTAAACGATTCCAGCACCCACTTTCTTCCTATACACAGATATAATTAATATGAGCTCTCCAAAGAAAGTCAACAAAGGGATTTACCACATCAGGAGGATCTCAGTGTCACAGAAATCCAATATGATGGTGTAGAAAATAAGAATAATTTTGTGGGAAAAAAACAGCCCCAGAAGGTTAATTCAGTAATATTCAGAGACAGAACCTCAACCCTTAACAGCAATGTAGTGTCGGGAGCCACTCCCGCCATTACAAGATGGCGCCGGTTTCCTGCTTCCTGGTTCTTCTTGCCAGCATTGTTTTGCGATCTGCGCATGCGCCGCCTTATGCTAATGTAGGCTTGTGTGGTCCTCCATTTGGAGACCACATGCTAATTGGGTTTTGTGTGGAGCACCAATTACAGACGAACAAGTCACCCTGCTGGCTACTTAAGCAGAACGCACACAGGGTTCGGGGTCCTTCTCCATCTGCTGTTAAGAGCCTCACAATAAAGTTGCTGCTGGACAAATCCGTTGTTGCTGCGTCGTCCTTATCGGCGAGGGCTGCGCGCGACAATGTAGGACCAGAAATAAGCGTGATGCCTAAGCAGCTTCTTAGAGTTTTACAGACACAGACAACCACTTCAGGATGCTGCAGCAACCATTTCAGTCCGCTAGGGGAACCTCAAGCAAATGGCTTCCTCAGCATTCCAGCAGCACTTAGTTTCCTAAAGCAGTAAATTAGCCTAACCCTGAAATTCCCAAACTGTTTCTGAGCAGCAGCTTTCTTTAGGAAGCCAGCGCGATTCTCTGTCCTCTTAGTTCACTCCTCTTCTGCCTGTCCCTGCCTTTATGCAAATGCCCTAAAACCAAGCAGTCACATTTGCCCAGCACTGCAGAAATAAAACTCCACACCACAGCCCAACGGGCAACTGACTGAACTCTCTTGGAGGATTAAGAATTAGATGGGAAAATTACATAAAAGCAAACAGTGGTGCCTGCTAACTGCTCACGTGGGAGAAAAAAAAAAGACATGCCATGATTACTATTGAACTAATTCAGAGTTGAGATGGTGACCTTTTATTATCAGCCTGTACATCACTGGGTTGCTATCTTCTGAGCTTCATTCAGTAGCCAGACTCAGTCCTACACCCCCTTACACACTCTTTATTTTCCACCGAGCAGTGTGGCTTCACTGGATAAAAAGTATTCTTTATGAAAATTGCTTACGCCCTTGACTTTGATGGCACTGGATCACTGGGGTGTTATCACAGGGTATCCCAGGAAGGAGCTCTTTAATTATGTGTGGTTAGGATCTTAAGAGATGAGGCAAGAACTGTAGTCTTTATTATGGGAGAATATACCCGGCATCTCTTTCTCTATTGCAGGCAGCCATATAACCACACAGATAGCACAGTGTTCCTGAATCCGTTCCATCTACATTTAGAAAAAGGTGATTACATCTCATAAATAAATATTTTTGCCTTAGGAATTAACACTTAAGAAGTAGAGGGGATGTCATATCCTCACAGCTTACAAACTGTGTCTATCAATAAAACTCACTGATTAAGCAGATGTTAAGGAAAATCATGATGTACTATTCCTATCAGATGCTGACAGTGGTTCTTATTCAAATGGCAATTACTGGCAAAAAAAAATATAGCCTCAACTATTGAAAAAAGTGGCTTTATTGAATTTACAAACAAGGACCTACAATTTTCCATTTCCTTAGCAAGATATTAAATCAAGCAAGCTAAGTGTGTCATCATGACTGTAATTTACGTGATGTGACATGACAGTTAAGATGTACTGTGGTAATTTCTGAGAGCTGGCAGTATTATTGTAGTATCAAAAATTTATATGGTTCAGTTATTAAGGCAAATTGTTTCATTCATACTGAGAAGGCTGACAGTAAGCCACTGAGGGCTTCCACAGTATGCTAAAAAATGCCTTCCACAGTCAAACAATTTGCACACTCTGTTACCATCATTTTGCTCACTGAATGGAAATGGGGCAGGCAGGCAGGGCTTTGTGAAGTGAAGATGCTCTGCCGCGGAATAGGAAGTGTCTCATTGTGGGTGGTGAGAAGAAACAGTTCAGCCAGATGAGGGAAGTTATCTTTGGGATCCAACCACTATGAACAGGATGTCCAAATTCTTTGCTCCGATGTTACTTAATATCCCATTTGCTTGCTTTCCTTCTGTTGGTTTGAGTTGCAGCCAACAGAAAGAAAAGGCATAAGACCAAAAAAAGAAATGATGGGAAATATGGTAATGGTAATTTCTATTAGTGACTGTCTTTAAATAATGGCATGGTATCACCACACTAGTCTGAAACTCATCTATTTTTGACCCAAATTTCTTCTTGAAGCTCCTTTCAGCAATAAAAAGAAATGAGTTTTATTTTTATTTTTACTTTTTGGCAGCGGAAAGCAGCAGAAATTCAAGCCATGTGCTGTTTTGTTCTTGTCAGGGATATAGGAGGTTTCTAAATAGGATAAAATGACTTCATGTCATAAAGGGCCTAGCAAATAAAAGTTTAATTATATTTTTATTACAGCTATTGAATTTTATGTAACATATGCTGTCTCTTTTAAAATACATGTTCATTGAAAACCTACTTTATTCATTTACACATTTTTTTTTTTTTGTAGTAGCATTTAGAAGCCTGTTGAAATGAAGAACCTGGGGATGAGTGGGACTGTTTCAATCAACTAAAATTGCCAGTTCCCATTCATTGAGCAGTACACGAGTTACTATCATTTCTGTTTCAATGCTCACATATTATGCAATACAGCCAATATTTATAAGTATATTTTTGTTTACTTAACAAATGAAGGGATTTTTTTTTTCAATATTAGCAATATGTTCTTAGAGGTGACAGGTGACATTGTGACCCCATTACCAGGTTTTTGTCATCACCATCTTCTGGTGTGATGAAGCAACTTAATCCATCACAAGGTATTAATACACATACACCAGGGGAAAAAATCACAAAATAATTAAATTTAGTTTTTAATAAATGATTTGGCAGAAGAAGACAGAATTCCAAACATCAAGAAATACATCTAGAGGGAAATCATGTACAACAGAAAAACCTTTAAACACACAGACACACACACGCACACACACATGCGCACACATACACACATCTTGAATTTTCAAGGTTGTTCTCCCTGATTATCTGTGTGTTTTACATTTGTGTCAGCTTGAAAGCAACATGTGCTTTCAATATGGCAAGTTCAGGGTGCTTCTTTGTCCAAATTCTAGAAAATACGAGGTATTCTTTAAACACACTTCATAACAAGTATTGAATTAGATACACAATAAATCCCATTTTCCAATTAACATGCATATTGGATAGAAGAAAAAGGCAAGTGCCTTGCTTATCAGTTTTGAAATAAAACTGCGGCAGAGGAAAACTTTGTAAAAAATGTCACTCTAGTTACACTTAAATAAACACATCATAGTTTCCTCCAGTGTCTTAAAATGTTTTCCCAAAATCTCTCTAAAGATTTCGTTAATACGCATTCTAAAAGGTTACCCAGAACCTATATGAAAATCTTAGGATGCCATAGCCCTTTGATATCTTTTACTTGTATTAGTTATGCCATATGGAGGATGCCCAATTTCATCTCATTAAGTTGCTTCTGGAAATGTAATACAGTATGAGTTAGTTTCTAGATAGGTGAATAAAAATACCATTTCAAGAAGAATGTCACAAATGGACTTACTTTGTTTCCCAGATATGGGGCTGGCGCACTCCAGTAGTAAGCATCTGGGAGGGAGCGCCGGGCCTGGAAGTTGCTGATGCTGATCTGCTGAGGGGAGTCCGGGTGATCGAGCTGAGGAGCCAGCTGAACGCGGCCAGAGATGTCTGTGAGATACCAACCCTGCATTTCTTGAACCTTAAAGAAAACACAGCCATCAGCAGTTACAAAAAAACGAACAAACACACAAACTAAAAAAAGCAGTAGTTGTTTTTATTTGTTTGTTTTTTGTTTTCTGTGGGGTTTTCTTTTTTTTTTTTTTTGTTTTTTATTTTCCTCTAGCTCAGTGCTCAGAGAGGAAAAGGCTACAGGCACTTCAAAAACATTGAGTATATGAGTATATGAGCATACTACCATGTGTGCTCATACAGAATCCATTGTTTATTTCTTATTGACTTTTTACGAATCTTAATAGAACCATGTAATAATAACTTCTTACTGTTTCCTTATACTATGATTTCAACTAGTATTTGTGTGTGTGTATGTGTGTGTGTGTGTGTGTGTGTGTGTGTGTGTGTGTGTGTGTGCACAAAGGATGGCATATGTGTCTGTGCATATGTGCATGCTGGTATGAGGCTGTGTGCTGGAGGTCAGGATTGGCACCTGCTGTCTTCCTCAGTTGCTCTCCACCTTCTAGTGTTTGAGACACAGCCTTTCACTTCCGTGGTGCTGATTCAGGTAGACTGGCTTGCAGCCCAGGGATCCGAGCATCTCTGTCTTTGCAGTGCTGGGATTATTGGTGTGCTTTACCGCTCTCAGCTACTTATGTGAGTACTGGGGATTTGAACTCAGGCCCTCGTACTTGCATGGCAAGCATTTTGTTAATGTCACCAAAAATAGAAGTCAGTTATAACTTTTCAGTGGTTATGATGCTAAATAATTTATCAAATGATTTGATTTAGAGTTTCACATTTTTCACGTCAGTTGTTTTTCTGAAAGTCTTATGAATCCTAATATCTCACAAGTGCTGCATATGTATCCATAATGCAGAGGACAAAGGAAATCATACATGCAAGACCTAAAAGGTAACTTTCATTCAATATTTCCATTCTTCCTACTTTCTGAATTGCTTGTTTTCAGGTTTCAGGATGTTTGAATCCACCGGAACGTTGCTATGACAACATCTCCCAAGGCTGTATACCTTCTTTCCCATAGGATCAGAAGTACTCTAGGGACTCATAGCCTGGCCCAGGAAAGGAAATAACTTTAAAAGAGGAATAAAAGATGAGTAATGATTTGCTTTACAGTGTTATATCCCAGGCGTAACACTGTATGCCTACACTTCTTGTGTCAAGGTCAGGCCTACGAATCCCCTTCAATGTGAAGCCATCCTGTGTAGTTAAGACAAAACTGTTTGCTGAGTTGGGAGGCTTCAAAACACCCCGGCTTGTGGTAGTTTTAGCATCAATGTGAGCAAACACCTAAGATCAACAACTTAGGGGGCGATTTTATTTGCTTCCAAGATCCCAGATTTGTCCAGCCTAGTGGACAGATTGCAGTAGGGGAGAGCCATTGAACTCATGACAGCCAGTGGGCAGCACATAAAGGTAAAGAATAGCAGGATGTCCCTTCCCAAAACATGGCCACTTTGACTTACTTCCTCTTGCCAGGCCCCACTTCCAGCACTCCCACCATCTCCCAATAGTCTGGTCAAAACTTTAATCCATGAATAGAATAAAGCATCAACTACAAGACAGTTGTTCTGATCCAGGTATCTTTGCAGAGATCTAGAAAAGAATCTACTCAGGTCCTGCTCAGCCCTCCATCTAGCCAAGCTGAAATCCAAGGTTAATAACCATAAAAGGTGCCAGTTTCCAAGATATAGCTGGTGTTGCAAATGAGAGTAACCGGAGAGATAAGACTGAACATATATTGATTAAATATAACTTTAATTTTCTTTTTATGTAGAGATTATTTGATTTCAATTTATTGTTGTTCATTTTTAAACAACAAATTTGGAATAGCTAAGATGCTTTGGTTTAAAAAAAAAAAAGGCAAACTGGGTCAAAAACCAACAGTTAGGTAGACAGCAGCAAATGCTGACTTCTGTTTCCCTTTCTAACTCTAGATGTCCTCAGGTGTTCTGAGACACCTGGGTAGGAGCATGGAACTAGGTTCTGAAGACCAAGACCTGAACGCTAACTATTCCCCATCCATTGGAAAGCCATGAAACTTAAATTTATCGGTGGAGTTGTCAGCAACCTTAAGCACGACTCTGTCACCAAAATGAAGAAGTTAGACATTAAGTCTACTTGTTATTGTTTCTTTGAAGTTTTCTTTGAAATCAAGACACTGGCTAAGTGGAGAGATATTCACGGAGATAATACAAGAGTACAGTCAGAAACTACTTATTTCAAACCTGAGGCAAAAGCCACATAGAACAGATGATTGTGTTCGGGATTAGTTTGCAGGTCAAAGCTGGAAGAAAGAAGTGTTTAGGAGATAGTTTATTAAAATAGCAGTCTATAAAGCATGACTCTGACATGGCACTCACTGTTACTGTTACTGGCTCTCCAGCTAGAATACCATAGTGTCTCAGTGGCCTTTTCCTGAAGTCTACTTTTCCATTCACTATGAAGGTCTCTTTTCTAACCCGCTTTCTACGTGCTCTGTGCTGAGTGCAGCCAGTGTGACTATGGTAACTACCAAAGACCCCACTTTCCTCTCACATATTTTCTCCAGGGGAGGAAATGGCTCCCTGCATGCAGGCAGGGAGAAGCACAGTGGGCCAAGTGAGCGAGCATATGATACATGTTTGTTTTAGAGAAAGACAGTTGTAGTTACTGCTGAAGAACGAAGTCAGGTGTTTTCGTTAGTGACACATAGATTATATGGGTGAATGGAAATACAATATTTATGATTGTTATCTTATGTTTTCTCTTGTACATCTAGTGCTTGGGATGAAAGCAACATGATTTTCATTATATTTTCAAATATGGGATTTGATAAGGGTTGTAGCTACTTCAGAGGGGACTCAGTCTGTACACTTACAAAAATACCTTAATAAATATCTTTTTGGCTGTGTGTGTCTGGGTGTGAGTAAGGTATATGCATGTGAGCGTGGGTGCCCACAGAGGCTAAAAGAGGACATCAGATCCGCTGGAACTAGAGTTACAGGCAGTTTTGAGCTATGTGCTGCGGGTGCTGGGAACCAAACTCTAGACCCCTTCAAGAGCCAGAAGCACTGAGTCCTTTCTCTAGGCCACATCTAAAAGGCTTTGAACCACAAATACATAAACAGTGTTTGAATGAAATTCCATTCACTTTGTTTTCAGACAATTTTAAGTAGTTCCTAAGGTTGTATGATGTTATTGTGGTTTGTTTATTTTTTCAGTTTCCTACAAAAGCACAAGGGTGACAGAGACGCTGGGTTGACGGGCAGCGTGTAAAGGGGCAGTGTGCAACCTTACCTTCCCGTAGGTCCAGTAGGAACTCTGACATCTGGTCGACACCCCCGAACAGAAGCATTCCTCACAGCCTTTCTGATTATCCTCTTGCAAGTTGAAGAAGCCAGATTTGCAACGGCTGCAGTCTTCACCCTCAACGTTCTCCTGAAAATGTAGAGAGTTGTATTAGCCACGGATGCATCCTGCTAAGGAGAAGTCAGGTCTGTGCCTGCATGAGGAAAATGTGACTTCAGGCCTCAGTTTACCTTCTCACCTGTTTTTGAAGCACAGCATTACAATGGAGAGCAACCACTCTGAAGTTGCTGGGTGAGGTTCATTGTTCGAACATCACAGCCTATGTGTGTATAGTATGATTTACTGAGTGCCAAGTACTGTATTAAAAGTTATTATAATGAACTGTCTTAGAATGTGGATAAAATACTAAGGTAAATCCAAAAATGTGTTGGTCTGATGAAAGTGGAACCAATATTAGTCTTGCCACTCTGATTTGGGTTGCAACTTCATCTTCAAATATATGATAAAATTAAAACATCTATGTTATATAAAGATGTAAAATACCTTCATATTGCAGGCTAAAAATACATGCATTTTAGGCAAGCATTAAAATTTGACATGTGAAGGGTTTGGGACAGATATGTATAGAATTTCCCTGGTCTGGATAACTAGAAAAGGGAAAACCTTTTTCCCTGCTTAATTTTTTACAATGTTTCCTTTTGCACACTGGCCTACTAGATAATTTATATAGTAATAGTATAAAGAAAATTCAGTCTTGTTTGGTGACTTTTCTCCAGATTAGGTTCATTAATCCAGTACATTATAGTGTATTTGCTTTTACATGAAATTGTAATGTGTGCTCAGACCAATGAAAGCTGACTACACAATGAAAGCCTGAGAAGGGTGTAGTCTCTCTATTTAAGAAATAGTTAATTTTGACCAATACCTCCAAGTGAAGGCTTCTCTCCACAAGAAATAGATTTCCAACATACTCAGGCATGCATGATTCCTTTCCCACCTTTTCCTTGCATTCTCCTTCTACCTATTTGCAGTTTTGCCTTTCATTCGATAGCTAACTTGCTTCCCAACTGTTTCTTTAGCCTTAAGTGCATTGCTTTATTATAACTGCAAAACTATACCCAGGCTTACAGAGCTTATTCTCTCCCAACACATGTAATATTTAGTCAGAGGTAGAAATGTTCCTGTGTACATACTCCCAGAAATCTAGATGGTTCCTGGTCAGTGTTGAGCACTGGCTTCAGATAATTTTATTAAGATTAAACAATTTGCTCTGTGACAGTGTTCTTATGCATACCAAAGTTTTATTTGCACACAGTGTATGCTTATTAAAAATCTATTTGAAGGGCTAGGGAGATGATCCACCTAGCAAAATGCTTGCTGCATTAACATGGAGAATGATTGAGTTTTAGAATAAAACATCCAAGTTAATAAACAAACGGCAGCAGCAGCAACAACACCAACAAATAAGCAAAACAGTAGTCTGTTGGGTGCATAGTATGAGCCTGTATTCGCAGCACTGGGGAGCCAGAGTCAGGAAGGCCTCAGGGGATTCTTGGCTAGCCAATTTAAGCTGAACTGGAAATCTCCAAAGTCGGTCGAAAACCCTGTCTCAACGGTGGAGTATGGTAGAGAAATACACCAAACGTGGCCTTCTCTGGCTTCCACATGAGTGTACACATGAACAAGCCTACTGATACATTCACACACATACACAAAGACACTGTACTAACCCAGTATTGAGAAGATGGGGTGGTAAAAAGTAAAAGAAGCAGCAGAAAATGGACCACAAATAAGAAGAAATTTACAAGAACAACAACAAAAAAAAGAGGAGGAGGAAGAGAAAGAGGAGGAAGGGGAGGAGGAGGAGGAGAAAGAGGAGGAAGAGGAGAAGAGGAAGAAGAAGAAGAAGAAGAAGAAGAAGGAGGAGGAGGAGGAGGAGGAGGAGGAGGAGGAGGAGGAGGAGAAGAAGAAGAAGAAGAAGAAGAAGAAGAAGAAGAAGAAGAAGAAGAAGAAGAAGAAGAAGAAAAGAGGTTCTCCTTAGATCTAGAGAACATACTTAAACTTTGATTTTTGTTTCTTAATATCTTTGATCCATTTCCAACTCCAACTACTTGTAAATTGCTGGGAGCCTTAGCATGGTGACATTCCTTTAGTATCTTGACATGTATAGAAATTGTGGTTCTCAACCAGTTTTAAATTTCCTAGGCTGCTTCCAAATATTTTAAGATGGCAGATATCAGCAAGAGAAATCAGTCTACCCTCGGACTCATAGGGACAAAGGAAGCCCCAAAGCACTCAAGTAAAGAGCATCTTCAAAAGAGTACATGGGCAGGAAGGATGAAACATGCCTTTAATTATAATTTAGCTCTTTCCATTGAGGACACAGTACAGCTGTTCCGCACACTGTGTTCTTCTGTGCTTGGTCTAGCCTACTTTTCATTTACTCTAATTTGAAAGAAAGTAATACCACTCTTCTGAGACTCAGACTGAGACAAACAATTAGAAATTTTTTAGACATTAGCTACATATTCCTTAGCTCCACTTTAGCTTTGTTATGTGACCTTGAGTAACATTCTGAATAAATCACTGCATATTCAATTTAAGCTAATAACCTCAAGCAGCACATTAAAGTGGGAATTCTGGGTGCTGTAAAGGTGAGGGTAGAGTCAAGGTCTCTGTTCTTAAAAGCCAGTTTCTATCTAGATAAAAGGATGTGCCTGAAATCAACTCTGAGGTGCAATGCAGTCAGTGCATCTCAGAAGGAAATTGACTTTTGAGAACAAACTTAAGGAGGTACAGGTTCTTTCTGTGAAGGTTTTCTGAGGCTTTAGGATGGGCAGGGAATTGCAAATAAACCTTGAGGCATGACTTTAAAAATTCTACTTGATTGGTAGAAAAAGAAAGACATCTATGCGAGCAAAGATGGTGAAAATAATATTTAATGTGAGGAGCATTTTACTTGTCACCGTTTCTTCCAAAATAAAGGCACTGAAAACTCCCTATATGATAGGAGTTTCATTTGGTACTTAAAATCAAAGGACCCACTCTTAAATAATGGACATGTAAGGGTAGCCTCAGAGACAGGACCTCTTCTCTTAGGAAAGTGAAGATAATTAGTAAGTGCTAAGCAGGAGCCAAAAATAAAAAAAAAAAAAAAACATCACAGAACTATAACTGGGGCACTTGAGTTGATAAGATGCCTATAAGATGTGAGACAGTGGGACCAAGAAATCTTTCACTATTTTATAGTGCTGGAAGGGGTTAACACAACAGAACTGGATGCTCAAAACGGTCGTGTAACAAGCAATATTCTGTTAGAGCAGTGCTTCTCAACCTCCCTAATGCTGACTCCTTAATGCAGTCCTTCATGTTGTAGTGACCCCACCCCCACCAGAAAAAAAAATTATTTTGCCCTTACTTCATAAATATACCCTGGATACTGTTGTGAATCATAAGGAAAATTTATTTGGAGATAGGGGTTTGCCAAAGGGATCGCCACCCCCAGATTAAGAACCCCTGTGTTGCAGGGAACTAAGCAGAAGATCTCTGAGGTACCCTGATAGAAGGATTTTGTATGTGTAGGATCTAGATTCCATTAGTCACAGTAAACATTTGACATGTGATCACGCCATATTGACATAACAATATCTTTGACAAAATCCTGCACACAAGACTTGAGTGGGCTTCCTTAGTAGGCAATAGTCCATTCTTATGATGCATGATGGGAGATTTATCCTTTTGCACAACTTCCTGTTCACCCAGTTTCACTGATTGCAGCCATCTTATTCTCTTGTTATGGCCACACCATGAAGGATGGTATCTCCTTGAACTACTAGAACTGTTAGGCCACAGTGAACCCTTTCTTCCTCAACCTGCTCCTTATTGGATGTTTAGTCATGGTAACAGGAAACATAACTAATATTGCTACTGAATTCAGTAGAAAATGCAGAATGGAAAAAAAATCTCTGTGTAGTTCACTAGAACTCTACTCTCTAGATTTACTAGGTTCTTCTGCCTTTACTCAGGAAAAAGGCATGTTTGACAGCACATATATTAATAGGGTTATGCCTAAAAGTGTTTCTTTAAAGGTAATAGTGTTTCTTTCTTGTGGATCTCTTGTCCACTCCAGGTCTTTCTATCTCCCCCTTCTTTCATAAGATTCCCTGTACTCCAAATGGATGGAACTAGAAAAGATCATCCTAAAGGAGATATCCCCAGAAGCAGAAAAACACACATGGTATATACTCACTTATAAGTGGATAATAAAGGACAAAAATACTAAAATCTGTACACCTAAAGAAGCTAAGCAAGAAGGAGGATCCTGGGTAAGATGATCAATCCTCATTCAGAAAGGCAAACAGGTCAGACATTGAAAGATGGAGAAAGAGGGGACAGGATGGGAGCTTACCACAGAGGACCTCTCAAAGACTCTGCCCAGCAGGGTATCAAAGCAGATGCTGAGACTCATAGCCAAACTCTGGGCAGTGTGCAGGGAATCTTATGAAAGAAGGGGGAGACAGAAAGACCTGGAGGTGACAGGAGCTCCACAAGGAGAGCACCAGAACCAAAAAATCTGGGCCCAGGGTTTTTTTTTCTGAGACTGATACTCCAACCAAGGACCATTCAAGGAGATAACCTAGAACCCCTGCACAGATGTACCCCATGGCAGCTCAGTGTCCAAGTGGGCTCCCTAGTAAGGGGAACAGGGGCTGTCTCTGAAATAAACTCAGTGGCAGGCTCTTTGATCACCTCCCCCTGAGGGGGGAGCAGCCTTACCAGGTCACAGAGGAAGACAATGCAGCCGGTCCTGATTGACTAAGGTCAGATGGAAGGGGAGGAGGACCTCCGTTATCAGTGCACTAGGGTAGGGGCATGGGAGGGGTTGGGAGTGGACAAGAATGAGGGAGGGGGCTATAGCTGGGATATAAAGTGAATAAATTGAATTAAATAAATAAAATGAAAAGTAATAGTTTTGAAATAATTATTAAAGAAAATTGCAGTATCATATACACATTTTATGTTATGGAGAGTAGTATGACTCTAATACAGAAGTGGATTTGGGGACTTTTATGTGTGCCTTAACAATGCCAAAGGATCCTTAACTTCTACAGTGTATGGTACACAATCATCTATACAATAGATGCTATATAATAGATTCTCCTTCATGCTCGCGTATGATGTCGGAAGCCTAAGTCTCATTCTTTCTGAGGGTTTTTTGTTGTTGTTTTAACCTGTGACTAATCATTCCATCCATAAGTGTTCTTATATCTTTTATTGTATCTCCAATTAACACACAAAGATCTTGTATGATACCTGAGATCTGGAACTTACATAGTTTGACTCCCAGCATGAGAACGGACCATCTGCTTTCCAGGTGAGCTCTCTGGACAACTTAATTTCCTTTGCTACTCATATCAAGTTGTCAATAAATGTCCTGCACATTATTCTTCCTGTGACATTGTCACTGACTCACCGCTGAGCATCTCTAGGATGGGAATGCTAGAAAATGGGAATGGCACTCCTGAGGATTGTGGCCAAAACCGCAGGAAAAGTACACAGAGAACATAAGACACATTAGAAGAAAATCCCTGATCTGAGAGGGGTACAAAGAACATGTGCTGTCGCCGACACCAAATTGTCACCACAGTCCCCAAGTCTCTAATGAAAAAGTAAGCAGAAAGGGGGCAGAATTGACGTAAACTATGTGTTCTGTTTTCCTCGAGACATGAAAATAGGTTATCGCAGCACTGTCCTCTGTGGTTGGGATGTTCTAGGTATTTACTGAAATAGAGAGAGAAAACTTTTTGTCATTGTTGTTCTTTTCTTGTAAGATTGGCAGACCATCTAGCTGGTCCCCAAACTACAGTTGACAAACTATCTGATCCCGAACTTCTAACACTGACAGTGACTGTATGATTGCTATTTTAACAATTATGATACTGCTCCTCCTTTTTGTTCTGCCACTTCCTTTTTTTGAAGATGTATTTATTTATTATGAATACAATGTTCTGTCTGCATGTACACCTACATGCCAGAAGAAGGCACCAGATCTCATTTTAGATGATTGCGAGCCACCATTTGGTTGCTGGGAAATGAACTCAGGACCTCTGGAAGAGCAGATGGTACTCTTAACCTCTGAGCCATTGTTCAGCCCCCTCCCCCTTTAAAACGTTACTAGATTAATTTGATGTTTTAAAAATATTAAATGCATTCTAGTTTTATCTAAACCATCAGGGTCTACTCTATTAAAGCTCTCAGCATTTCCAGTTGGGAACTTTGGTCAATTCATTTTAGTATTTTAAGTGTTTAGAGTCCATTAGTGATTTTGCCAATTTGCATATATGATAATAGTTCCCATACTGAAGCCAATAAAGCAATACAATTTTGAGGTTTCACACTTTCATTTTAGGAATTCCTAACACATGCTCACTGTTCATTTCCAGGTTATTCCAATGCACATACTAACTTTTAAATATGAACCAATCATAGCCTATGATTTCCCCATTGTAAATATTTCATGTAGTAGATAATACATTCTTCCATATTGTGATAATTAAAGTGTCACTTTTTTGAGACCAGTGGTCTCAGCTTATCTGAACTATTTTTCATTATTGTGAACCTAAAGGACCTGCCTGGTCACATGATCATCATAATCATCATTGGGAAGCTTTAAAACTACAGGTGGACTGCATGTACAGATGAACTGTGTGTATAGATGGACAGTATGTGCAGATGGACAGTAGGGACTCTTATCTGACATGTAAAGTTATGTTTTTGTCCCTCTGTAGCTAATACCCATCTCCTCAAGAGTATTTGTTTGTTGTCTCAGATAGCCTCATTGGTTACACAGAGTCAAATGCCTAATTAGAATAAATATGTGGTCTACCCTACAAGAACCCTCCTAGTGGCTGCCATTTATTTCATTGGTACTATTTCTGCCACAAAATAGCTCAGTTTTCAAAAGCCTTACTAACCAGCTTCTGTTGTTTTATTTTTATTTATTTATTTTACTTTTTTTTTCTTTATTAATTACACTTTATTCACTTTGTATCCCCCCCCATGGTTCCTTCCCTCCTCCCATCCCAATCCCTCCCTTCCTCCATCCTCTGCATGCATGCCCTGCCCCAAGTCCACTGATAGGGGAGGTCTTGTTTTCCTTCCTTCTGACCCTAGTCAATTAGGTCTCATCAGGAGTGGCTGCATTGTCTTCTTCTGTGGCCTGGTAATGCTGCTTCCCCCTCAGGGGGAGATAATTAAAGAGCAGGCCAATTAGTTCATGTCAGAGACAGTCCCTGTTCCTATTACAATGGAACCCATTTGGATACTGAACTGCCATGGGCTACATCTGTGCAGGGGTCTTAGGTTATCTCCATGCCTGGTCCTTGGCTGGAGAATCAGTCTCAGGAAAGACCCCTGTGCTCAGATTTTTGGTTCTGTTGCTCTCCTTGTGGAGTTCCTGTGTTCTCCAGATCTTACTGTTTCCCACTTCTTTAATAAGATTCCCTGCACTCTGCCCAAAGGTTGGCCATAAGTCTCAGCATCTTCCTTGATAGTCTGCAGGGCAAAGCCTTTCATAAGGTCCTCTGTGTCAGGCTCCTAACTTGTTCCCTGTTTTCTCCTTCTTTTGATGTCCATCCTCTTTGCCTTTCTGGATAGGGACTGAGGATTTTAGCAAGAGTCCTCCCTCTTGATTAGTTTTTTAGGTGTACAGATTTTAGTAGGTTTATCCTATATTATATGTCTATATGAGTGAGTATATACTGTGTGCGTCTTTCTGCTTCTGGGATAGCTCACTCAGGATGATCTTTTCCAGATCCCACCATTTACCTGCAAATTTCATGATTTCCTTGTTTTTTATTGCTGAGTAATATTCCATTGTGTAGATATACCACAATTTGTGCATCCATTCCTCCACTGAGGGGCATCTGGGCTGTTTCCAGCTTCTGGCTATTACAAATAAAGCAGCTACAAACATGGTTGAGCAAATGTCCTTTTTGTGTACTTGAGAATCTTTTGGATATATGCCTAGGAGTGATATGGCTGGATCTTGAGGAAACACTATTCCTAGTTGTCTGAGAAAGGGCCAGATTGCTTTCCAGAGTGGTTGTACAAGTTTACATTCCCACCAGCAGTGAAGGAGGGTTCCCCTTTCTCCACAACCTCTCCAGCATGTGTTGTCTCTTGAGTTTTTGATCTTAGCCATTCTGATGGGTGTAAGGTGAAATCTTAGGGTTGTTTTGATTTGCATTTCCCTGATGGCTAATGAGGTTGAACATTTCTTTAAGTGTTTCTCTGCCATTCGTTATTCCTCTGCAGAGAATTCTGTTTAGCTCTGTACCCCATTTTTTAATTGGATTACTTGATTTTTTGCTGTTTAACTTCTTTAGTTCTTTATATATACTGGATATTAGCCCTCTGTCAGATATAGTGTTGTTGAAGATCCTTTCTCAATCTGCAGGCTGTCGTTTTGTTCTGAGGCAGTGTCTTTTGCTTTACAGAAGCTTTTCAGTTTCATGAAGTCCCATTTATTGATTGTTGCTCTTAGAGCCTGTGCTGTTGGTGTTCTATTCAGGAAGTTGTCTCCTGTGCCAATGAGTTCAAGGGTACTCCCCACTTTTTCTTCTAAGAGGTTTAGTATGTCTGGTTTTATGTTGAGGTCTTTCATCCACTTGGACTTTAGCTTTGTGCAGGGTGCTAAGTATGGATCTATTTTCATTTTTCTACATGTAGACATCCAGTTAGACCAGCACAATTTGTTGAAGATACTGTCTTTTTTCCATTGAATGGTTTTGGCATCCTTGTCAAAAATCAGTTGTCCATAAGTGTGTGGATTTATGTCAGGGTCTTCTATTCGATTCCATTGATCCACCAGTTTATTTCTATACCAGTACCATGCAGTTTTTAGTATTGCTGTTCTATAGTGTAGCTTGAGATCAGGGATGGAGATACTTCCTGAAGATCTTTTACTGTAGAGAATTGTTTTAAGAATTCTGGGTTTCTTGTTGTTCCATATGAAGGTGAGAATTTTTCTTTCAAGGTCTGTAAAGAACTGTGTTGGTAATTTGATGGGGATTGCATTGAATCTGTAGATTGCTTTTGGTAAGATGGCCATTTTTACTATATTAATCCTGCCAAGCTATGAGCATGGGAGATCTTTCCATCTTCTGATATCTTCTAATTCTTTCTTCAGAGACTGGAAAATTTCTTCATACAAGTTCTTGACTTCCTTGGTTAGGTTAACACCAAGGTACATTATGTCCTTTCTGGCTATTGTGAAGGGTATTGTTTTCCTAATTTCTTTCTTGGCCCTTTGTCTTTTGTATATAGGAGGGATACTGATTTTTTTTTTTTTAGTTAATTTTGTATCCAGACACTTTGCTGAAGGTGTTAATCAGCTGTAGGAGTTCCCTGGTAGAATTTTTGGGGTAACTCAGGTATACCATCATATCATCTGCAAATAGTGATACTTTGACTTTTTCCTTTCCAATTTGAATTCCCTTGATCTCCTTCAATTGTCTTATTGCTCTAGCAAGAACTTCTAGAATAGTGTTGAAGAGACATAGAGAGAGTGGGCAGCCTTGCCTTGTCCCTGATTTCAGTGGGAATGATTTAAGTTTCTCTCCATTGAGTTTGATATTGGCTATAGGCTTGCTGTATATTGCCTTTCAGGTATGTGCCATGTATCCCTGATCTCTCCAAGACTTTAAACATGAATGAATGTTGGATTTTGTCAAATTCCTTTTCAGCATCTAAGGAGATAATCATATGGTTTTTCTCCTTCAGTTTGTTTATGTGGTGGATCACATTAATCGATTTCCGTATATTGAACCACCCCTGCATGCCTGGGATAAAGCCTACTTGGTCGTAGTGGATGATATCTTTGATGTGTTCTTGGATTCAGTTTGCAAGTATTTTGTTGAGTATTTTTGTATTGATGTTCATGAGGGAGATTAGCCTGAAATTCTCTTTCTTAGTTCAGTCTTTGTGAGGTTTAGGTTCCAAGGTGACTGTGGCTTCATAGAATGAGTTTGGTAGTGTTCCTTCTGTTTCTATTTTGTGGAATAGTTTGAAGAGTATTGGTGTTAGCTGTTCTTTGAAGGTCTGGTAGAATTCTGCCCTGAAACCATCTGGCCCTGGGCTTTTTTTGCATAGGAGACTTTTGATGACAGCTTCTATTTCCTTAGGTGATATAGGACAATTTAATTGCTTTACCTGTTCTTGATTCAGCTTTGGCATGTAGAATCAGCCAAGAAATTTGTCCATTTCATTTAGATTTTCTAATTTTGTGGCATATAGACTTTGGAAGACCTAATTATTGTTTGGATTTCTTCAGTGTAATATTTTCATTTCTGATTTTGTTGATTTGGATAGTGTCTCTCTGCCTTTTAGTTAATGTGGCTAAGGGTTTGTCTATCTTGTTGATTTTCTCAAAGAACCAGCTCTTGGATTCATTGATTCTTTGAATTGTTTTATTTGTTTCTAATTTATTGATTTCAGCCCTGAGTTTGATTATTTCCAGCCATCTACTCCTTTTTGGTGTGTCTGCTTCTTCTTTTTCTAGGGTTTTAAAGTGAGCCATAAAGTAGCTTGCATGAGATGTTTCGAACTTTTTCTTGAAGGCACTTAGTGCTATGAACTTTCCTCTTAGCACTGCTTTCATGGTGTCCCATAAGTTTGGGTATTTTGTGCCTTCATTTTTATTGAATTCTATGAAGTCTTCAATTTTTTTCTTTATTTCTTCTCTGACCCAGCTGTCATTTATTAGCAAGTTGTTCAGTTTCCATGTGTGTGTAGGCCTTTGGCTATTTTTGTCATTGAGGTCCAGCTTTAGTCCATGGTGATCAGATAGGATACAAAGGATTATTTCAATCTTCTTGTATCTGTTGAGTCTTGTTTTGTGACCAACTATGTGATCTATTTTGGAGAAGGTTCCATGAGGTGCTGAGAGAAGGTAAATTCTTTTGTGTTTTGGTGAAAGGTTTTGTAGATGTCCATTTGATTGATAATCTCTGTCAGAGTTATTGTTTCTTTGTTTAATTTCTGTTTTGTTGACCGTCCTTTGTTGAGAGTGGGGTGTTAAAGTCTCCCACTATTAATGTATGGGGGGCTATGTGTGGTTTAAGTTTTATTAAAGTTTCTTTTATGAATGTGGGTGCCTTTGAATTTGGGGCATAGATGTTCAGGATTGTGATATCTTCCTGGTGGATTTTTCCCTTGATGTGTATGAAGTGTCCTTCTCTACTTCTTTTGATTAATTTTGGTTGAAAAATCTATTTTATTAGATATTAGAATGGCTACTCCTGCTTGCTTCTTGGGTCCATTTGCTTAGAAAACCGTCTTTCAGCCCTTTACTCTCAGGTAATGTCTATCTTTGTGACTTAGGTGTGTTTCTTGTATGCAACCGATTGTTGGGTCTTGTTTATGCATCCATTCTGTTAGTCTGTGTCTTTTTAATGGAGACCTGAGTCCATTGATGTTGAGGGAGATTAATGACCAGTGGCTGTTAGATCCTTTGATTTTGATGTTGGCTATGGTAGTGTGTGTGTTTGGCTACTTTTGGTTTTGATGTAGTGAGGTTATTTATTTCTTGTGTTTTCTTGAAAGTAGTTAGTTTTCTTGGGTTGTATTTTTCCTACTAGTATCTTCTGAAACGCTGGATTTGTGTGTAGGTATTGTTGAAATTTTTTTTTGTCATTGAATATCTTGTTTTTCTCTATCTATGAGGATTGAGAGTTTTGCTGGGTACAGTAGCTTAGGCTGACATCCATGTTCTCTTAGGGTCTGCATGATATCCGTCCAGGCTCTTCTGGCTTTCATAGTTTCTGTTGAGAAGTCAGGTGTGATTCTGATGGGTTTGCCATTATATGTTACTAGGTTTTTTTCCCTTTCAGCTTTTAGTATTTTTTCTTTGTTCTGTATACTTACTGTTTTGATTATTATGTGACAGGAGGATTTTCTTTTCTGGTCTAATTTGTTAGGTGTTCTCTAGGCCTCTTGTATTCTTATAGGCCTCCCCTTTGAGTTGGGGAAATTTTCTTCAATGATTTTGTTGAAAATATTTTCTGGGCCTTGGAGGAGGGAATCTTCTTTTCCCTCTATTCCTATGAGTCTTAGGTTTTGTCTTTTTATGTTGTGTTGGATTTCTTGGATGGTTTGTGTCAGGAATTTTTTTAGATTTATTATTTTCTTTGACGAATATATCGATTTCTTCCATTGTATCTTTCACACCTGAGATCCTTTTTTACATCTCTTGTAGTCTGTTGGTTATGCTTACCTCTGTAGTTCCTGTTTTCTTTCCTAGGTTCTCCCTCTCCATGATTTCCTCCATTTGTTTTCTTTAATTTTTCCAATTTTAAGTTCAGATCTTGAACCGTCTTGTTGATTTCCTTCACCTGACTGTATTTTCTTGTTTTTCCTTCAATTCCTTTGCCTGTTTGCTTGAACATTCCTGTTTCTTTTATTTCTTTCAGTGATTTAATCATTTCCTCTTTGAACGCTACAAACTGTTTGGCTACATCTTCCTGTATTTCTTTAAGGATGACCATAATCTCTTTTATTATATCTTCCCCTAATTCTTTACGCATGTTATTTGCTTCCTCCATTAACCTCTTCATAAGCATAGATGTAAGGTCATCTTCTTGAATTTCACTTATGTTAGGGTGTCCAGGTCTACTTCCCCTGGATAACTGGGTTCTGGGGATGCCATATTGCTTTGCCTTTTGTTGGTTGTGCTTTTTCGCTGGCCTCTACCCATGTCTCAGGTGTTGTCTGTTAATTTCTGGTGTCTTCTTGGTCCTGGGGTGGGGAGATCCCCTTGGCAGGGTTCTGAAGTTCTCCTCTGCTTTTTGGGTACGGTCAACTGAATGGTGGTGCTTCTCAGGAATTGTCACAGTTCACTTCAGGTGTATGGACCTTTATGGTAACTGTGGTGTTCAAGAAGGCTCTCCTCTCAGGAGAGGTCCTGGTGATGACTGCCCTGCTGCTGGGTTTCTTGCTCTGAATTTAGTGAGTAGCAGCTGTTGCTCTTAAAGTGTAATTGTTGGGTTCAGCCCTCTTGAAGAACCAGGGATTCCCACAGTTTTGTCAGTTTAGCTAGTAATAACTGGTTGATCCTTGGAGCAGTATCTGAGGGCTGCTGTAATGGCTATTTGGCTTTTGTAGGTCTGAGGATGCAGCTGTGTGCGCCCAATGCCCTAGAGGTACTTAATAATAGTGTGTGAGCACAGCGCTCATGCCTGCAGTAGAAGGCTAGAGCCTAGAGTCTGCGTGAATCCAGAAAGTTTTTTGGAGTTGGGTGTCCTGAGCGTTGCACCTCATGATCCCCCTGCTGTGGGGTTTCCTCCTGACAGAGACACTCTTTGCTTTCGGACAGCCTTTCTGTCTATGATGGCGAGTAGAACCTGTAGGCACAGACTTACGTGGCTCTGCCTTTCTGCCTTTCTGGGGACTGGGTGCCTGGGCATCTGCCGAAACTGGGTAATTTTTCCCTGAGACCTTTTTAGGGTGGTGGTATCGACTGAGTGCTCTGAGATCAGACCAGCCGTTCCCCTCCCTGTGAGTTTGCACCCAAAAGAGAAGTTCAGTCTCTGGTGCCCTGGGGCCCACAGTTCTATCTGGGGCAGCCAGTCAGGTGCAGGCGGGACTCTGTGATGGGGCCTGGGTCCCCAGCTCTGGCTCCAGGCTGGCTCCTGGGGCGCCCGTGGAACATGAGTCTTTTCCAGAGGATGTCTGGGTGACCTAAGGTCGGTCCCAATCGTTTCCTGCACCGTGGGGTTATCTCTCAACTGTAATTCTCAGTCTCTGATGTTGTGGTGCCCACAGTTCAGTCTGGGGCAGTGATCAGAGCAAGCTGGCATGTGGCTCTGAGCTGGCCACCAAGGCCTGGTGGAACCGGGATCTCTTCTGAGGTTTAGCTGGGTGAGTTAAAGCTGATTGAATCCCCCACCATGGGGTATCCTATCATCTGGGAAACACAATCACTTGTGTTTTAGGGCCACGAGTTCTGACTGCTGGTCACTGTGCTGATCCTGCTGTGCTGTTTGTTGGTCAAAACGAGAGTTGTCCCAGCGCTGCCATCTTGGCAAATTCTTATTTTTATTTATTTTTTGATTTCTTTAAGTCAGAGGCCACCAGGCTGACATCAATTTCCTTTTTGTGATAGTTTTCTCAGTATGGCCTCTCTCTGGAGATAAAGAGCCACAATAGTTCTGCTTTCATTTTCATGAAGCTGCTTCCTTACAAATTAGATACAACTGCAGCAGTGTGTGTTTAACTGTGATTGTTAGTCAACTGGGAATTCTATTGACGAAGTAACTGAGAATATCTACAGTGACATTTAAGTTATTTTTTTATAATAATTGCTTCAGGAATTTTGCAGTCATGTTTAGTTTTTGATGCCTGTGTCGTCAATTACAGTTTTCCTTCCATGAAGGACTTCATTTTAATGTTCCTTAGTATTAAATAAGTTAACACATGGAGGCATAATTGGTTAATTAGCAGTATTTGCTGAGTGCATACTCTTTAAACATACTGATCCTAAAGTTAGGTAATATACTAGGGAAAGATGAAAAGAAATGAGAGTTTTTACTTCTCACAAACCAAGTTTTGTTTAAAAGTACTTGCCATGTACTAGTTAAAGTGTTTGAAAGCAGATTTTACCCAGCCACTATTTAAATAAGACCTCACTGCAGAAAAGTGATTCATTCCAAAAGCAGTGAGGATAGTTAGGGCTTTATGAACAGAACATGAGAGGGTGAAGGCATAGAAAGCTGCCAACAGGAAGCATTAAGGAGGTAGCCCAAAGAAAAGATGTAGACAGAAAGAGAGGTCAGAGGAGCCTATGTAATGGTGGTTAAGGAGAGTCTTCTTACTGAAAATGTGTGTGTGTGTGTGTGTGTGTGTGTGTGTGTGTGTGTGTGAGAGAGAGAGAGAGAGAAAGAGAGAGAGAGAGAGAGAGATGTTATTGTGATGTTTTCTATATGAGTTTTAGATTAAAGATAAAACTTTATGCACCAGGACTATTTGTAGAAATGTCACCACCTTAAGTCTAATAATTAGTTGGGGTAAATATTTCTGAACACAAATATAAAAGGAAAAATCAGAGCCTGTAAACCATTAAAACATCATAAAAGAGCCGGAGAGTGGGTGGATCTTTTCACTACCTGTAAAAACTCAAAACAACCACCAAGTAAACAGTAATCGTACGTGAATTTATAAATTTGTACAGAGGCTCTGTGTTGTAGGCACATCTAATGAGACTTAGGTAGGACACACTCAAAACACTGCTGTGTGGATGATTAAATAACCTTAAATGGGACAAGCATATGACTGCCAAAGTCCACCATTTTCCTCCCTTCTTCATTATATATAATCACAGTGTTATCTTCTTCTTGTGCAATGATGAAGGAATTTCACAGGTTCTAAGTCATCACTAGAGGTGAGAGAAACATAAGGTAGGATTCAATCATTGAAAATGTTTTAAAGGAATACTGTGAAAGTGTGGCAAGAGAATGCTTCCCGATGGGAGATGCAGACAGCTTTGTTGTGAAATGGAGATTCAGCTGAAACTAAAACCATCAGGTGAAATAAATGAGAGGAGGAATGAGATTTCCTAAGCAGCCTGAAAAATCCTTAAAAAACTACACTTAGTTCCTGTCAGAGACAGTCCCTGTTCCCATTGCTATGGAACCCACTTGGACACTGAACTGCCATGTGCAGCGGTTCCAGGCCATCTCCATGCATGGTCCTTGGCTGGAGTATCAGTCTCAGAAAAGACCCCTGTGCCCAGACTCTTTGGGTCTGTTGCTCTCCTCGTGGAGCTCCTGTCCTCTCCAGGTCTTAATATCTCCCACCGTTTTGATAAGATTCTCTGCATTCTGCCCAAAGTTTGGCTATGAGTCTCAACATCTGCCTCGATACCCAGCAGGGTAGAGCCTTTCAGAGGCCCTCTGTGGTAGTCTCCTGTCCTTTCCCCTGTTTTCTCCCTCCTCCGATGTCCATCCTCTTTGCCTTTCTGAATGGGGATTAAGCATTTTAGCCAGAGTCCTCCTTCTTGATTAGCTTCCTTAGGTGTACACATTTTAGTATATTTATCCTATATTATATGTCTAATATCCACTTATGAGTGAGTATATACCCTATGTGTCTTTCTGCTTCTGAGAAACCTCACATAGGATGATCTTTTCCAGTTCCCACCATTTACCTAAAAATTTCATGATTTCCTTGTTTTTTTTTTAATTTATTTTTTTTATTGCTGAGTAATATTCCATTGTGTAGATGTACCACAATTTCTGTATACATTCCTCAACTGAGGGAGATCTGGGCTGTTTCCAGCTTCTGGCTACTACAAATAAAGCTGCTACAAACATGGTTGAGCAAATGTCCTTATTGTGTACTTGAGCGTCTTTGGATATATGCCTAGGAGTGGTATAGCTGGATCTTGAGGAAGCACTATTCCTAATTATCACCTCCCCCTGATGGGGGGAGCAGCCTTACCAGGCCACAGAGGAAAACAATGCAACCACTCCTGATGAGACCTGATAGAATAAGATCAGAGGGAAGGGGAGGAAGACCTCCCTTATCAATGGACTTGGGGAGAGGCATGGGTGGGGAAGAAGGAGAAAAGGTGGGATTGGGAGGGGAGGAGGGAGGGAGCTACAGGGGGGATACAAAGTGAATAAACTGTAATTAATGAAAATAAAAATAAAAAAATAAAAAAAACCTCTACAGTTACTGAAAGTTAGGTGACTAGGGAATTTAATTAATCTGGAAAGAAATGATAGATGGCCACAGTCATTCTAGACAGGTAAATTGAGGCCCAATTATATGTTCCTGTGAACTACTGAGAGCATAATGGAAAGTGCAATAAAAGAAAAAAAAAAAAGCAAGGCAAAATGAATCACAGACTAATTTCTAGTCTTGTACTAAGACTTTGATAAAACTAAAGCTGAATGTTCCTTCTGGGATCAAGGTCAATCTCTATTATTTATAACAATCTACAATCGAACTCACTTGAAAAAAATGGAATAACAGCAAAGTACAAAAGAGCCAACTTGTAGTATGTGGTACCAATGTACAAGCAGAGGCCAGGAGTAAGACAGCTTTTATAGTCAGGAGACTATAAAAGATTTATAAAAAAGCAAGACGTTTCAAAATGTATGGAAAGGCATAGCAATTTGGAAACATTTTGTCTCATTTTCATATTCAAAAAACAGAACAAGGATCATGCTCATTAATATTATTAGCCAAAAAAGACTGGAACCTAAAACTTGTCTGTAAACAAACACTGTAGTTGATATTGTACAAGTATTATGATTTTTTCAACCTCTAAAATCTGGGAATTCCTTTTTATCTCTCTATATATTTTAAAGTGGGAATTATTTTAGGACATCATAAAAGGGCTTATTGTATGATCTCAATTACCTGTAACCTGATAAGTAAAAAGACTGGTGCTGTATAAGTTTACTTCACACCTGTGCTTATTTTTAGACACAGCTGACTGCCATTTCATTTCTTTGTCCCTTTTTTCCTAGCCAAGTACCATTCTAAAATTAATAGGTATCATGCGGTATACTTAAATTTTTCTTACATGTGTGTTTATCCATAAAACTTTAGAATTATTAAATGTTTTCCACTTTACAGGAATGCAAACTGTATGACATCTGTTTTTAACTGGGGTTTTCTGGGAGTTATCAGTCCTTGTCATTCAGATTTACTGTTTTCACTTCAGTTGTTGGTTTTGTTTTGGTTTTTTTTTTATAGATTAAGTGAATATTTGGATTCTTCTTTTCTGGTATCTCTCAGGAGCTGATTGCAGAACAGCTAATGGGCCCCCAAGCCACTGATGCTCAAGTCCTTAAATCAAATCCTGCTCTATCTGGGTAACCCATGTTATCTTTCCACTCAGCTAAAGCATCCCTAGATTAATTCCAAATCTGAATACAGCATGAATTACATTCCAATCACTGTTACTGTGAATTTAGGGGATTAAAAGAGAAGAGCTTCCATGCATTCCATGTAGACAACTCTTCAAATCTTTCTTTCTTTCTTTCTTTCTTTCTTTCTTTCTTTCTTTCTTTCTTTCTT
>NW_026585797.1:22100662-22265067 GCF_907164565.1 Psammomys obesus
CTTTCTTTCTTTCTTTCTTTCTTTCTTTCTTTCTTTCTTTCTTTCTTGTGGTACTGGAGTCAAATCTAGGTTTGTGTTTGGTTGTTGTTTGTTTGTTTTTTGCAGATTAAATAAATACTTTAGTAGTATCTAAATTCCTACCCCTATTTTTTCATCCTTTGATGAGATGAGTCTACAGATGTTACCCACATAGACAAAGAAAGTGAGCTATTTTTCTGATATTTATTTTTCTTAGTTTCGATATGCCAAGTATTTATATATTAAACACACACACATATATTAAAAATGCATTGCTAAACTTGTTTAGGATAAATGTTTAGATGTTAAATGTCTAGAGCGCAGGTCATGGTCATCTTCAGGATGACCATGGTACAAGTTAGGCTAATAATGATGCAAACATTGCTTCCATTTCTTCAGATTTTCTGTGCTGTTGGGTAGTATCAGCTCTTTCCACATTTTAATTTTTATTTTATATTCTTCAATATTTCTATCATTTTATTTAGATTTTTGAGAATCCCCTATTGCTTATTTTGATCACATTCATTCTCTCCCTTCCCCTCACTTTTCACTTTTCTCGCTCACCCAACTTTGTGTCTTGTTTAAACTCAAGTTCAGATTGTGCTGTACATATACTTTTGGATGTCTGCTTGCCACTGGAGTATTCTACCTTCCAGGGGCCACGTGGTTAAAGAAAAATTATTCCATCTCTCTCCCAGAATCTTCAATCATAGTATCACTGTTTGAAACATTTTACTTATGCATATCATAAAGAAGGAATATAATCAATTATATTCTCCCAGAGCACACAGGATTGGGAATTTGAGTCCTTATTCGCCACAACTTTTCTTCTCCCAGAAAACTTTTCTCCCACAGCTCCAGAAAGGCAAGAAAGTTGTCTACCTGTTTCCCTAAATTATGCCATGGAGCTGTAGTCTCCTCCTCTCATTTGGGAAACATTTCTGGGATCTACAAAAAAAGCAGTTCAATTCCAGCCTATCTCTGAGAGCCAGCTAAAGTATATCTACCCCTCCAAATATTGGACTTTATTTTAAAACTAAGGCTCACATCCCACCTACACCTCATAAATCTTGTTACTCAAATTGGCTTGAGCTCAGGTTTAGCAGATTTTCCTCTTTGGTCTGAAACCTAGAAATTCCCATTTACTTCTTGAATCTAAAGATTTTGAAGCTTACCAGCTGTGTTTATCCAACCAATCTGTATGTCTGAAATACCAGAAGCTGAAAAAGTCTTGTTGTCTCGGCTCAATACAGCATTTAGAATCTCTGTCACTTAAAATTCATGAAAGAAAAAGAATAGGCCTCAGGTTTCATAATGAAGTTCTTTAAAATGTCTTCATACTCAAAGTGTATGATGAGACATTTCCTGAGGTTCTTCCTCAGGAAATCTATGAAAAGGAAGCCAGGTAGCTGTGAGACTCTGCAATCTAATGACCAGAGTCTGATCCCCCATGACTCACAGGTGTGCTAAAAGAACCAACTCTCATAAGTTGTCCTCTGATATTTACAGAAGCGCTGTGGAACTGTGCCCTACCCATACACACACAAGCACATACATATGTACACACACAATAAATCAATAAATGTAATTGTTAAAGTTTTAAAAATAAAAGCATGTAAAAAAGAAAATAATAAACAGTCCTTATTATGTAGCAATATAAAGAAACATATATGTGAATAATTATTGATTAATGTGTATTTCGTAGATGTGTACTTATATAGCTATTATTTATACCTATTTTATAGTCTATTTATAAATACTTGCTTAAAGTCAATTATTTTTATAAGAATACTACATGAACACATGTATATTATATCGAGATGAAAATCTGCCAATTTTTGTAAGCATCTATATCATTTTCATTCTGATAAAGTATTTTGAGCCATACTGTTGATTTAATCAGCACAATTATTTCAAACACACTTTTTATTTTGAAAAAAAAAGAAGGAAATATCTCATTCCTTTCTGGACTAGTAGGTGTTCCTTTTGGTATTTAAATTGTAACACAGCTGTTTTAAATACTTGGCTATTTATCATTCTTGTAAACAAGAGGTGATGGGCAATTCATCACAGTGCATACTCTGTACATTGTGACATAGTTCAGTATAAGACACCATGATATAATTATGTTGTGACATAATTTTGTGATGTGACTAATTCAACTGTATATATTTACAGTTTTCTTGGTGTCACTGGCTTTCTATAAGTTTTTATCATAAGAATTCTTTTTGTTTATTTACAGTTTTATTTATTTATTATGTATACACTGTTCTGCCTGCATGTCAGAAGAGGGCACCAGATCTCATTATAGACAGTTGTGAGCCACCATATGATTGCCAGGAATTGAACTAAAGACCTCTGGAGGAGCAACCAATGCTCTTAACCTCTGAGCCATCTCTCCAGCCCCTCATAAGACTTCTTAAAAGCTGATGTTTTCTATTTAAAATGTCACACTGCTGAAAGATACATTGCTTTTAATGATGCTAGTTAGTTATTTTTTAAATCACTTTTATGACTTCTCAATTACTGTTTATTGTAGTGTCTCAACTGTGTATTTAGAGCTTCAAGTGTCTTCTTAGGGGCATTTTTTTTTCCTCATTAGAATTACAATCACTCCTTGCAAGGCTTGGTGTCAGGCAGAGAGTTGGCATAGACAGCTTGAGGAGCTTTCCCCCATGAGCACAGCTAATTACCAGTTCTCCTGTTCCAGCCTTCCTGGTCCTTCCATCCGAAGAAGCTGAATGAAATGAGGCTTCCCCTCTCCTTCGTTACTTAAACATAGCAGGTGCCCAAACTTTCTTTAAAGGTGTGTAGCTAACAGTGCTTCCCTTCTCTCGCTTGAGTTCTTGTATGCTGCAGACTCACAAAGTTTTTCTCCCACTCTAAGCTTGCACTGGAGCAAGTGACAAAAGGAGATATCGCAGCACTTTGGAAAAATGCAGGAGGCATAAACAAGGGCTTTCTCAGTGCATACGAGAGGGAGAAGAATTCAAGGCTGTAGGACTGGCCCAGCATCATTCAGCACACGGGTAGGGTGAGGTTGGGGTGGGTCCCTGCCATTCAGCACTGGTTTTAGCGATTTTTCATTTTAGATAATACTGGAAAGGAATGCACTACATCTAGAAAATATATTATATTCCAACACATGAGATCTTTCATAATGTGTTTCTCTTCACTGCGTGTGCAGTAAGTGATCCGGTTTTAATAGATCAAGACAGATGCTTAAATGGTCTCCAATATAGTACATTATATAAACTATTATATAAACATTGTATCTATGTAGTTTTATTATTATTGTATACATTAAATATACATAAAAATGATATACTATGACATATTTTAAATGCTTTTTGTGATATATACTTAATATTAAAATATTTTATAATGCTATAATATTTGTATACACCCAAATTTATGTGTGTACCAACTATTATCATATATACCTAGATAAGGATAATAAATTAGTAAAGGAAAGAGGAGTATATTAAAGTCTTTATTTAACTGTCTTGCTTTTAGTAAAGTTCCATAAAAGATTTCAAAATTACTTTCATGTTTATGACGATGTATAATGCCACCATTTGAAAAAGACTGCTCATTTGCTCAGCTAATACAGTTAAACACACATCAGGACACCACGAATGGACTTCTGGAGCTGAAGAAATGAGTCCCAGCATTTGAAACTTGTTCATGCCTCTGTTTCTGTGTGCATGGAGGCCACAGGCGTAGTGTGTCCCTCGCTGTTAACATGATGAGCTACTAGCTGACTGTGTACAAGAAACAAAATGGCCTTTCTGAAGGTACCCATGGGAGAACACACCAGCCTTTAATCAATTCCACAAGGCTTTCTTATACATCGGTAATTACACAAGAGAGTTTAAATATGGTGAGAATTTTGAGACCTATCTCCACTCAGATTTCAGGGAATTATTTTTTTTTAATACAAAATTAAATCCTCGACAGAGTTCTTTTTGGAAGTAGATATAGAGGTATGTATTTTTAATTTGAAACAACTACTTTCTCAAGTGACACATACATTTTTGTGCAGCGGGAGAAAAACCGTTTGTTGTAAAATGGCGTAGACCACTAATGGGGCTAATCCATGCATTTGGAGACTTTACGTAAGCGGCAGATGTGGCAGTGAACCGGGTCAGCATTTGATGACCCCTAAAGAATATACACATATGTATGTATGTATGTATGTGTGAACGCAGCAGAAGCTTTACAAATGCCTGACGGCACAGACATAGGAGAGGCGCTAAAGGGTGCTGCCCTCCATCTCAACAGCGGGACATAGCTGGATTAAGCAACATACCTTACAGCTACAGGGCCCAACACAAGGGTCCTCGTTTGTGCTCCCTGAGCCGCTACAGTTACAGGGCTGGCAGTGTGGGTAGCCGCTGTAGCCCCGGACACATCGATCGCAGTTCACGCCTCCAAAGCCAGTTTTGCAGTGGCAGGATCCAGGTTTCAACCCTAAGGGAAGAAGTACTGCGTATCAGCACTCTTAAAAGAAAATCAATTTAATTCTTTAGGTTTCAATTACGGTAACTTTTAAGTTGTATTCTGATCATAAATTAGGTTGATTTTTCTAAAATTTTTATTATTTATAAATTTTAAGCAATTTTAAAATTCCAATACATTTTGTTCGTATTCTTTCCTGCCCCTGTCCTTCCAGATCCTCTCCCTTTCCCTACCAATTCAACTTTTAAGTTTTTCCTCAAAATACAACAGCACAATCTAGGAAATAAAACACAACAGCCACAAATAAAAACAACACACAGACACACACACACGGAGACACAGACACATCAAACTCTGTTATATGTTGGTTCACTACTTTTGAACATGAAATTTGTCCTGGAGTGTTTGATCTACCTGGGGTCACTCTGTTGGAGAAAAATGGTTCTCCCTCTCCCAGCAGGGATAAGCAACATTTCAGTTGTTAACCTTTACCCTAGTGGCTAGGTTGCCATTCATTCATTAAAAACAATAAAATACAATAAGATAAAACAAAAACTACCACATAGAAGTTGAAGAAGATAAATCAACCGAAACCCCAAGAGAAGAAACAAGAAGCAGAAATCCATTCGTTTGCACATTCAGGAATTTCATAAAAGCGCTAAACTAGAAGCCATAATATATACGCAGAGGACCTGGCGCAGACCTGTGTGGGCCCTGTGCATTCTGCTTCAGTCTCTGTGAATCCATATGAGCTTTGCTCATGGTGGTTTAGAGGGCCTTATTCTCTGGATTGTGAACATCACTAAAGCTAAAGGGTCTGGAGCATAAATACAAATGTCAGTGGTAATACAAACAGAGCAGTTTTATGATTCTTTCAAAAATATTAGGAATTAGGGGATGGAGAGATGGTCCAGCATTTAAGAGCACTTGTTGCCCTTACAGAGGACACGGGCTTGGTTGTAAGCACCAACATGAGGCTCACAATCATCTGCAACTCCAGTTCCAGGGGACCCGACCAGGTCTTCTGACCTCTGCTGGTACCAGACACTCACACCGAATGCATACATGGCATTCGGGGCAAAACATCCGTGCCATAAATAACATGGGATCTCCACTGGGAAAGACAAAGAGCAATGAGATGCCAGAACACGGCATAAGAGAGCGCATGACCCAACAAAAGGAATATTAAACACGAGTGAGTCAAGCGCACACTCAGCTACTAAGAAAATATGTGCATAACGTGCACAGGGCTCATGGGAAATGGCTGGAAATAGTAGATACAGAGAACGTAAGTATACGTCAGGAAAGTTTGCAGAAAAGTGAAGGTGGCTGCATACATACTAATTAGGGCCACAAAATGTGATCTCAAACCATAAACATTCAGATTATATTGATAAAGATGTACTAAAGTAATTTTGTTAAAGTTTTGCTTCAAGAGAGTACTGATTGTAGGGGCTGGAGGGAGATGGCTCAGGGATTAAGAGTTCTCGTTGCTCTTTCAGAGGACCCTGGTTCACTTCCCATCACCCTGTGCTGACTCACAACTGTCACCATCTCCAGTTTCCCTTGAGGATCCAATAAAAAGATAAAAACAAAACAAAACAGTGAAATAAAAAAGGTGGCAGGTCTAAAATTTTGCTCTTTATAAAATTTTATTATATTGCTTATAAACCACCACTACATTACATACTTATTTTCCTATTTCTAATAGCTTTTTAAATAATGTACTTATTTTAGTGAGGAACTTAATATTATTATTAATAACATTGTGGTTTACCTATCATGAAGAAAAGGAAATAATTTATGCTGGCAGGCTTTACCTTTAAGGTCATTAGGGTAAAAAAGGCAAATAGTCTTTGTTACTTGCTACTTTCAATTAGCTACTCAAATTATCCAGGACAATTGCCCTGAAAGTAGCTCCCAAATATTAACTGTATTGTGCTGCCACTTGATTCCTTGATGTTGAAGGTTTATCACGAATTTCATTCCTCAGAGTATTTAGTTTCAACTTGTCATGCCGCCATCTGTAGCCCTTCCTGTTCTCTTGGCATCACCTACCTCTCACAGGGCGATCTCCGTTTGCTTCCCCAAGCTGCACACACATCTCCCAGTGAACGCTGTCATTTTACACAGGACTCAATGGAAATTACAGAACAATCCAAGTAATGGTCATGTCCATCCCTCTCAATCTCTCTCTCTCTCTCGAACACACACAAACGCACACACACACACACACACACACACATCTATGTGTGCGAAATTGTCACATAACATCCTTTTCCTCAAGGACACATCATATAGATCACAGTGGTCCCATGAGACTAAACTTCCTGGCAACATCATAAATCATATAATTCACACTATGACATTTCCACAACTAAACTGCTTAATGAAAACTGTACACACACATTAAAGCAGATGATCTTTTTTTTTTCGCTTTTCAAACAATATAGTTCAGCACAAAATGGATTATTATAGTGAATGAAAATAGAGTCATTGGGAGCACATAGTGAGATGTCAGAACCCTGACTAGGTGAGCGGAATTACTGCAAAATTCTCTGAAAAGAATGACATCTGGCATCCATTCATCTTTTCATCGGGGCGGGAGTTCTCTGCCGTGCCTCACCTCGCCGGGCATATTTCTCATCCTTGACACAGACTTCACTCAAGGAGCCAACTGGATCACAGTGACATGGCTGGCACGGTCTTGGGTAATGCGGCGATACCTGAAAATATCATTTGAAAGGATTTGAACCAACTGTGATAAGATATGCCAGTATTTTCAACTTAGCAAACAATTCAGGACTAATTTAAAATTAGTTTTAAAAAATGTATTACAAAATATTTTGATAAAATTATAAGAATTTATCTTTGACATTGATTGGTGGACTTCTAAGATCCAATTTTGCTAACTGTATACACAAAGATAAGGGTCCTGTATTAGCAGCCTGTAGGTACTTGTTATTAGATTCAATAATCAATAAGATCTTTCCATGATTCATTACTTCCTGGACTTTTTAAAGGAAACCACAGATGAAGAGCCTTTGACTCCTAACAAACATAAAGAAGCCTATTTTTATAACCACGTCACTATTATCATAACAAAATTATGATACTCGGTTAGGATACTCAAATACATATTTCATAATTTAACCTGTCTGTTTATTACATGTTTTAATATGACATGGTTTAAACTTAGCAATGTCAATTTTCCCCCTGATTTACTTTTCAAGAATTTTTATGCTGTCCATGGCATAATAATTTAAATAGAAATTTATAATTGTTGCTCAGAAGAGGAGGCACACTTAAATATCTAAATCAAAAATTTAGTTTTTAGGAGGCTGAATAACCTGAAAACTAACATTCTGACTCTGTCACTAGAAGCTGACCTCATATCCCATTGTGCAGAACATTCTTTTCATTTTGACACCAGGACAGCAACAGCTCCAAAGATGTTCTATAGGGGAAAATGAGGAGGGTATCTCACAGATCTCTGGCACACAGTAAATGCTGAGAAGTAAAAGCGGCTTTTACTGTCACATATTTTAATTAAAGAGGTCTAAACTGTTCTTAATACTATGTACACGTTTGTTCTCCAGATGGCATAGTGTAAAACAAAAATCCTAAACTGTTTTCCCAAGAAGTAAATGTGCGTGTGTGTGTGTGTGTGTGTGTGTGTGTGTGTGTGTGGGTGTGTGTGTATGTACTTTTCTCCAGGAGACATCTTACATATGTATCTATAATTAAGTTTAATTTTTTAAGTAGGAAATTTTTTGCTCTTAAAGATCATGATATAATACAAACTAAACTTGTTTATAAATCTGATTAAATATAACTAAAGTTCACGACAGTTTCAAAGCCATCATTTTTTTAAAGGCTCTCTTAATCATGTTCTCTTCGTGCTTACAGTATCCCTAACAAAGACATGAGAATGTTATCTACCTTAAGCAATCTTATGGGAGTAAAAGAGCTGAAAGACAGTATTTTAAAGTAGACACAGCAGAAGTGCCTCATGGTTGAAATGCCACAATCCATCACATTCCAAACAGTAATTGTCAGAAACAATAACATTAAAATTGAAGCTTAAATAGAAGGAGTAATTTGTGAATATAGTTTAGAAAGGGGTTTCTGCAGGGAAGAGCCAGCAGACATCAAAAAAGAAAAACCTCTATTGCAAGAAATTTAAAAAATAATATTTTGAATTAACTTTTCAGTGTTACAAATCTGATTCATGATTGTAGTGATAAGCTGTAAGAAATCAAAGCCCTCCAACTGATTATTATACTTGATACTGATTAGGAAAATTTACTTGAATCAGGCTATCAGTCAAGAAATTCTCTAACATAGGGGATTTACAAACAGACTTATTCTATAATGAATTTTGTGCTCTAGTAACAATTCAGATGTTATTAATTAGCCCATAAGTAAATTTTGCTTAAATATATATATGTGTGAAATATACACATGTAAAGCAAATCAAATATTTGTCTTTAGTAGATAAATCTAGAATCAAATCACAGTTAATAAGACCAACAGCCTCATCCATGTCAGGTAAATTCTTCATCTCTAGGCTTACATCTCCAAACTTCAGGACAAAAGTTTCAAGAATATAGTGGAGACCATTTACTTAACAATTTCCCAGGCACAGAGCTCTTGATTTTGTAACTTTGCAAACTTCTACCCAGATATTAAGTGCTTGGAAAATTATTTTTATAAACATTTTTGTGATAATTATAAGACTTGTATATTCACTTAATTATTTCGCTTGTAATAAAATAGAAACAGAAGGTACATTACCAAACTCATTCTATGAAGCAACAATCACCCTGATACCTAAACCACACAAAGACCCAACAAAAAAAGAGAACTTCAGACTATCTCTCTTATGAACATTGACGCAAAAATACTCAATAAAATACTTGCAAACCGAATCCAAGAACAAATCAAAGATATCATCCACCACGACCAAGTAGGCTTCATCCCAGGCATGCAAGGGTGGTTCAACATACGGAAATCCATCAATGTAATCCACCACATAAACAAACTGAAGGAGAAAAACCACATGATCATCTCCTTAGATGCTGAAAAAGCATTTGACAAAGTCCAACACCCATTCATGTGTAAAGTCTTGGAGAGATCAGGAATACAAGGCACATATCTAAACATAGTAAAGGCAATATACAGCAAGCCTATAGCCAACATCAAACTCAATGGAGAGAAACTTAAATCAATCCCACTGAAATCAGGGACAAGACAAGGCTGCCCGCTCTCTCCCTACCTCTTCAACATAGTACTTGAAGTCCTAGCCAGAGCAATAAGACAACTAAAGGAGATCAAGGGGATACAAATCGGAAAGGAAGAGGTCAAAGTGTCACTATTTGCAGATGATATGATAGTATATATGAGCGACCCCAAGAATTCAACCAGAGAATTCCTCCAGTTGATAAACACCTTCAGCAAAGTGGCAGGATACAAAATCAACTCAAAAAAATCAGAAGCCCTCCTGTATACCAAAGACAAAATGGCCAAGAAAGAAATTAGGGAAACAACACCCTTCACAATAGCCACTAACCACATAAAGTACCTTGGGGTGACACTAACCAAGCAAGTGAAAGACCTGTTTGAGAAAAACTTCAAGTCTCTGAAGAAAGAAATTGAAGATCTCAGAAGATGGAAAGATCTCCCGTGCTCATGGATTAGTAGGATTAACATTGTGAAAATGGCCATCCTGCCAAAAGCAATCTACAGATTCAATGCAATTCCCATCAAAATACAAACTCAATTCTTTACAGACCTTGAAAAAAAGATTCTCAGCTTCATATGGAGAAACAAAAAACCCAGAATCTCCAAAACAATTCTGTACAACAACAGATCATCTGGAGGTATCTCCATCCCCGATCTCAAGTTGTACTACAGAGCAATAGTAATAAAAACTGCATGGTATTGGCATACAAACAGAAAGGAGGATCAATGGAATCGCATAGAAGACCCAGAAATAAACCCTAACACCTATGAATACTCGATTTTTGACAAAGCAGCCAAAACCATTCAATGGAAAAAAGACAGCATCTTCAACAAATGGTGCTGGTCCAACTGGATGTCTACATGCAGAAAAATGAAAATAGATCTATATTTATCACCCTGCACAAAACTAAAGTCTAAGTGGATCAAAGACCTCAACATAGAACCAGATACTCTAAATCTGTTAGAAGAAAAATTGGGGAACAGCTTAGAACTCATTGGCACAGGAGACAACTTCCTGAACAGAACACCAACAACACAGGCTCTAAGAGCAACAATCAATAAATGGGACCTCATGAAACTGAAAAGCTTCTGTAAAGCAAAGGACACTGTCATCAAAACAAAACTGCTGCCTACAGATTGGGAAAGAATCTTCACTAACCCTTTATCTGACAGAGGACTAATATCAAGTATATACAAAGAACTAAAGAAGCTGAAAAGCAGTAAACCAAGTAATCCAATTAAAAAATGGGGAACAGAGCTAAACAGAGAATTCTCAACAGAGGAATATCGAATGGCAGAGAAACACTTAAATAAATGTTCAACCTCATTAGCCATCAGGGAAATGCAAATCAAAACGACCCTGAGATATCACCTTACACCCATCAGAATGGCCAAAATGAAAAACTCAAGGGACACCACATGCTGGAGAGGTTGTGGAGAAAGGGGGAACCCTCCTCCACTGCTGGTGGGAATGTAAACTGGTACAACCACTCTGGAAATCTATCTGGCGCTTTCTAAGACAATTAAGAATAGTGCTTCCTCAAGACCCAGCTATACCACTGCTAGGTATATACCCAAAGTTTGCTCAAGTACACAAAAGGGATATTTGCTCAACCATGTTTATAGCAGCTTTATTTGTAATAGCCAGAACCTGGAAACAACCCAGATGTCCATCAATGGAGGAATGGGTACAGAAATTGTGGTATTTTTATACAATGGAATACTATTCAGCAATCAAAAAGGAGGAAATCATGAAATTTGCAGGCAAATGGTGGGATCTAGAAAAGATCATCCTGAGTGAAATATCCCAGAAGGAGAAAGACAAACACGTTATATACTCACTTATATAGACCTATAAGATATGATAAACATAATGAAATCTATACACCTAAAGAAGATAATCAAGAGAGTGGACATGGAGTAAGATTATCAATCCTCGTTTTGAAAGACAGATGGGATGCGCATTGAACATTGACAGGAGTCTACTGAGCGCATTTGAAAAACTCTAACTAGCAGTGTTTTCAAAGCAAAGACTCATGACCAAACCTTTGGCAGAGTACAGGGAATCATAAGAAAGAAGGGGAGTTAGTCTGATGGGGAAAGGATAGGAGCTCCACAAGGACCAAATATATCTGGGCACAGGGTCTTTTCTGAGACTGACATGCAACCAAGGACCATGTATGAATGTAACCGAGAACCTCTGCTCAGATGTAGCCTGTGGTAGTTCACTAACCAATTGGTTTCCCATAGTGAGGGGAACAAGGAGTATTTCTTTCAGGAACTCAATGACTGGCTCTTTGGCCTCCCCACCCCCCAAGGGAGGAGCAGTCCTGTTAGGCCACAGAGGAGAACTTTGCAGCCAGTCCTGAAGATACCTGATAAAACAGGATCAGATGAATGGGGAGGAGGTCCCCCCTATCAGTGGACTTGGTAAGGGGCACAGTGGAGATGAGGGAGGGAGGGAGGGACTGGGAGGGAATGAGGGATCAGGACACATCTGGGATACAGAGTTAATAAAATGTAACTGATAAGAAAAAAATAAAATTCAAAAAAAATGTAACCCAACTATCAGTTATGATTATGGCAATATTTTATATAGGTCCAAACACACCATCAGATGAAAATGATGAAAAGCAGGCAGGAACTGTAAAGATAGATTGGATGTTTGAAAGAGCAGAAAGAAAAATCTATGCAGAAGAGAGGTCTGTGGAGGGGTGGGTATCAACTTCTGCATATTAATGCCCCTTCCACAGCTTAACATATTTTCTCTGCATAGAAAGTCATTCATAGGATGCCAAGAAGTCCAGTGGAAAGAGCTCAAAGAAAACAGAAACTTAAGAGAGTTTTCAGGGCTTTGCATCAAGTAGACAGGGCTTAACCGAACTTTGTCAGAAAAGAAGTTAAACACCATGAGCTTTCCATTAAACATCTCTCAATCAGCAAATGCTCTCCTCCACCACGCTATGCACCTGTGAGTTTGCTGTATTTAGGGCACATTCAAAATCATCAGAGGAAGAAAACGGGGTCTAGGATGGTTGCACTATATCATCACAAATGTAAGAAAGTGTGTTTGTAGGCATGAGAAGAAACAGGAAAATATAGTAATCATATAAGAAAGAGAAGTCAATAAAGTAGACCTTGAGGAAAGCCAGGACTGGAATTAACACTGGAATCAATACTGGAATGGTATAAATGACAAATAATTCTTAGAATGGTGTTTATGAGTGATCCATGAGGTATTTCAGGTGAAAAGGACAACGTATAAGACATGAGGAGATTAAACTGCCCATCATCTACACATATTTAGGGGTCCAGTCCATGCTTGCTTCTTGGTTGGTACTTCTGTCTCTGAAAGCACCGATGGATCTAGGTTAGTTGAAGGTTGGTCCACAGGCTGCCTTTCCTGGCCTCAGTGGATGAGGGTGAGCTCAGTCCCGATGTAACTTGATGTGCTGAAGTGGGTTGGTGGAGAAGATAATTTTCTCCCCATTTTCTGAGGAGAAGAGGAGGGGGAGGGGAATGGAGATCAGGAGAAGAGGAGGGAGGGGTGTAACTGAATATATAAATTAAAAATAAATAAAAATTAAAATGACATGAAAAACAACCTTTAGAAAGCTGAAAAGCAAAATCTCAAGATTTCAAATTAAATGGATATGTTTAATTTCAGATTTAAAATAGTGGGGATCAGGAGGAATTGATAGTCAACTGAAAGGCATGATGTCAAATAAAGAGAAACTATCTGAAAGAAAAACAGAAAAGAAAATTTAAAAAGTGAGCCTGTCTCAATAACCTACAGGGAACAATTAATCAACCAGACATGCAGGTAGTTAAGAGTTTCAGAAGAAAGAAAAAGAACAGAAATAAAATGATACTGTTAATGAAATAACGGAGCATTACATATGGTGATCTTAGAAGTTGGGAGGTAGCATCAAAGCCAGTCTCAGCTACATAGCAAGTGTAGGCAGTGGATGGGCTATGTGAAACCGTGTTTCAACAACAACAACAAAAGCAAATAACCTAAAATACTCTCAGTGTGAATCAAAATCAAAATTGGTTACTATGAGAAGCTCTGTGAACCATGCTAAATAAGTACTGAGAAATATAGGCAGCTCATTGTGGTCTGCTGGAGTTGGTAGATATTTTTTTTTTGTGTGTGTGAAGTAAAATGTTTAAAGGAACCAATGGGAAAGCAGAGGAACCAATGGGAAATGCATACTGTTGGTTTCTGACTGTTTAGCACCCTCCTACCTTGTCCCTCTTCTCTTCTTTTTCACAAGCATAAAAATAGTCATTTGCTTGTAGAACATACACAGACCATGAGCCCAGTTTAATAGATATGACAGTTTATGTGAAGAAGAATTGCTGAGAATCAAACCTGCAGGCACTTACAGAGGTCCTAAATCAAATGGACCTAATAGATGTCTACAGAATTTTTCACCTAAACTCAAAAGAGTATATTTTCTTTTCAGCACCTCATGGAACCTTCTCAAAAATTGACCATATAGTTGGGCGCAAAGCAAGTGTAAACAGATAAAAGTAGATCGAAATAATCCCTTGTATCCTTTCAGACCACCACGGCCTAAAACTGGACCTCAACAACAGAAGAAATAATGAAAAGCCTACATACACGTGGAAACTAAACAACTCTCTACTCAGTGACAGCTGAGGTCACTGAGGAACCAATGACAGCTGAGGTCACTGAGTAGAAATAAAAAAAAAGAAATTAGAGACTTCCTATAATTCAATGAAAATGAAGGCACAAATTACCCAAATCTGTGGGACACAATGAAAACAGTGCTAAGAGGAAAGTTCATAGCAATAAGTGCTTCCAGGGAGAAGCTTGAGACATCTCATACAAGCAACTTAATGGCACACCTAAAAGCTCTAGAAAAAAAATGAAGCAGACACACCCAAGAGGAGTAGATGATTGGAAATAATCAAACTCAAAGCTGAAATCAATGAATTAGAAAGAAAAAAAAAAAAGAATCAATCAGACCAAGAGCTGGTTCTTTGAGAAAATCAACAAGATAGACAAATCCTTAGCCAAACTAACTAAAAGGCAGAGAGAAACTATCCAAATCAGCAAAATAAAAAAAGGGGGTGGGGGACATAGCAACAGACACTGAAGAAATCTTAACAATCATTAGGACTTACTTCAAAAGTCTATATGCTACAAAATTTGAAAATCTAAATGAAATGGACAATTTTCTTGATAGATTATATTTGCAAAAATTAAATCAAGATCAGGTAAATAGATTAAATAGTCCTATATCCTCCAAGGAAATGGAACCATTCGTCAAAATTCTCCCTTCCAAAAAGAGCCAAGGGCCAGATAGTTTCAGCTCAGAATTTTACACCTTGAAAGAGCTAACTCCAATTCTCTTCAAATTATTCCACAAAATAGAAACAGAAGGAACATTACCAAACTCATTTTATGAGGAAATCAATCTGGCGCTTTCTCAGACAACTAGGAATAACACTTCCTCAAGATCCAGCCATACCACTCCTAGGCATATATCCAAAAGATGCTCAAGTACACAACAAGGACATCTCCTCAACCATATTCGTAGCAGCTTTATTTGTAATAGCCAGAAGATGGAAACAACCAGGTGTCCCTCAGCTGAGGAACTGATACAGAAATTGTGGTACATTTACACACTGGAATACTACATAGCAATTAAAAACAATGAAATCATGAAATTTGCAGGCAAATGGTGGGATCTGAAAAAGATCATCCTGAGTGAGCTATCCCAGAAGCAGAAAGACACACACAGTATATACTCACTCATATAGACATATAATATTGGATAAACATACTAAAATCTGTACACTTAAAAAGCTAAGCAAGAAGGAGAACCCTGGGTAAGATAATCAAACCTCATTCAGAAAGGCAAATGGGATGGGCATTGGAAGATGGAGAAAACAGGAAATAGGCCAGGAGGCTACTACGGAGGGCCTCTGAAAGACTCTACCCAGCAGAGTATCAAAGCAGATGCTGAGACTCATAGCCAAACTTGGGGCAGATTGCAGGGAATCTTAAGAAAGAACAGGGAGACAGAAAGACCAGGAGGGGACAGGAGCTCCAAAAGGAGAGCAACAGAACCAAAAATGCTGGGTACAAGGGTCTTTTCTGAGACTGATACTCCAACCAAGAACCATGCATGGATATATCCTAGAACCCCTGCGCAGATGTAGCCCATGGCAGTTCAGTACCCAAGTGGGTACCCTAGTGAGGGGAACAGGGGCTGTCTCTGACATGAACTCGGTGACCTGCTCTTTGATCACCTCCCCCTGAGGGGGAACAGCCTTACCAGGCCACAAAGGAAGAAAATGCAGCCACTCCTGATGAGACCTGATAGACTAGGGTCAGAGGTGTGGTGAGGAGGACTTCCCCTATGAAAGTACTAGATTAGTTGTACAGGGGGAGATGGTGAGGGAGAGAGAAATTGGACGGGCATGAGGGAGAGGGCTACAGCTGGGATACAAAGTGAATAAATAGTAATTAATTAAAAATAAATATTTTTTTTTAAGAAAGAAAACAGGATACATCAGAATGAGTTATGAGGCCTAGCTTGTAATTTCAACATTTGCCAGTCTGGCTAGGAGATTTCAATTTTGATAACAGCTACATATGGAACCTTGTCAAATACACAAAAGTAAAAATAGAAACCTTATTAGGTTCAGCAATATATCTCATTTTAATAATTAATATCATATTTCATTCTGCACATCCATGAAAATGGAAAAACATGAAGTTCAGGTAACTCACTTGGAAATTCTGGTCTAAAATATACTAAGTGTGTTGAACAGATTTAATTTCAATCCTACACATATGGTTATTTTTGTTCTGAGGAAAAGGAAGCATTTACCAGCCCTTTTGTTTGAGGCTTATAAAACCTACTACAAACGACTGACAAAAATATTGTAAAATAAGAAATTAAAGCCCCAAATCCCTCATACAGCATGACAAAAATTCCTTAACTAAATAAAATAATGAAAATTATATTATTTTATATACTATTTTATACACAAATATAAAAGTGTTTTTGTATTTTGCACACGAATACAAACTGACCATAATAACATGTAATGTAAAAATACTTATATTTATTTTAATAGATGCAGAAAAGCATTGAGAAAATGCTTCAGCATTTTTTGATGTTATAAAAATGTTCAGTTACCTGGGAATTACAGAGAAGATGCTGAATCTGATAAAAGGCGTCCATAAAAACCCTATAACTCACGTCATGCTCAATAGTGAATTATTATGTTTATATTTAAAGTGAGAACAAAATAAAAATGTCAGCTCTCACCATTTCTATTTAACAGCAGCATAAATATTGCAAAGTAAAGAGAGTGAGTCTGGCGTGATTTGTAGACAAGAGCCTAAATGTAATTCCAAAGAACATCTTAAAATTGATAGAACATACAACTGAATTTTCAATTAATACAGATGATAAACTCAGAATTAATTTTTTCCCTTAATAACAGCATGGAAGAATTAGGGAAAGTTTTACAAAACCATTAATCACCATTTTGGACACAACAATACAAACAAAAGTCTCATTTAAATTTAAGTAATGGTATGTAAGGCCTCTATTCCAAAATCACTGCTATGAATAAGCTTTGAAAAGTAAATGAAGAAATTATATGTTCATAAATTGACTTAGCATTAGTATATTTCTCTGCTCCCTATTTATATGCACATTCTAAACAAGTAGCAAAAATAATATCTTTATTTGAAATTTTGATTGTAAAACTCAATGGGTAACCAGCTGGCATGCTCTTGGCCAGCCTGAAAACATACAAGTAAGATTGTATAGACTTCCTTCAATCATGGATGTAACAGCAATTAATACAAAGAGGCCATGTTTTTGATCAGCTCCCTCTGAGTGGGCAGCAGCCTTGCCAGGCCACAAAGGAAGACAATTTAGCCAGTCCTGATAAGACCTGATAGTCTAGGGTCAGATGGAAGGGGAGGAGGACCTCCCCTATCAGTGGACTTGGAGAGAGGCATAGGAGGAGATGAGGGAGGGAGGGTGGGATTGGGAAGAAATAAGGGAGGGGAGTACAGCTGGGATACAAAGTGAATAAACTGTAATTAATATTAAAAATTAAAATTAAAATAATAGGTAGATAGATAGATGGTAGATAGATAGATAGATAGATAGATAGATAGATAGATAGATAGATAGATAGATCTTTAAAAAAAAAGAGGGCATGAAGTTGAAAAACTGCAAGGGTGGGTGTGAGCACATGGGAGAGTTTAGAGGAAAGAACAGGAAGGGGAAAACTATGTAATTATATCAAAAGTAAATAAATTAAATTAAATAAATAAATTAAAAAAAAACTACTGAAGAGAGTCTTGTTCCAAATGCTGTAAAAAGTGGGAAAATCTTCGTTACTCAACTCTAAGTGTGCCAATGTTGGTGGGCAGGGACTGTGGATGTGCAAATTCATCCATATTGCATGGCTACATCATATGATTCCCAAACAACCAGCTGTAAGTCAAAATTATTACTTCATACTAAGTAAAATTATACTCAAGTTGTTGACTTAATATTAAAAATAGAAAGTCTATAAATCAGAAAAGAGTAATATCATTACTTGAACACATCTTTCAAGATAAAAGATACACAAATGGCCAACAGGCAGTTGAGTTCAGAAGATACATAAATGGCCAACAGGCAGTTGAGTTCAAAATTAAATATACAATGAGATAGTTTCAAACCATTAAAATGACTAAGATCTGAAAGGTTATCAACCATAAATAGCAATGGAGCCTAGGAACTAATAAACATCAATTTTTTTTTTTTTTTTTGGTGAATAGGTTATCATGTTTTGGTGAACAAATTATCATTGATAATTTGATACAATGTGACAATTTCTTATAAAATTAAATAGAGACCTGACTTATGAAATAATGATTTCATTCCTAAATATTTCTAGAAGCTAAATTAAAACAACCATAACATCGCATACATAGATTTCTTTGCAGGAGCTAATCAGGATCCAAAAATCACTTGAATATCCATCAACTGGAGAATCGACTGAATTAATATATATGTGCATGCAAAGGAATATTACTAGTTCTTTAAACTGAGAAATCATTGGTGCATATAACATGGATGAATACATCTTAAAATTTTACAGTGGAAGACTAAAGGTGCAAATGAACAAGCACTTTGTGATTCTAGATTGTTTGTTTTATGTTGACTGAAAGATAAACTTAATTAATGGTCTAAGATTAGATAGTTTTCCAGGGAAGGGGTCCAACTGGAAAAAGGTGAAATAGAGTGGTTATAACACTGCATAACCTTAACTCTAACCCTAACCCAACCCTAACCCTAACCCAACCCAACACTAACCCTAACCCTAACCCTAACCCAACCCTAACCTTAACCCTAACCAAACCCTAACCCTAACCCAACCCAACACTAACCCTAACCCAACCCAACACTAACCGTAACCCTAACCGTAACCGTAACCGTAACCCTAACCCTAACCCTAATCCTAACCCAACCTGACCTGCCCCTGACCCTAACTCAATCCTAACCCAACCCTAACCCTAGGCCTAACCTTAACTCTAATCCTTAACCCTAACCCAACTCAACCCCAACCCTAAATCTAAATATTTCATCCTTAAAGAAGTAGCACTTTCGGAAAAGAAGTGTAACACTTTCAGGTAAGAAAAGTTCCCAGTCACCTTTTAAAGTATGAAGTCCAGTGTTTTAGAGTTCCTGTTAAAGTTAGTTTGGGATACATACTTTTTATGAAAAAGCAAAAATGAAACTTAAGGAAAGAAAGGTATACCTTACCCCTTTTGGTCTGAAGAATCCATCAATACATGTCTCACAATTTATCCCAGCCGTGTTCTGTGTACAGTTGATGCAAACACCCCCTCCGATGTACTTCCCATGTATATTTAAACTCAGATTTCTTCTGGCAACATTTTCATCATAATAGCACTCTTCAGCTTTTCCATGACAATTGCATGCTATAGTCAGAATGAAGAGTAGTAAATACTAATTTCAGCTTTAAGTATTTTTTAAAATATTTTATTATTTATATAGCAAAAAACACACAAAACTATTGAAAAAACATTTGTACTTATAATACATATGTATGTATATATATATTCTTATAATGAAATTTTAAATAATTAAAACCTATAATTCAACTAAGCAGTTAAATGCCAATAATAGTTCACTGTTTTTTTTAAATATACCTACAGTTCCATAGAGTTCAGTCTATAATCTATTATGACAGAAATATTATTGAACAAAGCACTGACTTATTAACAATCATGAAATCTCTGATAAATAATTCCCATATGTGATCCTCTGTACTACATCCGGTAGATAAAATGGATAGGGAGAAGTTAATAATTCCTTGTTGCCATCATTAATAACAAGAAAAACTTTTCAGTAGACTAGATTCTCTGCTAGTCATTTTGTATTTGCTACTATTGATTTCTATTACAATGAAATGTTCTTCACACATCACTAAACCAAGTCAGGGAAAAGTGAAGGTACCGGACACTGTTCTGGAGTGAGAGTCAGGAATCTGCATTCTACACTACTGCTACAGTCCTCTGAGATCCTTCCCAGCCAAGGAGACAGATACATGGTAGGTGTCAAGAAATCAAGACAAAATGGGAACCCAAGGTAGTTTGGATTGGATGAACTTGCCCTTGATAAGCAGCCGTGTGACATGAGGAATGTCTTCATTTCCCTGGAACTCAGTTTCCATGTGAAGCAGGAGACAGTCAATAGTCATTAGCAGATGACATGATGCATGTTACACCATTACCATAAAGCCTTTTAAATAAGCTCAATTGATTTGTTCTGATCTTCACCCTCTTTGTCTTCTTCACACTGCATTATAGGAATTCAAGACAGTGGCGGGAAAATCACTTTTCCCAGAAAATGCTGGGTAAAGCTTTGAAATGTATGTAGAATTTTTATGAGGGTGAGAATCAGGAAGGGATGTTGTGAAATCTCTCACAGATGTGGTTATCTGTTCATTCACCAGTTTTTGTTTGTGTGTCAGAGTGTATACACACACACACACACACACACACACACGGTGTTCATGCATGTACACAGCTGTTTTATGTATGTTTATACTCTTCCGAACTGCCTGGCCTTACTAACAATAATATATCAGCATGGGTATCACCTAAGCTACACAGAGTTCTGGAGAGGAGGTATGTGTCAGCACCCCATGAATAGACAGTTACTGGTTGTTCTTAGGTTTGTCCTTAAGCAACAGAGAACACAAAATGTGGTCAAGGGATAGCGGGTTGTATCTGCTCTATGCGGCTCTTTCCTGTGTCAAGGGAGGCCTTGAGGAGTAATTTAAATTTTGGTGCCATTTACATCTTCCATTTGTTTTGTAAATACAAAATACTTAGAAAAAAAAATGTGGAGAGGTTTACCTCAAGAAATATATTAGTAATAAGAATTTTAAAATACTGTAAGGATTATTAGAATATGGCCTGGGCATGAATATGATAACACCTCTGGACTAAGTTATTGAAAGCATAATTTCATTTTTAGACTAAGGTGTGTCATCTTAAATTTTAATAGAGTGAAAAATGGAAATCTTAAAATTTTATGCTATATTACTCTCTACCCCTAGACATGATAAAATTAATGTCCCAGTAACCTCACCAATATTGAATCTTTTTATTCTTTTAATACCATTATTAGACACAGTAAACATTCACACATTTTTTAGGAGGATAAACACAAACACTGATAAATCAAGCAGTATTAATTGTCTTAATTACTGTGTCCTTATTTTAAGAGTCATCCTTTTTTTTCTTTGAATTATGCCCTTTTTTCCAAAGACATCACTGTTTTGGTCTTTGCTCATACAAACATTACTGGTTTTCTTACTGGTATGTATGATCTCTTAAAAAATGATATCTCCTTGTTATGGTTGTTGAAAAACCTGCCATTTGCCTGCAAATTTCATGATTTCCTTGTTTTTTTTTTTTTGTTTTTTGTTTTTTTTTTTTTTTGTTATCACCAAGCAATATTCCATTGTGTAGATGTACCACAATTTCTGCATCTATTCTTCCACTGAAGGGGCATCTGGGCTGTTTCCAGCTTCTGGCTATTACAAATAAAGCTGCTAAAAACATGGCTGAGCAAATGTCTTTGTTGTGTACTTGAGCATCTTTTGGATATATGCCTAGGAGTGGTATAGCTGGATCTTGAGGAAGCGCTATTCCTAATTTTCTGAGAAAGCGACAGATTGATTTCCAAAGTGGTTGTACAAGTTTACATTCCCATCAGCAGTGGAGTAGGATTCAGGCAAATGGTGGGAACTGAAAAAGATCATCCTGAGTGAGGTATCCCAGAAGCAGAAAGACACACAGGGTATATACTCACTCATACATGGATATTAAATATGTAATATAGGATAAACATACTAAAATCTGTACACCTAAGGAAACTAATCAAGAAGGAGGACTCTGGCTAAGATGTTCAATTCCTACTCAGAAAGGCAAAGAGAGTGGACATCCGAAGAGGGAGAAAAGAGGGAACAGGACAGGAGCCTACGACAGAGGGCCTCCGAAAGGCTCTACCCTGCAGGGTATCAAAAGCAGATGCTGAGATTCATAGCCAAACTTTGGGCAGAGTGCAGGGAATCTTATGAAAGAAGGGAGAAATAGCAAAATCTGGAAAGGACAGGAGCTCCACAAGGAGAGCAACCAAAAAATCTGGGCCCAGGGGTCTTTTCTGAGACTGATAATCCAGCCAAGGACCATTCATGCATATAACCTGCACAGATGTAGCCCATGGCAGTTCAGTGTCCAAGTGGGTTCCATAGTAATGGGAACAGGGACTCGCTCTGACATGATTTGATTGGTCTGCTCTTTGATCACCTCCCCCTGAGGAGGGAGCAGCTTTACCAGGCCACAGAGGAAGACAATACAGCCACTCCTGAGGAGACCTGATAGAGTAGGATCAGAAGGAAGGAGAGGAAAACCTCCCCTTTCAGTGGACTGGGGGAGAGGTGTGGCTGGAGGAGGGGAAGGAAAGGTGGGATTGAGAGGGGAGGAGGAAGAGAATTACAGGAGGAATACAAAGTGAATAAACTTTAATTGATAAAAAGAAAAAGAAAAAAAGAAAAAACCCTTTTCCAACTCACTGAATTTCGATTTAGATAATAATAATTTCATTATATTTGGTTTTTTTCTAAGCTTTATTTTAAGGAATACACAGAAATAAGCATAAGTCTCTATGCATTAAAATGACTTTATAGATTTAGGAAAAGACATATATTTAAACTTCCTCTTTTAAATACATATTGTAAGAAACCGAAAATTTCTGTTGTTGATGTAGATGGAAGTGTAATGCAATACAGAATAATCTACCCAATATTAAGAGCGGATGTTGCTGAGTGTGTAAACTGTGAGCTAATATTTCAAGTTTGAGTGGCAGTCTTCATATTTTCCGCAACCAGAGCCTTCTGTCTCTTTATCAACATCAATGACACTGTGTCAGCTCTGTGGCTTCAGAAAACAGGGATGGTGTCTGGTCTCAGAGAGCCATTTTCTACTCTGGTATCAACAACTTTCTTCTTCCTTGACATGTGTTTAGAGTCTTAGTAACAGAATGAAAATTTGTCAGTCATTAGAGATATGCCTTGCTTTAAATAATCTGGCTCAATGAAAGTCCAAATTAAACTCAAATTATTTAGAAAGTGATTAACTTTTATGTACAGATAGTTTTCTTCTCATAAAAGAATTTCCTAAATATTTCACTTCGAAAAGAGACATGCTGACCTTTAGAAATAAATGGGTTGCCGATGGTGGGATGCTAACCTTATGATTAAGACATTCATTATTAATTTCAGGATGTTAAAAATCTTTATCCATTAGGTATGGAACTGTACCCTCCCATCTAGCCTGCAAGTAAAGGAACTAAGATCCCCAAGAGATTAAAATTACGTAAGGAAAAAAACATATCCTGCTCGATCACACAGGATTAAGAGCAGAGTGGTCCCAGAGGTGCCAGAGCACTCAGTAGTGGCTGCGCCTTTACATGTGCCCACTAAGGATTGAAACAGTTACATACATATCAAAGAAGGAACAATGTTAATGAAAAAAAAAGGTACTCAAAATATGGCTAACATGCGCAGCACCAAAAATCCCAAAACAAATGTGTTTTACAGTTGGAAAATATTTTACTCAATTATCATAAGGTCACACTATGTCCACATATGATCCATAAGAAACAAGCTGGATTAGTTTATGTGCAGCCTTTATAATTCCTATATAGGACTTGAATTGCTTACTTGATAGCAAGCCTGCCATGCCTTTTGAACCTAAAATATATGGTTAGGGCTGACTTACTAAAATATTAATAGAGAAGTCAGCTGAGTTTGGCTTCCTGCAAGTTTGAGTCTATAGTTCTGCAAAGGTGAGTGTTTAGGTTTTTTTCTTGGCCTAAGAAAATCTACAGACGCAGAACTCTCTAGAATTCAGGCTGACAGGGTGGGCCACTTGATAAAATTAGGACAAAAACACAGGTGGTGTGCTTTTTTTCAGTCAGTTCTCTCAGAAGGAAACAGACATTCATTTTGTCGCCAAGGTGATCATTTAAAGTATGAACTCTCGTTGACACCTTATTCACTATGTTTCATGTCTGTCTTTTCTCTTAGTGCTCATTGCCCATCAAATATTATAGCATAATTTGTGTTAATAATCACCAGAGGGGCCATTTATTGTGAGTAGTTCTATGCTGGTGTTGCTATGAAGAATCTATATTTAACAGCATTTTGCCTATTGATAATCAATATGCCAAGGCTCTATCTCCCCTCCAACATTTACCAAAGCACTCTGCAGGGTGGTCAATATATGGACTCAGTCTAATGACTGTTTACCACTCGAGTTGGCAGTGTGAACGTGGGAGAGTGCGGCCTGAGATCAAAGCAAATCAAAGTCTCATGCGCTAGCCAACTCTGAGCCTTAACAAGAGTCACATGAGGCCGAGGCCGAGCTGAACATGGCAACATGCTATTGCACAGAAGCAGATAAATAACAACAGTCGAAGTAAATGGACTCCTCCCCACCTCACCTGGGAGGAACATGAAAACATATTCCAAGAACAATTCTGTGTTTTGGAGAAACTGAGGCCATAAGACTCTTGTCTTATTTTCTTGGAATGTTCTCATGTGCACTCAAAATTCTTACACAACTCCATTCCTGAACTGTGTCTGACAGTGTCTATTTTCTGAAGAAAAGAAATCTGTAATATGTGCACAATGGAACACTATTAAGGCAAGGGATGGAATATTCTATTTGTGATCAAATGAATGAAACTGGGTACATTATGTTAAGTGTAATAAACTGGGAACCAAAGGACAAATACAGCATGTCCTCACTTATATGTTTAATCTAATAAGCCTGAGCTCATTAAGTTTGAGAGTAGGATGTTGATTGACAGAATTGGGCAAGAGGGGTTGGGAGGATGAAATGGGAAATGTTGATCATTTCTTACGGACTTATAAATAGAAGAAGCAGCTTCTGTTGTCCCATTGATAGTATTTTAATGTACTGTACAAAATGATAATTAGTATACTGCTTATTTCACAAGGGAAAGGGTCTTGAAGAGTATTGCCACTAAGATATGATAATAATTTAAGATTTGAACATTATGGAAGATGTATATATAACTAACACAGGGGACCCCATAAATTTGTACAATTTAAAGTGTCAATTTAAAGAGGGATGCTCATGACATCCTGGTCGCCTTCCACTATCTTTTCCAGCTACTGCTCTTCAGCATTGCACATCCTAAGTGAGATTAATGAATCCTTTCATTTTCTGTTAATAGCCTGGTTCTGGCATGAAGATTGTCCCTCAGCTTTGACTGGACTCTCCTATTAGATGATGAGGGTTTAAAGGCTATCCAGTAGGGTTGTGGAGGGAGGTTGTAAGTGATTATCTGGACCAAGAGAGCTAATTCAGATGGCAGACCATTTCAGCAATATCTGTGCCAGCGGGCAAATACATAGACTCTAGGTTTCACTTGCTGTTCATTTCCATTTCTAGTGACCTACGTGGGTGTTTGTTGTTTATGCTCCTGTTGTCTCTGTGTAAGGGCTTGTGTCTGTGCCTAGATGCTTGTGTCTGTTTCTGTTTGTGTTTGCCTGCTTCTGTGTTTGTGGCTTTGCATAAAATGATTCTATATGTGTATGAGTGGGTATTTGTGTATGTTTGTGGATATGTCTTTGTGTTTACGTGTTTCTTTGTATTTCTATGTGTTTCTGTGTTTGTGTTTTGTGTGTTTGTATGTGTTTGGGTGTTTGTATATTTATGTGTGTGTGTTTTGTATATGGTTTTGTGTATTTTTGTGTTTGTGTATATGTTTGTATGCATACTTGTTTTTAATGTGTTTGTGTTTATTGTATGCTGTTGTATATTTTGCATGTGATTGTATGTTTGTATATGTCCATATATTTGAATGTTTGTGTTGTTGTCTTATGCTACAAGTATGGGGTTTTCCTGCTGACAAAAGCGTGAAGCAAATATTTTGTATTTCCCATAATCCTTATACATTAAAATGCATTTGGCAAATATTTAGTAACTTAAGATGAAAATCCAAGAAAGCTGAGGGAATACGACAATTGGATGATAAATTCACTAGCTCTGGCCTCTGTTAAAATATTCAACTGAAATATGAGATTGCCTAATCATCATTAGCTCAAAGTGATGGCCTCTGTGTCCCTAGTCAAACGGAATGACAGGGTTGTCCTCTCAGGTCAAGAACATACCTTCACACTCAGACTTGGTCAGGAATGTCCCAGCTCTCCAGGGCTTCTGATGGAATCCCGGACAGCACCTGTCACAGCTCTCACCACAGGTGTTATGCTCACACTCGCAGCGTGATTTCTAGCCACAAAAGGAGAGGGGCAAGTTGTGAGTGTTGTATTGAACCACAGAAGAGGGGCTGTCTCTGAAAGGTGGGTGCAGAAAGAATAAACCTCTAGACCGTGTACTAAAATGTAAAATCATGGTTGGCATGGAGACAGTGGCAGTACTGGCATGCCTACAAATGTTTTGCACCAGTGTAGAATGCTTGCTGCTGTAGCTGGAATCACTGGGTTTAGGTTCTGAAGAGAGCGGAAGGGCCCAGTTGAAGACTGACTTCTCGTTCTCTGGTACCTTGAGAATCTGTTCACTTGAGAACATGCCTGTTTTGCCTATTATAAGTCTTCCCTCAAAGTGTTGGCAACAGCTTCAGATGTAGCAAAATCGGAAGTTTTGTTCCCACTGTGCATCTAAGTCCTTAGGCAAAGTGGGAGTTTAGAATCTTTGTCACTGTGGATTCTGTCTGTCTACCCTGTGTTCTAGTCTCTATGCACAGCCTTTTCCAAGGCTGCCCTTTGTGCTCTCAGTACTTTAGAAACACTGTTCATCAGTGACCCTGATACATAACTCAGATAATGCGGTGTACCACAGGTTCTGTGCAAACTAGCCCCAGAAAATCAGCAGTCTTTCATCTTCCTAGAAGATTACAGTATACAAGTCATTAATCAGAAAACTGGCTTTGAGTATAATGTTACTTGTAGTATAGAATTAATAGATGAAAAAAAGAAAATACCCTGCATGGCTTATAGAGATTCACTCATTTTCCAGCTCAGTATATCCCTTCCATATGCTGCACAGTGGATGATTTTGAATTTCGCCACTTTGTTTATGACAGGGGGAAAACACACGCTCATTCGTCTTCCTGAGGTTATGTTCACCTAACACATCCATTGTCATTAATGAAAACTTTTACACAAAGGCTTTCAAGCCTGTTCTAGCTTAGCCAGTTTCAACACTCGACTGCGCTCCATCTGATTTCTTATCCTCCCTCCCCACATCAACTTCCTGTCACAGGGACAACTATATGCTTACCTCCGTACGCAATTTTCATTTCTTTGCATGATGATTTTTTTTTTATTAAAAAATTTTAAAGGACTGGACAGGTAGATTGATGGCAGACATTCTCAAAAAGCTAAATCATGCATCAGGCTGTCATAGCTACAGAGACTTCAAAATAGATATCACTTTGGAACCTTTATGAGAAAAGAAAACTAATCTGTTTCCTGATGCAGTGACGGCTGGATTCAGACTCTATCATCTTAACTGCCAGCTCTATTTCACCCTGGCAAGGCTTCCAGTTAAAGCCTCTAAGTGGGGACCTGACACCCATTCACAGCATTTCCTTTCAGTAAAGCCTCTCTTGAAGTATTTTACAGTGTGACACTTCATTTTGCCTAAGCATCCTATAAATATACATACATTTGTTGCAGGATCAAGCGGACAAGCCCGGGCATGGCCATAACAGATGCACATCCCGCCAACCGAAATATCCTTGACTGAGTAGTAATACTAGGGGGAAAAAAAAGCCAGAAAGAAAAGTTGTTAGCATTGCTGAAAGGGGAGAGAGAACAGGAAGAGCAGAAAGAGGGTTCAGGGCAGTCAGATAAAACTTCGCTGTTGTCTTCAGACTTCCTTAGAAGCCTTCTGTGTTTCCTGAGGCTAACTAACTCCTAGCTTTGCACTCATAGCTGCTGGAAAGAAGACCTTCATTTTATGCTACATGCCCACCTTGGGGCTTTCTTTCCCATAGGCGTTACAACGTCCAGGCTGGAGCCCCCACTGACACAGCAGTTTTCATATTGGGACTGAGGACAGTGTCTTCATTAAGTTGTTTTACTCAATTTCTCTTAAAAACAGCCTCTTTAATTGTGACCATGAGAAACTGGGTATTTATGAACTGGTATGTCCTATTTTACCTATTTATTGACAAATCTGCAAGGAAACAATGCCCTTAAGGGAAACCATGTTGGGAACAATATAGTTCTTATCCAGATTCACAAGGAATTTGGAAAGAAAACGGGTAAGGTGAAAGTTTGATGTGTAGAGAACTTGACGTTTTGTTATGTTAAAATGTTCTTACAACTACTTTCCTACCTGAAATTAACATGAAGAAGCTACACTCATAGTTATTTTAAACAACCAGTTATTTAAAATGTAGTATTCATAATTATAGAGCTGGACTAAATTGAAAATTTAATTAATGTGTATAACATTTTATAAGCACTAGCATTTTTTACATTATCACTTAGTATCCAAATAACCTTCTCAGAGAAAGAGAGCTCTATTATTACAACTCTGTAGGAGAAGAAACGCTGACTCTAGTAAGAATAATGGACATATATCTAAGCTTCCTTACAAAAATCATTAATTATTCTATACATTTAGTTTTTTTCTCTAATCTTTCTATTGTTTTGTTATATGCATTCAGTATCTTTAAAAAACATTTTTTTCTATCTTAGGTTACTTGTTATACCTAGACTTTGAACTAATGGAACATGTTAAGAAATTTAGGTGACTTAAGGAAAAAAAAAAAACTCTCTTTACTTAACTTCATCACTTAATGATATAGATGCAAATTTGCTCAAGAGTATTATTGTAGATGCTTTTAAAATTAGAAAATTTATTTTAAGTATAAGCACATATTGCTTTGCTTTTGGGTATGAAGAGATGAAATGGAATAATCTGCTTTTGTAGATTTAGATTTGCATGTAGTGTTCATTGAACTCGAATTCTTTCAGGAAACGTGCATATGTTGGCTCAACTCATCATGCACAGTGCACTATAAATAATAAATGTTCAATACAGCCACCATTTAGCCCCGTAAAAGATGACAAAAAGGAACAATAATTTTTCATTGATTTTTCCTTATGTACTTGTCAAAGAAGAATAAATTTCACAACAATATTGCTCAGATTTCTTCATGCTAAAAATAAAATTAAAGTTTTTTTTTTTTTTCAACCTGTGAAGAATCCAAATAGTATTGTGAAATAATGATTACTTCTGCATAAGGCAATTCACAATCTGGTGAAATATAATACGGAGTAAAATTGCTTCAAGTTTGGAAGATAACAGGCACTAGACTCCCTGCCATATGTTGCATGGCGATAATTAAAACTTTAGTAGTTATTCTGTGTTGACGGAGAGGTTAGGCATGGGTGGGTTAAGCAATGAAGAGACAAAGCAAGTGAAGTTAAGGAGCTGTGACACTCAGCTTGCTGTGTCTTCAGTAGTTTGGTGGTGTCAGTGGTCGGATTGTCATATAATCATTCTAGATCTAAGTGTTTTCCCCATGGGTTCAGTTTCACCCTACTGTCCTCATTCCAGCCCACAACTTGCAGTCCTAGATACACCAATTGCTTTGTCAGCATAGCTGTGCCTCAGGGTTCAAGGGTGACTTGGACTGTTGTAATAGCTTGGTTGGGTGGAGACAGATCCTACACAAATTTGTGGTTAGAGAATCAACTAAACAGGGAGGAGTTGGGCAGAATGAAAATTAGGAAGATCAATCTGGGCAGATCATCCTTGTCACTCCACAAATTTGTTTGTTTGGTACTGAAATAAAGCATACCATTAGCTTTGGTTGTCAAAGACTTGTTGAAAGGGCACCTTAAACTTTTGTTTTCTTCTCTTAATTTTGTTCATTAAAAAAAATAAAAAAAAAAAAACCACCCATGGCATCATTTTTGCAGATGCTGTGTATGTGTGTGTTTCATTATTCCTTAATGGAGTTTTTAATATTTGATGAGTTAGCCTGGTCTTTGGACCAGTGATATTGACATCTTTGGAACTTTCTGTAAGACCACCACCTCAGTCCTGCTCTTTACCTACTGAATTAGAAAGTTGTTTCCACAAGAACAACAGCTGTGTGTACAGTAAAAATATAAAATGTATTTCTTCATGTGGGTTATGGTCAAAGCTTTTCGAAGCCCCAGTTCTTTCAACAAGTAGCTGCTCAGAGTCAATTATAAAAATTCACGTCACCTAAAGTGACAGAAACTAATGTAGTTCCTTAAGAAGATTATGAACGAGATATTATGGTCATCATTTTACAAAAGAGGAAATTAAAGTTGAAAAAATGTTGAAGGGGCTTGATAAATTCCATGTAATTAATAAGTCGCAGAGCCGGCTTCTGAACAAAGGAGGGTCTGCTGGGTTTTAAAGCGGCTAACGATGAATGTTCCTACAGATCACAGAACGATTTCTCTCTCGATCCTTGACAGACTATTAAGAAGATGGGCACGGTAACACGCAAGCTGCAATGCCGTCCCCAGCACTTACTCTTCTTGTGACAATGGGGTCGATTTCTCGGGGGTCTTTGTGAGCAAACATCATCAAGTCGGCGTTCAAGGTGCGGATCCGCTGGAATCTCAGGCGAATATAGCGAGCAGAGGTGAATTCCAGGAGCTCAGGGGAGGGATCGTCCGCACTTGGTCTCCCATTGATCAAAGAAATGTGAATCTATAAGAAGCAAAAATGATTTACAGGCTCAGTTTCCCTCCTGCTTTCACCACACTGCAGATGCAGGCTCATGTTCACACATCCGAGTGTGGTAAAGTAATTGAGTTAGTTATGAGCCTTTTTATAGACATGCGTGTAAAAGCTTTGCTCATCTGTTACATGCTCCAATAGTATATGCTGCCCTTATTTGTAACTGTCTCTTCTAAGCCATCTCATCATTTTGACCCTCATTAGCATTTCCAGAAATTAACTATTAAATCAACTATAATTTTTTATAAATTAATGTGTTCTCAATTATTTAAGAATCTGTTATATAGGATCGGGAGGGGAGGAAGGAGGGGCTTATGGGGGGTACAAGATGAATAAAGTGTAATTAATAATAATAAAAAAATATTTAAAAAATACCATAATAAAAATATCTGTTATATAGTTTAAAAAAAAAAACACTTGGTAAGAAAATGCTAGACTGTATTTGACAAAACTAGGACCCCCCCTCCCATCATGGATTAAAACTAATTCTGAATTTGAAATCTTCCTAAGGCAAATGGAGAAATACATTTCAGAGATGATATATGGAGTAAAAATGATAAATTTTGATGGAAAGTAGATAAATCTTTGCTCACAGACATTTCAATAGATTTGTTTTTGTTATGATTTATTTATTTTATAGTAATTGATAGACCAAGAAGACAAAAATTTACACAGGCTATTACATACTGTAAGAAAAATGGATTGTCTGAAAATGTATTAAACCTGGATGTAATGGTGACTTAAAAAAATAACAGCACAAGTGACACCAGAAGAAATGCAGTGCAATTTGATCAGACCATTTTCGGTGTACAAATGGAACGTGCTCAAATGCACACAAAGCTGTGTGTTTTCACAGGACTACTTCAAGAGCACGTAATTTTTTTTTCTTTTTCTTTTTCTTTTTTTTCATTAAAATATTTTTTTAAATTTTTTTTTAATTTTATTTTTTTCTTATCAGTTACATTTTATTAACTCTGTATACCAGCCGTGTCCCGATCCCTCATTCCTTCCCAGTCCCTCCCTCCCTCCCTCATCTCCACCGTGCCCCTTGCCAAGTCCACTGATAGGGGGGACCTCCTCCCCATTCATCCGATCCTGTTTTATCAGGTATCTTCAGGACTGGCTGCAAATCCCTCCTCTGTGGCCTAACAGGACTGCTCCTCCCTTGGGGGGTGGGGAGGCCAAAGAGCCAGTCATTGAGTTTCTGTTAGAAATAGTCCTTGTTATTTTTAGTAGTTCTCTTAGAATTTCATACTATACATTTTGATCCTATTTATCCTTTTTCTCACTCTTTCCAGATCTCTCTCCATTCCCTTCCCACCCAAGTTTATGTGTGTGTGTATGTATGTATGTGAATGTGTGTGTATATGTAAGTATGTGTGTGTATGTGTATGTGTGTTTATGAATGTATGTATAATTTTTAAGCTCATCAAGTACAGTGTGTGATACCCATTAAGACTTGTTGGTCAGGCCTTAACTGGAACATGGACCACACCACTAAAAGAAAATGTCTCTATCCCAGCAGCTATCAGCTACCCATAAAAAAAGCACAGTATCTATTGAAGGACAGATAAATTGTTGCTTCAAATAAAGAGAACTGCCTCAAACAAAGGAAGTAGGCTCCTGGGTATCTTTCCGAATGCTCTGAAATCAATAAGGGAAAGAAAGGCCAACATTTACAACAAATCTGGACCAAAAGAGTGATGAAAGCATTGTTAAAACAAACAAACAAACAAACAAAAAACACAAATATCACTGACTGATCAGTTACTCATAAAATTCTACCATTTATGGGGCTAGAGAAGATGGCTCAGCAGTTAAGAGTACTGTGTGTTCTTCTAGAAGACCTGGGTTCAGTTCCTAGCAACCACATGGAAGCTCACACCTGTATATAACTCCAGTTCTAGGGTTTCTGACACTCTTCATGAGACATTTACACAGGTAAAACAGAAATGAACAAAAAATAAAAATAAATTAAATTCTATCATTTATAATACAACAAATGTTAACTAAAAGTGCACTGAGTAACTACTTTTTCAGTTTTTAAATTGACGATTTTCCCTGCTATTGAAAACACTCTTTGAGGGTAAGACTAGTTTTGTATGGTCACACGTATTAGCTTTACACGTATGAAGTAAAATAGCACAAACATGAATTGAGCAATGCATTTCAGAATGAAAGGTTACAGGGTAATTGATCTGCAATGTGTCTTTGTACAAAAAAATATAGACAATGTAATATCCATGAACTGAATATATTCAGTAGATGAACAGTTCCCATTGTCCACTCCTAGACTGATGTGCTGAATCTGGCTTTGGTGTTGATGTGGCGAGGCCATCAGGAGGTAGTTAGATCATAGGGGTGGTATTCTCCTGAGCGGAATTAGTGCCCTGATAAGAGGAGTCCAGAATGCTAGCTTCTTTTGCACCAAGCAAGATCACAAGCCCAGAGTATGCAATCTAGAAAGAGTGTTCTCACAGTAACTGATGAGTACCAGGCTGACCCTGACCACAGCCTGTCAGCCTCCGCAGGTGTGGGAAATCTAGTTCTTTAAAAGGTGCACACAGTGGAAGTATACTGGCTTGAAATCACATGTAAATATTCTTTTAGCACTTTTTGGAACATAGTAAAAGAAAGGAAACAACGTGTCAGTGTGAGAGTCCTTCCATAAATTATTTATCTACATATCGAAATATGGGGAACAGTAAAAAATACTCTAATAGTTCGTTTTGTAGTCTATGGGAATGAAGTATTACTCATGAATTAATTCAATCAAATCAAAATTTAAAAATACTACTCAGAAATTAAAAACAAGGAGATCATGAAATTTGCAGGCAAATGGTAGGATCTAGAAAAGATCTTCCTGAGTGAGGAAAGGAGCAGAAAGACACACATGGTATATACTCACTTATATAGTCCTATAAGACAGGATAAATATACTAAAATATGTGCACTTAAAGAAGATAAACAAGAAAAAGGACCCGGGGTAAGATGATCAATCCTCACTTAGAAAGACAAATGGGATGAACAGGGAAAGTAGGAGAAAACAAGAAACAGGACAGGAGCCTACTGCAGAGGGCCTCTGAAAGACTCTACCTAGCAGCATATCAAAGCAGATGCTGAGACTCATCACCAAACCTTCGGTAGAGTGCAGGGAATCATATAATAAAAGGGGAGTTAGCATGACTGGGAGAGGACAGGAGCTCCAAAAGAACAAAATATATCAGGGCACGGGGGTCCTCCATGAGACTTTTTCTCCAACCAAGGACCATGTATGGATAAAACCTAGAACCCCTGCTCGGATGTAGCCTATGGCAGCTCAGTATCCAAGTGGGTTTCTCTAGTAAGAGGAACAGGAACTATTTCTGACATGAACTCAATGACTGGCTCCTTTACCCTCCGCCTTGCCCTCTGAGGGAGGAACAGCCTTTCTAGGCCACAGAGGAGGACATTGCAGCCAGTCCTGAGGATACCTGATAAGCTAGGGTCAGTAGGGTCAGATGGAAGGGGAAGAGGACCTCCCCTAGCATCGGACTTTGAAAGGGACAGGGAGGAGATGTAGGAGGGAAAGTGAGATTGGGAGGGAATGACAGAGTGGACTGGGATACAAAGTAAATAACCTGTTATTAATATTAAAAAATAAAAAAATAATAAAAAAAGAAAAAAAATATTTATTGAGTGATACATTCTGAATACAGCATGTGTGAATGCAGACATGCACTTACACACACATTCACAGGGGACTAAAGTGACTGGAGAACTAAGTGTGGAGGATTTGACCCCAGGGCAAGAGAACTCAGTGAGGTCTGTGTGTGTGCTGCAGTGTTCACTCAGGTCAGCCTGGAATCCTCATCTGCTTCCGGGAGACAGTATATCGTCTGTGTTAATTACATTTTTTGGACAGGGAAGTCGATATATGTATATCCATCCTAGAGTTCTACTTATAGATAACCCCGGAGAGCATTTTATCACTTACTGCCAATAAACTACTTCAGTCACTGGAGAAATATAGCAATCACTGAGATGAGAAACGGATTCTGATGGTACGCGCGCGCGCGCACACACGCACACACACACACACACACACACACACACACACGCACACACAAGCACACGCACACAAGACTAGACCAAAAGGCTTCGTGATAAAATATATGAAACACTCCAGCCAGTTGAATCAGACTCTGATAGTTAGTGGTGAATCAATTCACTGAATGGACAGATTGGAGGGAGATAGAATGCAAGCTCTCTGGAAATGCCGAATCTCTCTCACAACACTGAATATCCTCTGTGCCTGGAGATCTGGGGAGTTGTGTACATTTTCTAATATTTCGTAGTGTTGGCATCTAGCAGGTGAGAAAAACGTCTTTTAGTGTAAGTTGTTTCTTCTGCTTAAGAAGGGATCAATTAAATGTTCAAAGAAAGAGTAAATGATCCATGAAGCTGTTAAAACTAGTCTTTCTTAAAGGTTAACGCTAGCAACCTCAAAAGGTTCAGGAATGCTCATTCTTGAATTTGTGCCTGAATTTGCTTCCTGTTTTCCGTAGATTTCCCCATGCCCAAATGATCTGAAGTGAAAGAGGAACCTTCTGAATATGTTAGACTCTGTTTCTCAGTGTCTTAATGTTTCACTGTGTAGATGTTAAGTGAGCCTCAACTTGACTATGTAAGAGATCAGTGATCTTTTCCAGTCCTCACCATTTGCCTGCAAATTTCATGATTTCCTTGTTTTTATCGCTGAGCAATATTCCATTGTGTAGATGTACCACAATTTCTGTATCCATTCCTCCACTGAGGGGCATCTGGGCTGTTTCCAGCTTCTGGCTATTACAAAAAATAGCTGCTACAAACATGGTTGAGCAGATGTCCTTGTTGTATACTTGAGCATCTTTTGGATATATGCCTAGCAGTGGTTTAGCTGGATCTTGAGGAAGTGCTATTCCTAATTGTCTGAGAATGCACAAGACGGTGGGAACTGGAAAAGATCATCCTGAGTGAAGTTTCCCAGAAGTAGAAAGATACACAGGGTATATACTCACTCATAAGTGGATAGTAGACATATAATATAGGATAAGCATACTAAAGTCTCTACACCTAAGGAAGCTAATCAGGAAGGAGGACTCTGGCTAAGATGCTCAATCCTCATTGAGAAGAATAGACATCGGAGGAGCTCTGTGGTAGACAGGAGCCTACCAGAGAGGGCCTCTGAAAGGCCCTACCTGCAGGGTATCAAGGCAGATGTTAAGACTCAAAGCAAAACTTTGGGCAGAGTACAGGGAATCTTATAAAAGAAGTGGGCAATAGTAAGACCTGGAGAGGACAGGAGCTCCACAAGGACAGCCACAGATTCTAAAACACTGGGTACAGGAGTCTTCTCTGAGACTGATGCTCCAGCTAAGGACCACTCATGGAGATGGCCTGGAACCCCTGCACAGAGGTAGCCTACGGCAGTTCAGTATCCAAGTGGCCTCCATAGTCTTGGGGACAGGGACTGTCTCTGACATGAACTGACTGGCTTGCTCTTTGATCACCTCCCCCTGAGGGGGGGGAGCAGTCTTAGCAGGACACAGAGGAAGGCAATGCAGCCACTCCTGATGAAACCTGATAGAATACGGTCAGAGGCAAGGGGAGGAGGACCACCCTTTTCAGTGGACTGGGAGAAGAACACAAGTGGGGAAGAGAGAGGGTACGATTGGGAGAGGAGGAGGGAGGGAGGTTCAGGGGGGGATACAAAGTGAATAAACTATAATTAATCAAAATAAAAATAATTAAAAAATGGAAAAAAATGAATCAGTGAATTCCAAACAAATTTTTTTTAAAAGATGTGTATGTGCTTACTTAGATTAGCCAGCCACAGGAAAACACTGTGAAACATGTAACAAAGGACGCTTTTTCTCACAGCTTTGGTATGCTCATCAAGTTGCTCTGCCAAGGGATCTTGTGAGAGTAACTAGTCCCAAGTTGTTTCTGGGATAAAAAGCCAGCCAGATGTTTGTTCATGTTGTATGCTGTTTCCTTGGATTCGTTCCTTCCTTCCTTTTTCCTTTTTCATTTTTTTATTTTCTTCCTTCCTTCCACCCTTCTCCCTTCTTTTATACTTTATCTAAATTATATCATGATATTAAATAACATATTTCCTCTGGCACAACACTGTGTAATTTCAAGTTTACTGGATTGCTTAGCCTATTTCTTACTTCTTATGAATTGACAACTCAGGGGTGTCCATCTTCAACGAAGATGAAACGTAGAGGGCTTCAAGACCACCTCATCCTTGCTGTGAGGCTCTGGGGAGCTCTGAAAGGCTACTGTCCTCTGCAATAGTTTCTATTACAAACAAACTTCCCGACAGACAGACATACTGCCATGGGAATTCATTCCAACTGAAAATGTCTGACTCTGACTAACAACTGGCCTTTTAGATTTTGAAATGACTTTTCTCAGAAATGGGAAAAGTTCATCAGAATGTTTCATTACTAAATGACTTCGTCAATAATACCCTGCCCACCAACTGTCAGACACTAGGCCAATCTTACTAAATGTCATGCTGCCCCTGCAGATGGCTAAGACATCACTGTGTCCATACTATTTTACTTTGAAATACAGTTTTAAACCATTTTATTCATCAAATAAAGCGGGTTTATACTCTGGAGAATTTTCCCTTTTCATATCTGCTTTAGGTGGCTAGAAGTGCTCTCAGTTACCATGGGAATGGGTGCACAAGATAAAGAAGATTTGGGGGAAAAAAAGATTTGGAGATTATTGTCACACATCAGCAACTCTGCAGTGAGTAGTGGAAGGAATGAGGTTCAAAAAGTAGCATGTTCCCTTAGAATAGCTCCAAATCCTGTTTGTATCTGCAACTTCTAAGAGCGTGCCAGTGAAATAAGCACAGCATCATGAAAGGAAACTGACCCTAGGCCTTCTTCAAACAGTAAGTCCTCAGGTATAGAATGAGATTGTCTATTCATAAGTGCTGCAAAGCTTTTACTCGTAAAAGAATGGAAGCTATTGGGGGAAACTTGCACATCCAATTGTGTCTGGGAGAGTTGACTCTAAAGTTCACTTTGAAAACCTAACCTAACTTTCATTTTAGAACATGTATACAGAAAGTGTTTGCAGAATGGAGAGGAGCTGCATGATGCTTGGGAAAAGGAGGCGATGCAGCATTTGTTTCAGTGATACTAACACAAGGTAAAACTAGGGTTTGTCTCTCAGTGGTAACTGGCCTGTCTTTAGTTTATACCTCCCCTATGATGTTACTGCTCCAAAGCTCCCTTCATTCCATGGAACCTGCTCTCACAAAAGCCACAAATAGCCTTTACCATTACCAGCTAAAATGACCAGTTCTCTGTCTGCACCACATCTGACTGCTACCAGCAAGTGAAGCAATTAATTGCTGTATTGATCCAGACAACAAGCGGCCCTCACTGTGCCCCTACCTATCTAAGGTTCTCTTCTCAAACCCGTTCACTGTTTCAGCTTGAGGATACCTCATATGAATAGCTCTAGGCAGAAGTGTGTCACTCTAAAATGTTGCGTATCTTGGATGCTTTCATATACCTGATGTGATACCTTCAGAATGAGAGCTGCGTCTAAGGATAAAATTAATTTGTTTCATTCTGGAGTGTTTCAGTTTGGAATTGTGGATGAGGTTGTTCATCTTACACCTTAGCTCCCTCTAATATTAGTGTGACGTGGTGCTCCATTTTCTGCCTTTTCTCCTGCTTTTTAAAAATAAACTTCATATATGTTGTAGTATGATTTATATAATAAATGTTATTTGATATATTTGTTTATATATATATATATTACATCAATGAGAAATTATTAAATGTCATCATTTACAATTTCTGTAAAGAAAAGTAATGGGATCTCCTTGTAAAAATGCATCACATGCCTCAACACTCCTTTTAACTGGCATGTAACATGTTAATTTAATTTAGAGAGCCTTTGGTAACTAGGCCACTTCTTTTTATTCCAATGCAATAACGACTCCTGCATGATTAATGATTTCAGAGTTGATGCACTCAAGAGGACATGTCAAAGACTGTGTGTGGTCTTGACTTCTTTAAAAAACCTATTCCAAGACTCCAGGCAGACATTGCCCTAGTGAACTGCTTATCAACTATGACTGATTCATGGACAACTCCATGCTTGAGCATCTTCTTCACCCCTCTTTCATGTTCCCCATACCAGGTATTTTCATCTAGACACATACTTTGTTTCAGTTGTCCTAAAACGGACATTGTTTTCTCCTGTTTCTCTGAGCTATAATTCTTGTGATTGTCTTTTCTCTGTATGAAAACTTTGCCTCTCTTGAAATACTTAAACAAATTCTTCACTGTCACCTCGATTGTCATTAATACATTGAAACATAATAAGAAAATCAGCTATCGTCACAGAATATTTGTCATTTCTTCTTACCTCTCTATTCTCTTAGTGAAAATCAAGATCCTGGGCCTAAAGGTTTGGCTGATTTATCGGCTGGTTAAAAAACATATATATCCTCTGCCTCTCATTTTGCAATGGAGAAGGATAAGACTCCTTTTTCTCTCCATACTAAAACAGCTTTCAGGGGCAGTGAATGCTATGTTTCATAAAATGGCAGAACACACAGAGGGTCTAAATTTTAAGTAAGCTCATGAACAGAATCAAAGTCTCAGCTGCTTTAGGGGTCCCAGTTTTCCCAAAGTCTCAACATTGGGATGGTCCTGGTTTTCAGAATATATGTGCCAGTCTTCCAGCTTTCAACAGCTCAAAGCAATCCAGAAAAGCATTCATTTCTAAGTCTCTTGTTAAATGTGAGCTTTGATCAGCTTCATCTGAAACATGCCTGGATGGATAACCTGTAATGAATCATAATTAAATGAAAGAGCATATGACTTCCACTGGTCATGATGTATAAGAAGAATACTGATCACTAAGTGCTAGAAATTTTCAAAAGGAGTAAAATCATTACTAAATGTGCCCCTACCCCTTCCTTTGATTTCTAATTCTGAAAGGTCCTTGACATATAAGAGTTTCTTTTACATCACGTATTCTCAGAGCTTTTAAAGTAATAAAACAGTGACCTAAGTTGAAAATATTTTATTTAGCATTGGTGTTTTTGGGTTGTGTGTGTGTGTGTGTGTGTGTGTGTGTGTGTGTGTGTGTGTGTGCAGTTCTGTAATATTTGCATGGATAAAAGAAGACTTGTCAAAATAGGTTTTCTCAGTCTCTTTGGGGAGCTTCTCATCTACATTTTTATCAAATGCAAATGTCAGTGCTAAATCTTTGTGCTGTCAAGCCAAGACTATACAGGGATACAGATATCTACTGTGTGATAGTCACTGCCAGGAAGGAATCCAGGGGGAGCAGCTCCAGAGCAAGGCATGAGGGAAAACACCAGAAGGAAGCTCTCTCACTCTCCTCAGACATTTGCATTGCTCCAAATTTTGCTTTGGGTGTGCCTCAACTAGAGATAGTCTCAGAAAATAACTCATTGTTCATCTGTTGCACTCCCTTCAGTATTTCAGAAGGACCTTACATATAGAAACAACATTGGTTATCATTATGCAGGTACCAGATATTGGAAAGCATGGTCAGGATGTATCGACCAATGCCATGTTAATCCAGCTAATACTTCCTGAGGGGTGTCACTCTTTTTTAAAGAAAAAAAAATACTGAATTTTAAGCAACTGTGCTCAAGCATAGCTGAGATTTGCTCTAATACCATTCTGACTTCACTGACAAGGCACTTCAGCCCATTATTACACTATCAAGCAAATCAGCAGTTCAATAAGCGTATGTTCAATAAATAACATCCGGTCGTGTAGACAGAACTAGGAGATTTATACGGAGAGAAGACTATTGCCGATGAGCCTCTTCCATGCATCTGTTTCCCATTTTATCACCAGACATGGTTCCATCCAGTTGTGAATATGACAGCATCAGTGCGTTATTCCCATTTCTTTTTTATATCTCACCCATGATTCTTCAGATTCCCTTTATGAGTCTGATTTTCCTTAATTCGTTTGTGCAGGATTTGCCCCTCTGGTTATGTTTTATTGAGGACTTTCTGGAGTGGAATTATTATTAGGCTCCAGTCCTACTCAGACATCGCTGGACCAGACTGAGAACAGATTTCCTGAAAGGGGGCAGGCATGAGGCAGAATAGAACATGGAAGATCACTAAGCCAGGGAACAGTTCCATACATAGCTATTCATCTAATACCAAAGTGTATTAATATAGATCTCTTGGTTCATAGAAGCAAACTTCTGAGAAATCAGAACCATAACTATCTGTTTCTTGGAGTTAATGAATGAATCATTATTATACAGAAATAATCCACATTCTAAATTTTCATTAATTTCAATTTTTTCTAAATTTTTATTAATTTCAAAATGAACAAAATTTGTGGCAAAATTTGTCAACATAAGTATTTTATCAAGTGAGAACTAATGGTATCCAAAGCAATTTACACTATGTGGAAGTTCTAAAAGGTAGAAAGTACTATAACTTTGAACTATAGGGAGAGTAAAAAAGGTTCATATTTAAAATAAACAGCTGTGAAATTAATATGGTTTTCTTTAATCCAAGGATGTAAATTGGAGCAGACCCTAAGTACAGGGAGAGTGTTCCATGACCTACATTGGTAGCACAGAACAATTGGTACTCTTAGAAGTCATATAACAACACAAAGGAAGACTAACGCAACCTTTTCCTGTTTTGTTTTCAGTCCCTGTGTAGGAACACTTGTTTAAAATTAAAATAAAATCTTGGAACAGGCAACACAAATACTGTGCCAGATCCTGTGTCATTTCATTGGAATAAAGCCTGCATGTGTGTTTGAAGGAGAAATTCAGTCTCTTTCACTCTTGTTCTCTGATTCAAAGGCTCCTTGGAGAGAAAGTATATTTGGACCTCACAAGTGTGCAAATGAAAATCTGTAGGAATATCTTGTTTGGATGTCGCATTTTATGATAACCCCTGATAGTCTCAACTGATTCTAAACCCCCAAAAAGGTCCCTCTAAAGAAGCAAGATATAAAAGACTTTAAAATTAAAAAATACTGATATTTGGTGAAATTTTGAGATATAGCTCCCTATTACTGAGCATGTTCCCTAGGCTCACTCTATTCCTGACACCTTTGGTACCATCCCACCCTGCCATTTGCCTGTTACTTGTTTGACCACCTTCTCTCTCCTATTTTTATTTTCACAGTATTAAATTAGGATAGTTCCTTCCACATCTTAGTTACTGTTTATCTAGCTGTTGTTCAGCAATTCTCTCTAAGGTAAATCCTTCATCTTGCAGGAAGACCTGATAAGGAATGGGAGGTTAAAAGAGAGTTGAAACAAAAGGATGCTCTAAGACAGTTGTTCTCAACCTGTGGATCACAACCCCCATAGGGTTGACTGACCCTTTCAGGAGTTGTATATCATACATTGTGATTCATAACAGTATAAAATTACAGTTATAAAGTGGCAATAAAAATAATTTTATGGTTGGGGTCAACACAAGATGAGGAACTATGTAAAAAGAGTCACAGCTTTAGGAAGGTTAAGAACCATTCCTCTAAGAAGATATGAAACATTCCATCCTTCAGGAAAGCATATTAAACTCAGGAAGTAAACAATTCAGTAACTCCAGGAAGTCCCTGAAACAGAGCAGATTCATTAGGCCCTTCTATAGCAAAGCATACATATAGCTATAAGAACTGAAGAATACACTGTCAGACAATCTGTACTACAAAGAGGCTTAGAACAGCTGAGAGGCATGGAAGAAGTGGAGACAAGCCAAATTACCTGCAAGAAGCAGAGAGCAGCTTGGGTGTCTGGAAGAGACTCAGAGCAACTGAGGTGATTGGAAAGGACACCTTCAACCTCTTGAAAACCTTCAGTCTACCTGGTATGCTCCAGATTTCCAGCTTTCATGAGATGTCACCTGTCCTAGGGTAGACTTTTTGTAATATAGTTGACTTGGAGTCATTTCTCCTTTGTATCCCCCCACCAATATTCCTTTCAGTAACTCCAGAAAACTACTTTGGTTCACCAGGTTGAACAGTGGTGGTATCTTTACTTTGTTTTTGGTTCCCTATGTGGAATAAGTAAATATTTACATCTCCCCAAGAATAGCAAAATGCAACACTTGTACCGCCTACATTTTCATTGTAAGCGAAAAACTGTGTATCATTGGTTGGTTAAGTTTCTATACTTTTAAGTGAAGACAGGTGATCTATTTCTATATACATGAATCCAGACTATCTTTGTACCAGAAAATAGTGGTTTTATTCCTCCTGTTTTTTTTATTGCATAAAAATTTTCATATTTTTTTTATTTTTGCATAACAAAATTTGTATTACCATAACTGTTGAGTGTTTCATTGTAGTGAGCTTTTGAATCAGACTCACGTAGTGGTGTGCAGATTTTACCATCTTTTTCTAACATAAGATTATCTGTGTGCTAAGCCTCTGCATGGTTGAGTGCAAATGTTCAGAAAGTTTGATTTTTAATATCATACTAATTGGAGGCACTATGGTTTCATTACTTACTATTCCACGTGATTATTTGAATCAACCGTGTCAAAATTTTCTTTGTAAAAATTAAATATTAGCAACACCTTAAATTTCCATGTGTGAGTTAAAAGAAATTTATGTGACGTTATTAGAACAGTGCACAGCTCAAAGGGAAAATGCTGTTATTTGTGATTTTTGATATTAAGAAAAATTGTGAAGTAAATGGCTGTACATCTCATACTGCTTCCCCTTCCTTTATCCTGGCTACCTATTGCCAACCTGTACTGCCTCAGACAAAAGCGACAGCAACAAAGTTTCCATCCACCATACAGAAGCCATGCTGTGATATGAAAGTGCTTGGGTGCCACTGGAAGAACAGGAATGAGGCCCACCAGAGCACACCACCGTATCCTATTTATTTTCTTACCCGTATCCTATTTCTACAAAGCCAGTTAAGGGAGAAATCAACAGAAAAGTTCCAAGCTCGAGACCTACACGTCTGTGCTGAAACTATTGTCCTGGAGATGGCCTGTGTTCTCATCCCATCATGTGATAGTTTCAGGCACTGAGATCAGAGAAATGTCCATGAACCAACACAAAAGCTGCAGGAAGAAGAGGCCTGCAGAATCGGTAACATCTGGGCAGTCACTTGTAAGGGAAGAAAGATGAAAAGGAAAAGAATGCGATATAACAAGGGACCCTCTATAAATCTGACTTCAGACTGGAAAGATGGCCGGGGCTGCTGCAGTAATTATGGCTTATTGCCCTGATGGGCACAGATGGCTAGATATTCTAAATGAATAACATTTTAAGACTGTTTCACAAGGAGACTTGATCTTCATTTTGTATGCTTAATAGAATGGGTGCCAGCAATTATGATGCCTGTTGTCAGAGTCTCAGATTGAGGTCCCTCCCATTAGTCTGTACAGCATGGGTCCTGATCATTTATTTACTAACTCTGTAGACTGTTGGCTTGCTGCACTCCGACATCTGTAAGGCTCCAGCAGATCTTGAGTCCTTTCAAAGAAACAGAGTGCACATAGGGATTTCGCCTCCCACACAAGCACAAGATGAAGATTTCTGCCGATTTACCAAGTACACAGTGTTCTTATTCTTTTTCTGGCCTCCAACTAATAATTGACCACAGGAAGCTGCCGGGCCATGCCCTCAAAGAAGCTCAGAAACTGTTCACGTTGTTGGTTAGCTAGCAGGGGGCAGGACAGGCTGAAACTCGGGGCCTTCTTTTCTAAAAGGACCTGTGCAGAATTACAAATAGCTTGAAACATTAAAACTTGAGAAAAAAAATGAATAAGCCGCTGATTGGAGGTCATTGATCATTTTTTTTTAAAGTAATTCATCTAAAGGAGACATTGTTACACAACATTTCTTTTCTCTTTCCTCTTGATAAAAACAGTGTGAATGAAAGGTAAAGGGAATAAAGGATTTAATCAATCATCCAGGGGCCAAGGCAGAATTGCTTTCTCGTATACATTGCTGCCAAGTTCATAGACTCAGGTTTGTTTCCAATTATTTGTAATATGTTTTCCCAAAAGAATTTATAATAGGTTGTTTAGGCACTGTTCCCTTTTCTATTAATGACCAAAACACAACTGTTCCTCCTCAGCCCAAAGCAAGGTGGGTAAATTAGGAAATTGTTATGGATGTTGCTGTTGGTCTTCAGTGGTTTTGTGTTTGTTTGCTTGTTTTTATTCTAAACTAGCTCCAATAAGAGCAGGCACAGGACTATTTCCTTGTCTTTTTTTTTTTTCTTTGTTCCTATCACCTTACTTCCAAAACAAGGTAACATGACACATCACAAAGGCAGGTTATCACAATGACGCCTGGGAAATACTAAAAGGATCATATGTCAAGGTTACAGGATGTGGCTTTTGCCATTCTAACAATTGTGAACTTGCTGCTACAAGGATACGCTACAAGCCTGTGAATTTTTACTTCCTGAATGCAATGGTTCCGACACCTAAACAGCACCTTTATCTGTAGTCTCTGGCTCCCCAGTAGCTTCTGCCCTAAGTTTTCGTGTCTCTCACAATCATTATTACAGAGATCCTCAGGCTGACTCAGGTGCACCCAAGGGCTCAAGGGAAATCACAAATTCATTACCAGGAGCCATTCCTTGTTGGACAGCTAAGCACGGCAACTCTGAAACCCTGTTTACAGCAGACAGTAGCCTAGTCTCCCGCGGAGAAGCGATGTCTTGCCTCTTCTTGTTCCAAACATTTTACTACATTCTGTGAGTCCAGAGATCACAAAGGCCATGTTATGCTTCCTGTCTTTATCCACATTGTACCTCAGAGCCAGCATTACCATACCTCAGGCCTCTGAGAGTGCCAGTATTGGTTGGATTTTCTGTAAGATTTCTGAAAAATCTGATTAATAGTATATCATTTGCAAAAATTCATTCCCATTTCTGTTTCTAGCCATAAGTAAGCCCTTTGACTACAATACCACATGATCCTCCCACCTTCTGACCTAAATGCTGTCTTTATGCATGTTTCAAGTTTCCTAATTTTATCTCTAAAGTTTCCAACTTTAACACCGAAATACAGCTTACTTTTGTTTCTGAAGGTATGCAGCATACTTTTCTTCACTTGGGTATCTGCTCCCATATTTATAAATATATTGCAAAATGTGAAAGGACATGATGAAACCAATGCTAAGGGAACGATGAATCTTAGGTTACAGATGCCATCAGTGACGTATAGGTTGTACAGAAGTGCACATAAACCACCCCAAATCCCATTTCTTTTTTAAATTTTATTTTATTTATATATTTATTTTATTTATAACAATTTATTCATTTTGTATCCCTACTGCAGCCTCCTCCCTTGTCTCCTCTCAGTCCCACCCACCCTCCCTCATCTCCTCCTATACCCCTTCCCTAGTCCACTAATAGAGGAGATCCTCTTCCCCTTCCCTCTGACCCTAGCCTATCAGGTTACATCAGGAATGGCTTCATTGTCTTCCCCTTTGGACTGGTAAGGCTGCTCCCCTCTCAGGGGGAGGCGATCAAAGAGCCAGCCACTGAGTTCATGTCACAGACAGTCCCTGTTACCATTACTAGGGAACTCACTTGGAAACTAACTGAGCAGTGAGTCAAATCCCATTTCTTACTAAGGTAACAATACTAAGGGATATATATATATAACAGTAAATATATATATATATATATATATATATATATATATATATATATGTATGTATAAACAGTTTTGAAACAAGGACTCCAAGAGTTTGTCAAGTGAATGTTGCTGGTTTCAAATAATTGTTTGAAATGATTAGTAAAAAATACTGACTTGTCTCAAATTATTTTAATCCCACTGTATTTAGTTTTTGTCCTGAAGTGACAGGGGGGAGGATCTTTCAAGAACAAAAGGTATTTTAAGAAAGAAAATAGGACATAAAAATAAAAGGTCAGACCAAAACTCAAGCTGAAATTGAAGAAAGGTTCATGGAGCAGAGCTGCAGTTGTGCTCTCATTACCCACAATTCCAGGGGCCAGTTGAACTTCAGGGTCCTTCAAGATTACAACGAACAGCTGCTGGGGAGCACTGAATGTTTAAGGAAAGAATTGGTAACAAAAGACCATTTACTCAAAACACCGTCTCCTTTTAGCAGCCACCTTTTTCTTCAACTTTGCTTGGTCTCAGTAATTTGTGGTCAGCCACAGTCCAAGTATATTACTTTTCTACTGTTCTTTCAAGACAGAAAAAACACATCCATATACTTCTAATTAGAGTATATTGGTATCATTGCTATAAGTTAATTATCATTGATCTCTTATTGTGCCCAGTGTATCAATAGGTATTATCTCAGATATGGATGCTGGGAGATAGGCAGAGAATTTTAAGAGTTGGGTTCTGTCCTTGGTTTTTAGTAGCTCCCAGGGGATCTTAGAATACCACCTGTAGAAAAGGGGGTATACTCCACAATGACATCAAATCTTTGCCTTCTACTTAAGATTGTAAACCATTCATCACCAAAAGTATATTAATGCATCTGTGTCACATGTTAGAAAAGATGATTTAAAGTTTAAAAACGCTATCTTAAAGTTAAACCTGTTTTTGAGAATTGTATTTCCTTTTTAAAGATTTATTTTTTTATGTCTTCATGGAAGGTGAGGTAGGTTACTTCAAAGGTCAGAAGGAAGTGTCAGATCCTCTGGACTGGGCTTAAGAGCAATGATGAGCTAGATCCTAGGGGCTGAATTCAGGTCCCCTGCAGTAGCACAAGATACTCTTCACCACAAAGCCCCTTTCCAGCCTCATATAGTGTATTTAAATCATGATTATGTGATAAACTTTTTAAACTTATAATTCTGTACACTTCCATTTTCAGCCAGTAATATCATGAAAGGCTGGAAGGCTAAAACAGATTTTGTCACATGATCTTCTAATGTACGTTCTCATTTCCATAAAGTAACAGCCCTATTTTACACTTGGCTTTCCTCTAACTCTGACAACCAAAAGAATAGTTCTTCATAGAAGAGTCAATGTTTACATCAATGTTTACATGTACAAATAAAAGCCAAAATTGAAAGCCACTTATGAATATCCAACATTAAATGAGATTGTCAGTTAGTGAATCTATGTCTAATAGTCAAACATTTTGCATGTTTGAACTCTTGAGTTTATTCTTCAAATATTTTATGCTACTGAAATATATTCATCAGTACACAGCACGTAAGCTCTGACAGATAACTTAGACTATAAATCCTGAAGGATAAATAGCATACATTGGATTATTTGATATTGTAAAATGAATACCAAGGTTGGGCACATCTTTCTTTGTAGATCTGGAGCCCTCTTCTCTTGTGAAGGTTTTTGAGTAGCACTTTAGCACTTTTGTTTTCTTGTATGCCTAGTGGAACTGGCAGTTATGCAAAAATTGCATCACATTCAAACACGTGTTTCTCATGTCATATTTCACATCCTCCAACCAAGAGGCTCCAGAGCACTGCAAAGTTCTTGTAAGAAAATTTACCCTTAATGTTGGGCATTGAATTAAAGGTTGTGTATTCCCTTGTGAAGGATGACGCCCTTCTGAGGGATGCAATGCTAGCTTCACAGACATCTTTGGCAACATCAGTGTCCTGGTTTTCAGTCCCTGGAATTTTATAGTGAAGCAGCATTTCTTGTGTAGATTCCACCACTGTAGAGTGTCCATTCACCCTCAACACAACACTGAATAGATCCTTCTTTTTTAACAAATCCCCCTCTCAGTCTTCCTCAACTCCTCGGACAGTAACTCAATCTTTTCAGTTGCTTAGGCCAAACCCGGGTACTCATCTTTTGAGCCTCTCATCTCCTCACACCTCATGGAAAAGCCATCAACACATCCTCTTGGCAGACCCAGTTAGGCAGGAAATCCTACTGGCTCGACTTGCAAGGTGTCTGTTCTACTTCAGCCATTTCTTAACACCACCACTGCCGCCGCTGAGATCTAAGCTGCTATCATGCATCCTCTGAACTGCTGCCAGTCTTCTCACTGCTTTCCTGCTTCCACCTCTCCTTCCTGGCTCCAGTGTTGACCCAGAACAGCTGGAGCAAGACGCGAGGGGAAGGAGGTATGGGGAATAGCTGTTCATTTACTGAAAGTTGTTTTTACGAGTGCTGGGTATGATCTGAGTTTGGATGATGGTGCTGGCTGCGAAGAAGGTCCTGTACTACATATGGCTAGCCTGTCCCTGTCAAGCTGGCGAGTGAGATGATGGGTAAACCCCATCTTCAGAAGCCTTTTGAAAAATATTTAAAAGACTGTGAGGGGTCTGAGATTTCACACTGTTTACAAGAAAGATTAAGTTAGTGGATGTACTTTCATGGAGTCCAGAAGGGCATTCGTGGACCCTAAACCGGAAAAGATTACTAATGCTCCAATCCCAGGAGGCAGAGGAGCATGTGTGGTGCCATTTTTCCCAGTTGCACATTCTGGAGCAAAGCAGAGACAGGGACAGTTCTGTCTGAGACAGTTCTGTGAACCCTGACTTCCGGCACTGCGGGCTTTATTAGGTAGGTGCCTACTGACTGATGCTTAGCCCCGCCCTCTGGATGGAGACTCCGCCCCTTCCGCCTAGGCTCATTTGCCCTTTGCCTCCAAGAGATGCGATTTATGCTTTCCAGACCTGCTGCTCAATGAACATCTTCAAAACTATTTTCTGGACAATTCACTCCGATTACAAAGCTTATAACTGGTTTGCCAAGGTTTCTGAGTTCAAGCCTTAGCTTTTGGATTCAACTGTTAGGCGAAACATACCGCTTCACAGAAAAACGCTACATGGATTGCATGGCTTTGTGTGTAAAAATACTTTTAAATGCACACTTTCATATTCCCCCCCCCCCTTTAAAAACAAAACGCTTTGTGGTGTTTTAGTTAACATAAAGTCTGTAGTGGACACAACGCCACAAGGTCAGAGTTACGGCAACTATGTCAGAATCGTCGTGTACAGGCGCCAACGTGCCCATAGCCACCCAAACAAACTTCCTTCTCTCCTTACTTAGATACTAACACATGAGCTAAGATCTACCATGTTAGCAAGTTTTTAACTCCAACCACACTGTCCCGCGTAGAGCTCTGCATTCATCTTCTTTAACTGCAACCTTTTATCAATCCGTTCTCTCGCCCTTCTCCCACAAATCTGCTATGTAAGTGCAAATCTGCTTCTATGGATTTTGACCCCTGTGCGTATCAGGGGAAAGCCGTACTACTTGTTCAGCATCTGGCTCGTTCCATTTACATATCTCCTAGCTTCACATGCCGTGTGTCTCATTGGATGTCTTTCTTTTGAAAGGAGGTGGTAGACGTCACGTTTTGCCATTTGTCCACAGAGTTCCCTTTACATTGCTTCTATGCTTTGGGCTATTACACTGATTCTATAAAGAGCGCCCCGGGTCTAGCTGTCACATTGAAATGCTAATTTCAATTCCTCCGAAGCAGAATTTTAAACTTTAGGACAATCTCTACAGCGCTTTTATTATCAGCTGCTCCACCCTGTGTGCTGCCTGTAATTTACATCCTTCTTATTTAATTCTCCTGCCTATGAAGGTATTACTATGTTGCCTATTTTTCCAGATCAGGGAAGATTAGAAAATGTTAAAGAATTTAGCCAAGAACAAGAGTTTGGAAGGTTGGTATTTGGGATTCCCCAGGAGTCACTGAGGAGGCCAAAATATAGCAAAGATAGAGAGCCATGGGCAACCGCCCGGAAGTCCTTGTCCAGGAACCTAGGATGACTCTGTTTTCCCTAATGGACAAGTCACAACACTGTTTAAACATCATGCCTAAGGAGCAGAACTTTGGGTATCGTCTTGATTTCTGTTGTTCTGTTTGGTAACAGACAGAGCATAGACTTGCATAGCTGTGGGGTACAGAAAAGCGCTAAGCCTTCCTATCCCCTTGCTCTGATATGTATTTTGACGGCAGTAGGATGAACACTGCATTTGTCAAGTTCACTCACACACAGTTGCATAGACAGGAAAGAAATCCATGCAGGTGCTCCATAACCTGGAAACAAAAGACTGTAAAAAATATTTTTGTGTGTGTTTACTAAGATGTTTTTTAAAAACCGTGTCACAAATGTAGTTAGAGAAATATGTTTCCTTTCATATTTGTTAATTTATAGATTAACTAACATGAAAGATTTCCGTAGAGGTTAGTTGAAAATTTTCGTAGGACATTTCCTTCCATCCAGACCTTTCACGCTGGGGATTGTCTGAGTCAGCTTATGCAGTTTAAGGGAGGAGTTCTCTCTCCCTATGTCATTCTGTGGTAGACACCCTGTTAGTGAGTAACAACCACCAACGGCAGCTTTTCATGTGACCTAAGCATGAAGCAGCAGGCAGGAGTGTCTCTGCTCCCTTCAGCTGAAGTGACTGCCCTAGCAAGTATTTGATGAGTTCAGCCATTTTTAAATCCTTAATACCTCAGAAATTGACTACTGTAAAATATATTTTTAACATTTAACTTTAGTTTCAGACAATTAAAAGATAAAATTTTATTTTATTTTTTTATGTGTGCTTTACATGACTCACATGATGGAAATCCCGGCATAAATGGTTTCCATACCATTCTTGCACTATTAAAATTCCAATTTTTCTTTTTTTAAAATTATTTTTATTTTTTTATATTAATTACAGTTCATTCACTTTGTATCCAGGCTGTAGCCCCCTCTCTCATTCCCTCCGAATCTCGCCCTCCCTCCCTCTTCTCCTCCCATGCCCTTCTTCAAGTCCACTGATAGGGAAGGTCCTCCTCCCCTTCCATCTGATCCTAGCCTATCAGGTCTCAACAGGACTGGCTGCATTGTCTACCTCTGTGGCCTAGTAAGGCTGCTCCCATCAGGGGGAGGTGATCAAAGAGCCAGCCACTGAGTTCATGTCAGAGACAGTCATGTTCCCCTCATTAAGGAACCCACTTGGACACTGAGCTGCCATGGGCCTCATCTGAGCAGGAGTTCTAGGTTATCTCCATGCATGGTTTTGGTTGGAGTATCAGTCTCAGAAAAGACCCCTGGTCCCAGATTGTAAATTTAACTTTAAATTTCAAAGCATACTGTCTCCAGTTTGCCACTACTTGACAATTTGGTTGGATTGCAGCCTTTCCAGAATTATTAAGTATGATTGATCTCTTTAAAAAAAATCATGTGTGTATATATGACAAAAAGCAGAAATTCAGTTATCTAGGAGAACAAAGGGACTAATGCAGGTCTGAAAGAGAGGAAAGGAATTGGTGAAATGCTATATATCAGTTTTATATTTGTGTGAAACATTTAAAAATAAACAAAATTGCAAAAAAAAAAAATCACACACACACGCACAACTTCACTTGTAATGGGCCAAGAAAGTCTAAACACAGAATCTTACTGATAAAAGAATTTTACTTTCTTAAACTGCACAATATCCTAATTCTGCTAATGTCTCCTGCAATTGCTTTAGTCCAGACATTGGGGAGCTTTGCCAGGTTCCATGTGAAGTTCGGAAGATCTTTGTGGTAACAGAAACATCACTAAAAGCACAGAGATGCACTGACTAGTTATGTTAGTGTTGAAAACTGTACATGCATAGGAATGACCCACGCTAAATTAAAGTAAATTAAAGAGCAGTTGTAAATACCACCAGAGGGCTCATAATAAAGACTGAAATTATACTTACCAAAGATTCTGGTGTCTTCAAAGGAATGTTTTTAGAATGTGTTTCCTGTTGAACTATGAAATCTTCCAATGTTAGAAAGCCAAGTAGACAAACTTCTCAAAACAGGGCAAGTACAATGATGAGGGTGATTCATTTGTTGTTACAAGTTCTCTGTAAACAATTACTTCTGAAAATACATCTGAAGCCCACCATCAGTGAAGGACAATTAGGAGGGAGGTCTCTGACTTCTCAGCAGGGGCCTCTAGGCTAATACGCATTGCCACCCACTATGACCACACCACAAGGCTCTGGGCAATTGAACTTCAGATATTGTTAATCATTTCAGGATTCACAAAGCTGCCCTGCTGAAGGGGCAGACTGATTCAAGTGGGTTAAAAAATATCTTTTTCATTCATAAGCGTTTTTTTTTTTTTGTTTTTTTTTTTTTGTTTTTTTTTTTCAATTAAAGGCAATAAAAGAGTCTCAAGAAGAGACATTCTGGACTTCTCACAGCCATCATCCAATATTTTTCTCTTTCTTTTTGCCTCAAAGGCAACTGCAGAAGACAGTCCAGATCTGAGGTGACTAATAATGTCCTGGAAGGTTTTACAACATGCCACGAACAGACATACTGAAGAGTCATAGTGTGATCACATGAAAGAGGATAAATGAGGCTTTTCATCCAAGCAGGACCACATACAACAGCCAAGTCATGAAAGAGCTGGCTTCTCGGCCCAGGACATCATACCCAGAGTCCAGACGTTTAAGCTGTATTAGTCATTGTCCTGTAGGATAGACCATGGAACAGCTCCACTTACCTTTATTTATTTAATACTAACATATCTAATTTGCCTTAATTTATAAGATCAGGATACATTTCTGCTCAGGCTGATCCTCAGGAGGACCTATAAATTCAAATTTTTGTTTGACAGCAACTGTGTCAACTTTTATGACTAGCCACAACTTTTATGAGTGACCCCGCTCCAGTGGAACAAAGCTTTTATGTTTAATCTCTTTTCATTTTGACTTTCATTTATTTTTATAGATGATGAACCTTAAAAGTAACAAAATGTTTACAGTATGGATTTTTCACTGTTCCCCCAAATCCCAAAACATCCAAATGTCCATTTTCCACCTTAGCTTATCACAGTGGTGATTCCAACATAAATGGCATTTTAGATGTTTAAACAATTTTTACCTTTTACCTTTTTTGGGGGGGTGGGGGCAGTGGGGAATGGACTCAAATATTTATCTGAATGCCTTATCTGAATTCTGATTTAGTAACTACAAAATGTTCTTGATGTATTCCCTAGATAGTGTTGACAACTTCTGGTTATAAATAGACCTTCTCTATCTGACACTTGTGGATGGATATTGGAAGATAAACTTTAAAGTTTTGTGACATGATAATACAAATGTAGCTAGACGCTGTATAAATAACAACTTCTACTAATTAAACAATGAAAACTTCTATGTTTCTAAGCATATTTAATTATTGCTCTCACTTTATTTTGTGTCAGTGTGCATCCAAAATAAAATAGGCAGACATTCTTTAAACAAACCTATTTACAGAAACATTCAAGGGAGAACAAAAATGTATGTGTGCAAGATGTCCATTTCAGCATGAGTTGTAATCATGAAAGGCTGGAAGAGACATACCATCATGGGAGTATGAGGAAATACATCATAAAATACCAACGTTGTAGGAGGATGTGACAGTCAAGTTTTAAAATACAGCAAAGTATGGTGGTACACACTTCTAATCCTCATGCTCAATAGGTTAGAGGCAGGAAGATGATGAGTTCAAAGCCAGCCTTGCTACATAGCAAGTTTGAGGCCATCTTAGGCTTCAGATTCTGTTTCAAGAAAGTGGGGGAGAACACAGTTCCATGGTAAAGCAACAAGAATGTGAAGAGCCCTCCTGGGTTTGCTATCGAGCACTGAAAATAAGGAAATAAAAAATTTCTATAAATAAGAAAATGGTGAAAATTTACATACTGTCATAAGCGGAATAAAACCGTTAAAATACCATGTAGAGGATAATTGTATCTATACAAAAACCAAAGCTAAGCAACATCATTTCATAGATGCATGCTTCCATAGAAAATGAGAGAAGACATATCAAACCGTTCACTGCTGTGAACAGTAAATGAACATGATGGAGAGGACTCATCTATCATTGTTCCCCTATGCGCACGCGCACACACACACACTCACTCAGAATTCCATTTATTTTGTACTTATATTTTTAAAGTATTGCATAAAGGCCTAAGTATGTGCTATGCCATTCCTTCTTGCTCTTTTGGGGATTTTCACTCTAATTCCCATTCCGACACGAGGAGCAACAACTGAGCAGCAACTCCTCTTGAAAGCTAGCCTCAGCTTCTTGTACTCTTTAGGGAAAGAGTTTAAAAAGAACAATCACATAGCCTTCTTCCTTTCAGAGGAGGTCTACAAAACTGTGACTGATTTTTTTAAATCAAGATAAGGATTCCAAATGCCCTCTGTGTATGTCACAATCTAGTTGCAGTTCCATATAGACACGATAGGAACAGAATTATGGCAGTTGAATCTCCAGCGTTAGGTGACAAATAATTCTCCTTTAACTAAAATAATTTGGCAGCATCTGCACATTAACTGGCTGCTGTGTCATCCACTCATGACACTTGGCTGAACACTTTGGTCTTTGAGATTGCCTCAGAGTACTATGATAATCCTCTGATTTTACACGCATACATGAGGAATGACAGCAGACAAGCAACACAATGTGTGTGTGTGTGTGTGTGTGTATGTGTACATTTGCTATCACAATAAGGTATCATCTAGAGAAAGAAAGATTCTTAACCCAAATTATTGATAAAATAGAGCATATATAAATCCACTTGAGGTTCCAGAAGAGCTGAAGTTTAGCGTTGCAGACATCAAGTACTATAATAGGGGGTCAGGGTCTATAGTATATATTTTTAGTGTTTATGGGCTTATGTAAATTCATAGACAACTTGACAGCATTGTCATGATGGTGACTATGGACATTATAGTGTCAGGCTGGATTCATACTTCAGGTCCTCACAAGAAAGATGCTCAATCTTCAGCAAGTGGATAGTTCTAGCCAGTTTACTTATTCATACACGGAAATAATAATAATTGCTTCCACTCTGTGGGGTGCTGTTGCTAAAGACTTATAGTGAAGCCCAGAATATGATCGGTAACTGACAGATATTAGCTGTTTTTGTCCCAGGGAACACTGGGAAGATACCAATACCTGTTTTTATCACGAGGTTCTAACAACAAGCAATCTTAAAATATATTTCTATGTGGCGGCCTGCCTGCTCTCCATTTGAGTAGGAATGCATTCTATAGGTACTCAGGCTGAAGACTACCCTAATGAAGAATGTTGATGGTAAGCTCCTGTCAGGCAGGTCTACCACGAAAATTGGCCTGTACGCTTGACATTTGAGGAACCGCAACAAAATGCACACACTTCCTATCATTTCCCAGGCTCCTTGGTGGGAAGGTTATTATAGGATGTCAGAAAACAAAATTGACTCATTATCAAGTTTTCTAGAGACACATGGACCACGTATTTCTATTTTCAGCTCTCCTGGGTGGTAGAAACAAAGAATTAGCGTGCTCTTCTTTCTCATTGTACTTCTAGGAGTTTGACTTCCTGGAAGGACTTCATTGAAATTTGTTCTGAGAATGCTGAGAAAATGCTTATCTTAAAAGTTTGGACCCACTTATCTTAAAAGATTTATCACACAAGGAAATAACATAACAACATTTTTCTGTTGTTTTATTTTTTTGTCTGAAATTTCTGTAGTCATAATTCCACTGAAATAGCCAATTTACCCAGATGAGCAGCCAACCTGTGTTTTAAATATTTTACTTATGTCTTCATTATTTGGTTATATGGAAGTTACACTTTGCTTTCTACCAGCCCATTCTTAAGATAAGGCAAGATATATCAATTACCTTATTTTCACTGTAGTGAACTGATTTATTTTGCCCCTTCTTTATTAACTTGTCCAAAAGACTTGAGAAAAGATTCTTCTAAGCATCAGAAAAAAAAAAATGAAAAATGAATCATGCTCAAATACTGAATTTCTTTAAAGGAGAGTATAAGAATAAACATATTATTGGAGAAAATCATTCTGTTTTAGAATACACATATGAAATTTATGTCATTAAGCTCATTTCCTAAACTACGTTAACATGACTCTGGGGTGGGGGGATCACCTTTCAGTCTGAAAATAGAGAATGAGATGTTCTTTTTTTATATTGAGAGTGTTTTTAATTATATGAGAATTTTGTACAGTTTATTTTGCTCACATTTATCCCCTTTAGCACAATTCCTCCCAGACATGTCCCCTTCATTACCCACACAACCTTTCTTACTTTGAAGCCAAACTGTAACGACATATATTCTTGAATATGTGGACTTCCATTGCAACTAGGTTGACCTAACAGGGACCACACTCTTACTGAAAACTGCTTCTCCTTTTTCAAGCAACTATCAGTTGCCAATAGCTCCTTACTTGGATAAGGATGAGACTTCTTGTCCAGCTCCACTCTTGACAGTAAATACATTTCTTAGTCTATACTACAGAAGCTTGGGATGAAAGCATTCTCTAACTTCCCCGCAGCAAATAAAGAAAGCTACATTCCTTTCTTCTCCCTCACTTAAAGAGCAATATGTTAGCAGACAAGATTCAATTGCAACTCTCAAAAATTTGGTACTCTGGAAAACTTTATACAAATTCCAAACTACTAATTACATGCATAAAATCTACTGGAGGTCAAGAAAAAAAGAAATGTTAAGATGTGTTCTGTAGCACACTGTGATAAATGTTCCCAGCAGCTGCTGTTTATTGAATCTGTACTTTGAGCCAGATCTCTTGTTTAAATCATCTCATTTAATAAAACTAGCTTGGAAGACTTTTAGTCATACTTCAAGTGTTGAAGTAGGGATACTGACCTTTAGAGAGTTGCTCAAGGTTACAGAGTTAATGCCAGACACAGACTCTAATGCAGTCTGAGCTTCAAGGCTCCTAACTCAAGGACACCACCTGTGACTATTCCTAATTGTTTCTCTTGTACACATCCTAACCATTTATTCCAGGACAAAAGATGATGGGAAATAAAATAGACTCATGGGATTTCAAATTAAATATGGTTTGTGCTTCTTATGGAATTTTTTATGCTGTTACATTTGCTTAATCATGTCTTAATAACATCTGGGAAAATACCTTTTTTTCAAGAAGTAGTCTGTATGCATCAGAACGTTAAAAAAAATTCCACCCAGATGTTCATATGAAATTATCCAGATGTTACAAAATGATCATCCAGAAGGCCAGTGGCAAAAGAGAACCAAACTGAGAAATAATTTCAAATGAAAATACAAGTAGAGATAGCAATTTTGATATTGGGGTGGGGGCTGCTCAGTAGCAGAAAAATGATTATCACTCTGACGCTTTAGTGAGTGTGTATAGACAGATTTCTCGAAAGGATGTGATAATATTGGTACATTAAGTCTTTCCTAGGTGGAAAAAACATAATGCTACATCTAGGACAATATTCCGGGGATCATGGTAGAACATGGTTTTTCTGAATTAAATGGGGACTTCTTAGGTACCTAAGAGATATTTTTTCTTTTTTTTTTAAACTTTATTCATTTTGTATCCCCCCCATAAGCCCCTCGCTCCTCCCCTCCCGGTCCCCCCTCCCCCCCTTTCTGCATGCATGCCCCTCCCCAAGTCCACTGATAGGGGAGGACCTCCTCTCCTTTGTGATCTTAGTCTATCAGTTATCATCAGAAGTGGCTGCATTGTCAGGTTTCTAGGTTTTCTCCAAGGATAGTCCTTGGTTGGAGTATGAGTCTCTGGGAAGTTCCTGTGTTCACATTTTCTTGTTCTGTTGTTCTCCTTGTGGAGTTCCTGTCCTCTCCAGCTCTTACTATTTCCCACTTCTTACATAAAATTCCATTCACTCTGCCCGTCAGTTGGCCATCAGGCTCAGCATCTGCTTTGACAGTCTGCACAGCAGAGGCTTTCAGAGGCCCTCTGTGGCAGGTTCCGAGGTTGTTCCCTGTTTTCTTCTTGTGGCTTTCAGAGGCCCTCTGTAGCAGGTTCCTAGGTTGTTTCCTGTTTTCTTTTTCTTCTGATGTCCATTCTCTTTGCCTTTCAGGATGGGGATTGAGCATTTTTAGTTAGGGTCCTCTCTTTTGCTTAGTTTGTTTAGATGTACAGATTTTAGTGAGTTTATTCTATGTTGCAAGAGATATTTTTTAAAAAAATACCGTGCAAATGATTTGTATCCACGACTGTCCTTATGCACTGGCTAGACTTGTATTTACTTTCTGTGGGCCTTCAGCACATAAGTGAATGAATGACACACAAAAATACTTCAAAAGTCTAGTGTTCCCTTCCTGTCACTGATTTAATGGAAAGTAAAAGGCTAGCTGGTTTACTTCTCATGATTGTCTAACTAATAAGTCTGATCCCACCTTCTCCTTCCATGCATGACTTAACAGAGATGGCAGGCTGCACAGGAGACCCTACACATAACTTTATGAAACAATACAAACTGAGCAGAAGAGACATGAATGCAGGAGTGATCATGGTCCCTGTGTTCATGGAACTCAACAGCTTCCAGCAATGACTCCTAAACAAGGATGATTGTCAAACACCTGATGGCCCATGAAAAGACTGACTGCATTGAGAGTAGAGGATACGTTTATAAAGCAAATAGAGAAAGTTGACTTGGTGTCTGATTTGAAACCTAATGGATGAACAAGCAAAAACAATCAGCTCCACAATCATCCTTTCATAGTTTTGCCTTGGAGAATTGTATGAATTATAAACTCTGGGGGTGGGGTGGGGGGAGAACTATGGGAACTAAGAATTTCAATAGTTTTGAGTCGTTAGCTGTCCTCCACAATGCAGTCTTCTCACGGGACTTGTTTACTTGCCCTTCTGCAGCTGTGAGTTTTGGAAAGAGTTCTGCAGACCTTGATTTTCAAAATTGCTCACAATCCCTCTTCCAGGCCAGACTATCTGTATGCGGTTTGGTTTGGAATATGTTATAGCTGTTCCCCCTGATACTGTTAATTTACGTCTATCTAACCCTAGTCTCCATCTTTCTTGTTATATACAAGTCCTTTAATTTAGAAAATACAAATCTCCTATTTATCTTGATTTGATATACTTCCATTTTTTGGATCCTGAGACATGGTTTCTGTTCTGGGAAAATAATTGTTGGTAAATGGGAAGCACCCACATCCTTCAACTCATTCAGCCTTTGTTTCTTTTGCTGAGAGAAATATCATCAGGCTGAAAATTACCTGTGCTATTTTTAAAAAGGTACCAACTGTGCTGGGATAGGAATAAAATGTCTGCAACCATCTCTTCCTCATGTCTAAATGCTTGGCTTTAGCCACAGGAAAGACAAAGATAGCTGATATTTCTGGCTCCTCCTAGGTGGTCCCTCAGAGACACCAGAGGACCCTGGCAAGCTTTAGCAGATGTTCTGTAGAAAAGAAGTGCAGGAAAACTCTATGTTGGTGCAAATAATGTTTCCCCTGTTGTGTCTTAATCAAATTCCTCTGTTAGTGCAAGATCCTATTTCTGTGCATGCAGGAGAGTAGTCTTTGATTGCTTTCCTGTTGCTTGATTTTGCAATCATATGCACTTAGCATGGAGACATGTGAAAAGAAATTGCATTTGTAAATGCTGTAATTGTATGGCCATTATAGATATGACTGTCAACAAATTTACATGGAATATCAACTCCATATCCAAGCTGAGGGAAATATTTCTTTGCATGTGTGTGTAGAGTTGGCATTTGTGTATGTGAAACTGTTTATGTATGGGGTCTCTCCTCAGTGTGTGTCTGTGTGTGTGTGTGTGTGTGTGTGTGTCTGTGTGTGATAGTTTGTTGCTCCTGAGGCCATGTGGGAATGAAACAACATATTTGAACAACATATTTGTTCAAATCCAGTCAATCATAGAAATTGGCACTGGGAGAAACAGAAAACACAAGTTCTATGAATCACAGGGCATTTGGGGGGCAGATAACTGTTGTTTAATAACTAGAAAGGGCATACCTTTAAATAATGCCGAAAGGCTTGACAAACACAGAGAGGAGTGGTCACTCATTATTGTCACTAAATACATTGTACTGTGTGTAATTGAATGCATTATTTGTTTGTACAATTGGCAGCACAGTAGGTTGTTTCCTAGCATTATGACAGACAGGATTAATGTGTCCTGCAAGTTGTTATGGCAGCCACAGCATCACGAGACGATAGGAACATTTCAGATCTTTTATATTCTTACAGACCAATGACGGCTTCTGCTGTGATTGGCTGCAAGATCATTGTGCAGGGCATGATGGCATTTAAATGGCTCACGTGGAGAGCTGGGCTTTGTTCACTTAGCGTGTGAGTGGAATCAGTGTCTAGGAAACCTCATAGTTTTTGCTAATGCAGTGTGCTTGTGAAGACAAAGCTGGTGCTTTGTTGATGACTTTCCTCTCCACACCTGGGTTACCTATTCCTCTAACCTTTTTAAGTTATGTACCCACCATTATGAAAAATACATGTGACTTAGCATGGAACCCTGACAAGGAGATCCTAACCATCTTCAGACAAGTAGACAGGTTTATCTATGACAGTAATTTAGGAGTCAAATACCATGGTAGGCTTGTTGGGAGAATTATTAAAAGGCTATTCATCAATGGAAAGGGTTATCAAATCACCGAGGAGCACGGAGGATTCTGAAGCATTACACATCTAGGGGTGAAGCCCCTCAACACGAAGAACAAGCCCACATTATGTGAGCATCACACAGAAAGAAAGGCAAAGCAAGAGTCAGTTTGTGACCCAGGCTAAAACTTCAAATGCTTTGTTCCCTAGAGTCATAACCACACCTGCTTCTATTTCAACAATAACGTAACTGGGACAATCACACAAGGAAAGAATTCTCTCCCGTATCTGTCTATGTTTCAGCAATGTGAGCGGCTTTTTTTCTTCTTCTATTTTTTTTCTTTCCCCTAAGTGTAAGTTTAAAGATGGGATATTCTTATTCTCAAATTGTTTTACAGCTCAGTACAGAGAGCCTCTCGGTGTAATTTATTCAGTTATTCTGCAGCTGAAACAGTCATGTTAAGTCAAAGCAATTACTAAGAACACAGCCCACCTTTCTCTACTCAACCATGCAGTTCCTCAAACAGGTCCCTGCCACTCATATCCATTCATTCATTCATTCATTCATTCATTCATTCATTCATTCTCTCTGTCTCTTCTCTGTCTCTCCCTGTGTCTCTGTGTCTGTGTCTGTCTCTCTGTCTCTGTCTCTCCATCACAAACTCTGAGATATGTCTCTGAAGCATTTCATGTCTTATATTAAGCCTCTAAACATAAAACGCTTAATCTCTGTATCAAAGACAGTGCTTGTCATACATACGGTTCTCAGTATTTGCTAAATGGAAAAATAAAAGATAAACTCCAACTCACTATATATAAACCTGTGCTTGTTTTTTCACAATAGCAATCCATTTGTTGGATGAACTGAAGCTGTATTCAAGCTATATTTTTGGTGTCCTATCTTTTGAGTAAAACATTTGCTTAGAAGTGATAAAAAATGTAAGCTGCTCTCCTGCAGCTAATTCAACATGAAACTTTATCTGGTTATGAGATAGCTGAGTACAACATGACAAATTGTAAGAATGAAAAGCACAAGGCTTTTCATCCACAGAAATAACACAGCGATAAGAAAGATGGCAAAATTAAACCAGTGCTATGATTTTTCTTTCCCCAAACACAAAGATTCTTTTCTTGACATAATCTCTGAGAGTTATTACCAATAATCTTACAATAAGGCAATACATCTTGAGAATACTGGATTGCAGCTGTAAGGGAATATCAGGTTTAAAAATATATGAAATGTTGATTCAAAGATGGCAGCTGTCAGTCTTGATACAGGGACTGTCTATGCATGTGATCCTGTTGTACACGTGGGAGAACAGTAACATGCCTCTGGGAGTACAGATATGCAAATTCATACTTTCCAGTCCATGAAACAAAATACAGGCCCAGACTCCTTACTTGTAACCAATATTCTGTCAACAAGAACATGTCCCCCATAGCATCTGAATGAGTCTGATTATTCTTATGAAAATGCCATTTTGCTGTTCTCCTCCGCCCCCCATGAAATTAAAAAACAGATTCGATAGGACTTTCTCTAACTTAATAATCACCATATCACTAATTCAGTCACAGAAAGGTCTTCAAAAGACAGCTACCCTACAGTATTGCAAATTATTGTTTTAGCAGACAGCTTGGTTTTCTTTCGATGATATTGGTGAAAACATTCTCTACATCTAAGGCTATGTTTAGGATACTTTCAATTTCTACAAGTATTCCTATTCAGTCTTTTGTCTCCATTGCTTTAAACCATATGAAACTTCATTTTGCTGACTAAAAACAGTCGAGTATTGCCCATTTCTTGTGGCTGAACTTAACAGTGGTAAACAATGCAAACCATGGTTTACAAGGTGCTTATCAGTAGAAGAGAAAAATAATTCCTGCTGAATGACGCTGCAGAGCATATGGTAGAAGGAAAACATGATTTCCTAAGTTGCAGCCTTGCCCGGTTTCTCGTTCTCCTCTATGAAACAACTATCAGGACATTGCTACCCATCAGGGGAAATGTGAACTCTGCATCTTGTGTCCTCCCCAGGTAGCAGAATTAAGCCAAGTTATTAGTTTTTTATATTTGCAGTGAAAATACTTAGTTACAGTCAGTCTGCTATGGTGCAAAATGAGACACATCCTCAGGCCAGCATGCTCTGCAGCAGGTTTTTCCATACTGTTCAGCTCTCAGCATGGGGCCTGGTGGAGGAGCTCCTGGTATAGCATAGAAAGCTATGCTAGCTTATAAAGTTGATCATAACCATTCTGCTCCTGGGTTACTTGTCTCAAGGACTTTTGATAACAGCTTGAGTGTTGAAACAGTTTCCCTACGGAGCAGAGCTTATTTTAATAGCTTCAAGATCCTTTGTTGTATTTTTTAGTATACTTCGGCAATAAAGATAATATTACATTATCTTTCCTGTGTGAGACTGATTAATGGATACGGACACACCTTCAGGTTTCCCCAGCAGAGACAGTTGCCTGGCGCTTAATTATCCACACAGTGTTACCCAAGCCCCTGGAACCAATGGAAACACATATTTAAAAAATGGCTGATTGGACCCAAGGGTTTTGTTTATGGATTTCTCCATCAGAAGATCTGGACCGGATATTAATGTTGAACATTAGACACTTCATGGCCTTAAACACATTTCGGAGCCTCTACCTTGTAAAGTAAGAATACTAAAATAGGAGCTTCAAGTGCCTCCAAGGTTTTGATGGAACTGTATAGAAAAATGTTATGACCAAGTATTTTAAAAGCCAAAATGCAAATTTACAGAATGGAGACTGTTAATGTTACTGATGACAAAAATACTAATCATCTACTAACTTTCTTCCTTTGTTTCTTGGGAGTCACATTTTAGCTGGGAATCATTAGGACTTCCTTGGTAATATTAAATAGAATGAGCCATATCAAACCCTGTATGACCTATCATTCCATCAGTGGCCTGTTTCCTCAGCAATTTAAAATTTATTTTAAATGTTACCAGATGAATGAAATCTAGGGCTCAAAAGTGCACAGCAGTTGATAGCCAGACCTGTACATTGTTACATACATAGAAAAGGGGACTGTCCCTGGGCGGGGACTCACAGAAGATCTTCCAGAAAACTCCATATACACAGGAAAAGAATTTCTAGTCCCCCAAAAACATAGCAAATGAATTCAAATCAGATCCAAACTTTACATGGTGGCTACAAGTGCTGGAAAAGTCAGTCAACTTCTCTGTACCACTTTCTTCTCGGCTGTAAAGTAAGACGATTTTTTATGCATGTTTTTACTCCTCACAGGTAATTTAAAACAATAGCCCAAAACCTTTACATCAAAAATCTCAGAAGTCATGCAGTGGTGTATGTATGGTTCTCATTGCTGGCATGGTAAGACCTCACACAACCCCGCTCCATCGCGATGTCGCACTCTGTTCCCGCCCTTCGGTCACTAAAGAAACATCTCTCTGAAAGTCACTGTGGTCGAATCCACTGAGCTTCTATTAAATAAGTTTTTACTGTAAATAAATAATGACTCAAGACTCCAGAGTCATGACGTTGAGGATTCTAGCACAGTGTGGTTTTAGAATTGCTCTATTTGTTTGTCTAATGTTGATCTTACACTGCCTATTTATACACTGCACTTTATTATAGTCATGTCCCTATAATAAAACCCATAATATGCATTGAGGTTCAGTACTATTTGTGGTATCACATATCTGCTGGGGGTATTGAGCTGACCCTGGCCTTCTTCCATATAAGCACAGTGCATAAGACTGCTATATACGAGTTTATATTAATAAACCTCTTAGATAACGTCAGAAAAGTCATATGCTGTAATTACTGGAGCTATTATTATCTTCCGGGCTCTGTGATAACCTCATATCAGAACTCAAGGCCTCTTCTCCTCTTCCTGGCAGCTCACTCTTCATGGATTTAAGGTTGCTTGCTTCACTTATTTCTTCCGTATTGTTTTACAGTCCCTGAGTGCTGTACAATCAATCCACAAAACCATACTGAATCGTCCCACCTCTGGGGGGCTCCCCGCTCTGTGTTAAGCACAGTCTTTCTGAGATGAGCACTAAGCTGTAGCAACCACGACCCTGGGAACCTCCTGTCATGTTATACAGGTTACATGGAAGCCTTGCTGTGAGCTATTAAGACCTGCAGTTTAGCAATGAGAGCAGCTAGACACGTGCTGGTACTTTACTTGTCTCTGCAGGCCCCATTGTTCCTTGCTGGCAGAACGACATCAGCCACATCAAGTGAGAGCATGTGGGGCCACTGCGCCTCTGCCCGTGCACTTTCTCACAGGCTGTAACAGATTAGTACCTCACTGTTTCCTTATGGTAGACGGTGGCACATTCAACCCCAAAACTGCTCTCTTGGGTATTGGCGTTATCTCCCCAAGATTCCACTCTTGTCGGTCAGTTACTCTGATAATCTTTATTTTCAAAGATACTGAATGCATTTTAAGAAGGGCTTGTTATATTTTCTATGTATATCACTTTAATGTGTGCACATTAAAAAAAATTATGGGCTAACAAAGACAAAGGGAGAATGGCAACCTCCCAAATTTTATTTCATTTTTATCAAAAAAGTGTATTTTGAAGCAGAATAAGTAAAAATACCTTAAATGAATGATTTATAATATTTATGTGTGTATCACTTGATAAACAAAATATTTCAAGTGTTCTTTGTATTCCAGCTGGAGAAGGAAACTTTTGTTTCTTATAGGGTCTGAAAATCTTCAGGGTACAGTTCCATGTTAGATGCTATTCATCAGCCCAGTATTGGTCATTGTGACAACTATGTTTGGAGAAAGATATATAGAAACTCCAAATAATTATTTACTTTAATCTCTGTTTCTTATATATAGGAATTGGCAATGTCCTCCTGAATCTCCCTAAGTGAGGTTCACTTAGAAGGGATAATGTCTTATTTCCGTGTTCTCATTTTCATAGGTGCTCACACATGAAATCATACTATATTATAACAATATTACATCAAAGAAAAATCTAGGAAGCATTTTCTAACATGCTACATTTGTATCTTCTTTCTGTAGTAATTTTCAATTCCAACTATCATCATAATATCAGGTGATCAAAAGAGAATGAAAGCTATTCTGTCTTACTATATAAAATTCTGTCACATAAGAAATCAAAATAATATCAAAGCTGTAAACATGGTATTCCAAAAGAAGTGTCTTCAAGAATTAATGATGGTCTCTGGGGATTTCTATTTTCGATTGCTACATTTCAAAAGTAAACTCAAAGGGAATCTAAGTTCCACTGAGATTCACTCCTGTGGGATGGGAAGGGTTGTGGTAATAAGGAAAGAAAATCACTTGTAAATAACAGAAAGGTTTCTGTATGAAAAAGTTGATCCAAAATCACCATGGAAACCATGAATATTCAGCTGTCGGTCTAGCAACTATCCAAATAAATTAAAAGTAACAATCCCAGCCACAGGACAGGGAAATTTCATATAACCAGAAACCAGTGATTAAAATTTTGATTTTAGGATCCCTAAAGCATTACTGTCCATACAGTCATGCTTCTCAACACCATGTTGTAATTCCTCTCTCTTCCACCCCTTCAACCATCAGTAACTGAGTACAGTCCAGGTTATAGACCCAGCTCTAAAGCACCAAGAGACTGGGCTCACTAATCCTATTTGGTTTCCTGAGATCAATATGCTTATTGACTTTCTTCAGTTACGAATTACCAACTTTCTTGCTTGAAGTAACCCGTTACTCTGTTCTTCTCCGGGGACTGAGAAAGCTGGAATTGTCTGAACAGCAAGCCAGGAGTCGAGACTTCAGAATCAAGGGCATCAGGAGCACATGTTTAAAACATGCTTCCCAACATATGAACAGACGACTCTATTTTCCCAGCCCCTTCTCCCCCCAAAAAATCTTTGGTAAGTGGTTGATGAGATTTACATGTAAGTCCAACTTCTCCGTGGTGTCTCCAAGCAGCAGTCCTGGGCGTGAGTCGTGCGAGCTGTTCTCAGTAGCTTCTGGAGCAATGACGCTGTGCCGCCGCAGCACTCATTGTAGATAGATAGTAGGGTGACTCTGCAGCACAGTGGGAGGTATGGCTATGGGAGCCCCTTTAGGGCTCTATCCTGTGGCTGGGCTCAGGAAGCAGTGGAGGCTCCCTGTGCTCTGCTGCCTCATAGCCTGCATCTCCCATCACTGACTGCAGATCATTCTCTCTGACCAGAGGAAAGCAAATTCCTGCTGCGTCCCCGCCGCACCGATGACCCAAAATTGCTTTTTTCTAAAATTGAACTCTAAAGGCTTTTCTCCCAATGCCTCCTATGGTTTTCAACCTGGATAACAACACACGGGTTATCTCCCGGTGGTCCTCCACCTCCCTCCTGTGCCAGGCCCTAATGCATGATGCACCTGTGTTATCACAGCTCACAGCACGCTTCTCTGCTCCCTTAGGATTCAAGCCCAGCGTGCGGAGTTATTATCTTTCTTGGTAGTCCTTGAACCTTCTTATCTTGGAACTTAGTGCAACCCTGAAGTTCCCTCAGAGGGAGGCTGCGTGGTAAACATTTTTTTTTAATCTCTTGAAAACCATGTAGAGTGTTGCTGAGGAAAACCAGGGAAGGTTAGCGAGTCCGGCGCTGGGGTAAACAGCAGGCATGAGGCAGCCAACAGGAAAGGGATTGCTGGAATAGTCAGAATTCTGCATGATGGCTCAGTCGGAGGCATTTTCATACTCTAGGCTCGGAACAAGACATTGCCCAGCCTTTACTAGATCAATGCTGAATTAACCTGACTATTTTTTTAACCTGACCATGGTGTATTATCTACTGGAAACAATATTTTAGAATATCTTGATAGTTTGGGCATATCGTCAAATTTCTCAAAACAAGTGACAATGTCATCAACATATATTCATTGGATTGGGCATGGGTCGTGAGAAGATGATTTTCTATTTATAGTCTATACTTAACCCTAAAAAAATGTTATATTGTTGTATTATAATTAATAGAGCAATGTGCTTGTTTCATCTTGTCTTTTTTTTTCATTGATGGTCTTTAAAGATAATCTCTTTTTAATTAATTACTTCATTTTATATTTAAAGGATATTATGAAGGTCTGGATAAAAATGGTTATTCCATGATGAGTCAAAAACATGCATTTCAGATTGTGGTGAATATTTAGACACTATTGTCCCAATGAAAAAGTTATTTAGAAGCATAATCTCATGAATGAATAAGAAGAAAATGCACAAAACTGTATATTAAATTAAATATGGGGTGCAAGAGAAATTTTGTTCTTCCATTATAGTCATCCCCCAAACCAAGTCAATTTAATTATAAGACATCAGCCAAGTCTAAACTGAATATAGTCTACAAAATATTTTTCAACAGGTCTTAATATACCTCTTATAATTATTACAGATCAGTGCTTATGAAAGAAACACAATTCTAGATGCAATGTTGTCTCCTGAATTGGACACTGATGGAAAAACTAACAATTACCTAATAAATAAGTAAGTACTTTGGTCCATAATGATACCAGTGAAGAGTGACTATTTGACAAATACATTGTGTAAGACATCCTCTGTAGCAATAGCAGTGTGAAAATATGCCATGCTTCTCTGCATCTTATAATCATGTTAATATAACACAGTTCCAAAATTTAAACATAAAGGTATAAATCTGATTCTGTTTCTAGCAGGTCAGATGACCAGGACTAACATTTCCAGAGACAAACACCAACCAAGTGACATAAAATTTACAAGAGCATCCACTTACAGCCATGTGAGAGTGATCAAGAGGATGAAAATTAAAGTCTAGAGAGATACTAGTACACCACGGCAAACCTAGTCCTGTAGTGTGGTCTCCCCTAAACACGGCAGAGGAAACCAAGAAACGCTTTTGGCAAACCCTGCTATATTACAAGGGCAAAAGCTGGATTCTGAAACTTGGAGAGATCAGGAGAATTTAATAAATTTCATGCATATTAGCTCAGTCTCCAAAGTCAGGAAGCCCAGGAATACGTGTGACTGGAATTAAAGCAGCTGTAGCCAGGTTTAGCCAGAACTTTACTCATCTGAATGTCCGAGGAATTTAAACATGTAAATTCTTTAAAGGATGATCCGGATTGCTATGAGGTGCCAGAAGCATCAGAAAATTCTCACAGGAAGATCCTATCTCAGTCCTTCAATTGTTTCCACAAACATTTTCTTTTTTTTTTTTTTTACATTTTTATTTTATTTTATTTTATTTTATTTTATTTTTATTTTTAGTTACATTTTGTTAACTCTGTGTCCCAGCTGTATCCCGCTCCCTCATTCCCTCCCCAACCCCACACTCCCTCCCTGGTCTCCTCCCTGCCCCTTTCCAAGTCCCCTGATAGGGGAGGACCTCCTCCCCTTTCATCTGACCCTGTTTTATCAGGTATCTTCAGGGCTGGCTGCAAAGTCCTCCTCTGTGGCCTAACAAACATTTTCAACTACAATTTTGTTATGCGATGTAAATCAGGGATATGCAGATATGGACAATGTAAAAAAGTGGCAGTTAGCAATTGGACAACAAACTATATCCACAAATACCAGACATTGAGTTATCAAACAAAAATTTCCAATAATTATAACTTTGTACTCTAGGATATAAAGCCACAACACTGATAGGTCCAACACAAATTACATTATTAGATTAATATCTTATCAATTGTTAACTATGTGTAATGTATGTCCATGTGGGTCTGAAGATAAGCCAGAGGGCAGCAGGTCCCGGAAGCTGAGTTCCAGGCAACTGTGAGTCGCCCCCAGGTGCTGGGAGTTGAAACCAAATCCTGTTTAAAAACAGTGCGTTCTTTTCACCAATGACTTACCTCTCCAGCTCCCTAAACTTAAGGTTTAGTAAATATGAAAATCCAAAGGAGAACTAGAAAACTCTAAACTTCGACTTGAAAATAAACCCGAGAAATTATAGAAATGAAACATTATTATAAACAAAATCAGATTTCTATAAATGGTTTCAGCAGATTATTACGTAGCTCTGGGCATAATTTAATACACTAAAATATGGCATGATAAAATATGTATGTAAATATACAAAAGGGAAAATGGACAAAGAATACTGACGGCACAAGTGAGAAAGAGAAGTGTAAAGCACGTAGTGGCGGTTTTTTAACTGGCGTTGCCGCAGACTGACAGAAGCAAGACTTGTGGAACTACACCCTGAAATGATTCACTCTACAGATGTGTAAAACAAAATGAAATCCCAGTCTCAAAAATAGATTGAGTTCACCAAGAGCAGCACTTCCCAACAGGACTCTTCGAGGTCAAAGGCACCCTAATCTTCGGAAGCCAGCGTGATAGTGACTTGTCCTACCTACCAACTGCACACTCAGAGTGTGGCCAGTACAGCTAACCAGCCAAATTCTACCACGATTCAAGTAAGTGAGACTGAATTTAAATAACAGTAAATGGCCATTGGCTTTAGGAGTTGGAGCATCATAACCATACTATTGCAATCCAAAGGCAAATATAAACACCTACAAGGAAATTAAAGACAAAACACCTTGAGGAACATAGTTTGGGTAGCTCTGCTCTCTACACCAAAAATGGAACTCAGAAAACAATAAAATATGCAAAGACAAAATGGTTACATCCTTAGGATTCTCTCCCTAGCAACATATACCATAATAATTTCTATCATGTATTTGTTTAACACAGAAATGTTATGAAGCTAATGTTATATATTGGTCTTGAAATTTAAAATTATCTGCTCAAAGGAATTTTCCAACTCATCTTGTGGATAGGAGTGGTGCACTCATTCTACCGATTTCCTCTGTGGCCCTACCAATTTCCCTTGTGGTCCTCATATCATTGCAATTTATTGAGTAGTCAATACTTTTTTTCCTTTTTTCACTATCACTTCTATTGATATTGAAAACACAAACATCTAAAATTACATTTCAGAGTTTATAGAAAAGTAAATCATTTACAACTCAAAGCTAATACATAAGACAAAGATCCATTTCATAGTCACTTGACATAGAATTAGGGTGGGCATTATCTAAATGTTATTAGAATATCCTGAAGTGTTTAACATATGAGAGGGGACAGGAGGGACATGGGTCAGTAGTGGGAGGCTGGGAGAGTATGAGCAAGGTGCAGTGTACATGTTTATGAAAATGTCATAATGAAACCCGCTTTTGTATGTTAATTTAGAAAAACAAAATTATGATACTTTAAAATACAAATGAGCTTGGAGGGTTTGATATATTTAACTTGATGTTCCTCCACATATGTTATTTTTAATGTAGAATTTGAGATAGAGTAAGGGTACTGTTTTGAATTTGTAGAATTAAATTTCCAAAGAGGAGGCTGGGAGAATTATGTCCAAATGCAAGCTTCTTTCTCAGAGGTACTTAGGGGTAATCTAGATTGGCTATAGTAGGGATAACAAAATGGGAATGTGGGTTTCAGGAAGTGTGTATAAAAGATGCTATGATCCTTGGATACTGGATTGGGGACAGACTATCAGACAGGAGTACAGACTGTCTCCCATATAGGAATGTTTCAGTTTTTACCTTGTTTTGCTGAAAAATGTTATGTATTCAATAGAAATATGATTTCAATCTGGATGTTTTCCAGGCAGTCCCTTCTCGTGAAGCCTAATAGCTTTAGCTACACGTTTCCATCAGCTCCATGTCACAACAAGAAACAATGAGCACTCTGCAACAGGTTGTGTTTCTGGAACACTTTGATTTCACATCTCACGTCTTCAAATCACTCCTCTGTGTCTCCCGCTCTCACACATGCATACTGTTTTAGTTTCAATAGAGTCTTCATCAAATTGCACAAGCTACTCAACTCTTGGATGTAAAATGGACTTTGTGTTAGATATAATTGCTCAAGCTAGACTGGTGGAATTTCTCTGAGCATATGCAAGGTAGGTTACAAAAATCTTCAATGTCTGGCAGGTTGGTCCATTAAATTTATTAGCCATTTAATGATATTTTTATCTTGTGATAAATGTTTCAAGACACATGCCCATAGATAGCTTTAAGTGCAATAATTCTTTTGATCATGATCACATTTTCATTTGATCACAAGCAAACATGTTAACTATCTCTAGGGTTCTTAGTTTATGGAATGAAGCATAGAGAATTTAAGCAACAGGCTCAAGAACACACAACTAGCATCAAGGGAGTCACACCTGGCTTAAAACTAACTAATAAAAACTAGAATATTATCTCCAGGAGCAAAACAAAACAAAAACACCACAGGGTAACTGAACCTTCTTGAATTATGCGTGTTTGCATATAATTAAGAACTTAAGCACCTGTACATGACCTTTCAGGAAGACTTCACCAAAGGGATCATGTCACACTCTGGCCTTCCATGGTGACAGCAGAAATGCATACAAAACCTGACATGATTTCTTTGTATATGGTTGATATTTTAGTATTGCTGTAGGTTTGTTGGTTGGGTGGGTAGATGGTGCTTTTTGTTTTGTTTTGTTTTCTTCACAAATTCTCTCCTTTGTTTCTATCCTCAGATTGTGTGTGCATACTGTAGAGCCTTCTTTAGGTCTCCAGTCTTTCTCTAGTCACTAGCAACTGTCATTATTGGAAGTCTCTTCACCTGCAAAATTAATCTCTGGCTTCCCAGCTAAACCCATTTCCTCATGTCTGATCATTATTGGAGAGAGGAAACACATGAAGGTAGTTAACATTCCAATCACCTTGGGTTTTCTTTTTTTTATTATTTAATAACACATTTAAATCTACTTCTGCTAAATTCCATTTTAAAACCTCCCTGACATTAATTACTGATATGTTCATGTCTTTCTGACAGAGCTATTTTACAGTATTCAATGCAGCTTCTCCGTCTTACCTCTCCATTCTCTAAAGGGTGGATCTTGGAATAAAATGAAGTACAGATGACCTCATCATCCTTGGCATAGGATGGTGGTCCGGTGCGGGGATAGATATTGTAGAGGGTCAGGCACTCTGTGTCTGTCACTGCGTGATACTGCCAAGGTTTGTACTCCACATTATCCAGCGAACGTTCCAAAATCCAGTTTCCAGGTCGAGGGGAGTTGGCTGCTTTCACAATCACATAGGCAATCTGGAACACCTAAAGATGAGTGACAAAAGCACAGCTTTGAGTTCAAAAGTTCTTAGTTATGCAAATTGAAGAGTGGCTGCTAACTCAGAGTCTGCCTCCGATTTTGTTTTGTAACTCAATTGTGTTCTGCAAAACTGATTTTAGTATTGCATGTCCATCTTCAATAGCTCTTTTGCTGTGACAAGTTGTGTCGTTTTGACCAACATGACTTTGAAAGCAGTGAGATAAGAGTGGACTTCTCTAACCACTCGCCAGCATTGCGTCACGTAGTTCTTTAAAGTTCTCTTACAGCATCAACGTTCAAAGGCTCTGCATGTTCGTTTTCTCGCCTCATACGGGAGTCAAGAAAACATGTGCAAAAATAAAGCATGCATATTTAAATGCACTTAATCCTCAAAAATGCAGACCTTGTGTATGACATCAAAAATGATATGGCACTGCAGGTGTGCATTCCTGTGCTCAAACTGTGGGTCCGGCATATGCGCAAACCTGGCAAGACTATTTTTTCCTACCTGTAGTTTTATTGTCTATGAATTAAGATCAAGACTAGGCAAATCCCAAGACAACACTTGATTAAATGGAAGACTGTAGATTGGCTACCTGGAAACACACTTGGAGTAGATATCAAATAAATACGTATTTCTCTGTATCCCCACATAGAAAACATGGAGTAGAAATCCCAGTAACATGCTGGCAAGCAATTGAAACTAGAACATATTAAATGGGTGTTTCTGTGCTTTCTCTATAAGAAGTCAACATGTAAAATCAGGGAAGGAAGAGGCATCATTGCTACAATTTGACAGAGTAAACCCAGTGGACAGAATGCATTGGAAGCAGTGACTGTCTACCTTCAAATCTGCATACAATTTGATGAACAAAGAGAAAGAAAGAAAGATGTTTGTGACGATGTATATGTGTCTGCAATGCAATCTAAAAGCCTAAAATAGAATGTCCAGGTATTATAACGTGACATTTCTGTGTAGTATCCTAGGCAGACATATAGATGCAAGCTAGATAAAAGTACCATCTCTCTAGAATGGAAATGATAAGCCATGAAAAGTAACAATAAAGCAATACGATAATTACCAGGTTGGGAAATCCTATACCATATAGGGATCTTGACAGCTTTAAGGTCTGGATGATGGATGGAGTCACTAGTAGGACAAACTAGGTGAATGTGATGAAAAGTCCTCCTGTGTTATAGAGGGAATCCTGAAAGGAACATTCCAGAGAAAGCATCCTGGCCATTAGAGCTCACTGACTTCATGTATAGCATCTGTGTGATACTTACAGATAAGAAATATTTGTATTATATATTTTAAATAAATATGTTTATATATTTAATTTATATTCATATTTATTTTAATTTATTTAATTTTATTATATTTATTTTTAATTTATTTACGTTTGAGACAAGACTGTTCATGACCATGTTAAAGCTGTTTATTTAAGTTGTGGATTCAAGGAGAGGTAGCACATGAGGAGTGTTTATTAATCGCACTTTCCTGTTATGTTACTTGTATTAACTTGTATGTCTTACTTAGTAACAAAATTATTTTGTGGTTGTGAGACTTAAACTCAGAGCCTCTCACACAGTAGATTATACCACCATGGTCCTGAGTCTGTACCTTAGTTTCATTTGCCCTAACTTGCCTATAAATATATTTTTTATTTAATTTAATAATATATTAAATTAATAATATAATTTAATTAATTAATATAATTAATTAATATAATAAAATAATTTAATAATTTATTTATTTTATTTAATAAATAAATATAATAAATAAATATATTTATATAGTTAATTTATTATATAAATATATAAACATATATTTATATAAATATATAATATATAAACATAAATATATAAATATATGTTTATATTTATGTTTATATTTATAATATATTATAAATATATATTTCTATATAAATATATTTATATATTTATAATTAACATATATTTATAAATATTATATATTTATGTTTATATATTATATATTTATATAAATATATGTTTATATATTTATAAAAATATATTTATTTTATATACATATATATGTAAATATATATTTAAAATACAAATATATATATATATATGGGGTAATATAAAACATGACTGTTTCTGGAAGATGTTTCTGTGAAGGCAGGCACACCATGTGTGTTGAAAAAAAAAACACAATTTGAGCTGGCATTTACTGATTAGACAAAGTTGTGGGAAAGCTGCTGGCTAACAGGCTGAATTCCTTCTGCTGCCAAATCACTGTTGTCCAACCACTTAAACATCATCTCTTTCTAGAGGACAACAGACAAAACCCAAGAAGACTAGCCAGGAGGTATTATAGCTCGTGCCATTCTTTTCCAATAAGTGCATATAAATGGGCAGTATTTATGAGTTTTCTTTTGTGTCTCTATGTGTGTTCACCCAACATTGATGTTTTGAGTCTTCCTTGACTGTTCTTATCTGATCCATTGAGGCAGAATCTTCCACCGAACCCAGAGCTTGCCAATATGGCTAAATTTAGGGAACACTTTATTTTAGGGTTGTCCTGCATCTGCCTTCCAGTGCTGGAATTTTAAGCAGGCTACCATACCCACAATCCTCACATTTGCACACGAGAGTGTTAACCACTAAGCCATCTCTGCAGCCCCTAGTTTATATTTACTGTAATTTCAGAGACACACATCTATTTATGTACATACAAGCATTAAAATGCTTATACGTTTGAGACAAGACTGTTCATGACCATGTTAAAGCTGTTTATTTAAGAATGCAGAATCAAGGAGAGGTAGCATGAAAGGAGTGTTTATTCACCCCACTGTCCTGTTATGTTACTTCTATTAACTCATATGTTCTACTTAGAAACAAAATTATTTTGTGGTTGTGCATCTTAACCTCAGAGCCTCTCACACCCTAGGAGAATATACTACCATGGTGCTGAGTCTGTACCTTAGTTTCATTTGCCCTAACTTGCCTAGAACTTGTGATTCCTCTACCTCAACCTAGTGTAGGGATCTGGCTTCCTATGAGCCGGGTGGATCATACCCCATAATCCACAGTATTTGCTGTTACTGAAATTGAAGGTGTTGCCCTTAAGGAAATATCTCCATTTGAGTAGATCCTAGTCAACAATCCATCACACAAATTCCATATGAGGAGACTTTTTGAGGAACATGGCAACTGATCCCTTGCAAGGACTGTAAAAGGGACTCTATGGCACGGTAAAGAAATAGTCTCTACATAGTTGCCAGTATTTCCAAGGCAACCCTGTCAGGCCTTACGACAATAAGAAAAGAGAACAACTAAATTGTGAGCACCCAGAGAACCAGGGCTTTAAAACTGGCATCATTTTTACTACCATATTTTGAGATGATGTGTATTTAACATTTATTACATATAGCTGAATAATCAGGTCACTCTAGAATCTATGTTCCTACTCTTAGTTTAGCTATGACTATTTCTGCTTGCTTGAGCCTGAATCCCAGGCAACACCAGGGCATACATGACTTGGTGTACATTTCTCTTCTGCTGATCTTATCCAGCCTTGATGTTCTATTGAAAGTAAGCAAACTCTTCAACATGCCACTTCCTAGTATTTCCTTTCCAAAGGCCACCCAAGGAAGAGCTAGTGAGTACAATGTACTGGCATCTCTTTGGAAAAGAGTATGTGCAATACAAACATTTGAGCTGGTATCTTTTCTTCCAGAAAAAAAAAAAAAACTGTGCAGAGATTTTTTTTAAAGATAAAAAAAACGAAAGACAATGAAACATATTAGAGCTCACAGTTAGTCCATAAGAAAAATAAGGCTACACGGAGGTTACAGATAAGGAAGTTTGTTTAGCAAGCTGCTCAGCAAGCTGATAGAGGAACAGGCCAACTTCTCCTGGGGGATGTGATACAGATTTATGATTCCAGAGCATCTGTGTTGGCTCGGGAATAATAGATGAAAACTTTTTAAACAAAATATCTCAGAGCCTCATTCTGTAATTCAGTATAAGAGCCAGTATTAAGCGCCGTAGAAAAGGAGTCACTGCTTTTTAAAATATCAAAAGAGCACCATTTCAAAACAATGTCCTTCTTTCTTCTGTTTCTATGGATTCTTCTAACAACTCATGAAACATTAATTAAACTTGTTGGCATTTACTATTATAAATAAACTTCTTAAAGTGCGGTAAATAGCATTATTCAAAAACACAATGAATACAAGCGTTCTCTGAAGGCTTCAGAGAATGAATGTGAAAAATGTAAGAGATTTTTCTAAGTACTTCACGTTTTCAATGCCTCAAACAGAATAGCTCTTTAATGTTGTCTGTGCTGTTTTTATTAACTGTTTCTTGTGTTTTCCATATTAAGACTCTTCAAAAGCAGTAGTGTTAATGCCATATTCCTGATTTAAAAAAAAAAAAAAAAAGGTGCCATCTGTTACAGTGGGAAGCTGCAGCAAGGAAAGCAAATAAGATCCAGTAAGACCCCCAGGCTTCAATGACCATATTGTATCAATGTGATATACAAATGACTCCTTGTTGGTTGCTTGCTTGATTTGTTTTGTTTTTTGTTTTTGTTTTGTTTTGTTTTTTGGTGGTTGTTGTTTTAGTTTTGGTTTGCTCAGTTTTTCCTTTCTTTTTTTTTTTTTTTTTTTTTTTAGTGGGAGGGTGTTTTAAAAAACTTAGCACCTGGAGAAAAGATTCAAAATAAGTTTTAAAATAACACCAAATACCTGAAATTTTAATGGAGGGAACTTTCTAGTTCCTGCTATGCTTGCTGCTCCCTCACGCGTATAACTGAAAATCACGTAACTACCTCTGCTGTGGTGTTGAAGTACAGGTTCCTTCTCCAGTAATTGGAGTATTGAGAGTGTGGTTTCACTTACTACATAACTGGCAAAAAAGGGGTCCTTCTGAAGGGACCTTTCAGTCCAAGGATGATTAGAACACACAAGTGTCACAGAAAGATACTTTTCCACGTCATGGCTAAAATAATATGATCTCGTACAACACTGCCTGAAGTAAGTAACCCGAGAGCTTGGTGTGCTCTGAGTACTGCCCTGGTGCTGGTTTTCTGAGCTCTCACACACAAGCTACAAGGTATAGATGGTACTGAAAACCAGCTCTATCTATGCGTTGCTGAGTGCCTTCTTTAAGATTGACTTCTAGGACTTTTAGGGTTCTTCTTTCTCCAGGTACCTTGATACTCAAAAGGTTGCTACCAGAAAGTACTGTGTTTGGTATACTACAGAGATTTTTAGCATCGTTTTTAAACAGTTAAAAGAATCAGGACAAGGGCTGGAAAGATGGCTCGGCAGTTAAGAGTGTCTGTTGTGCCATCAGGACCAGAGTTCTCTAGTACCCACATAACAGCCCAAGCAACACGCAAAATCCTATAAGAAGACCTCTGACACTCTCTTCTGGCCTCCACATGCAAATAGGTGTGAGGACCTACGCTTCCTACACACGCACACACACACACACACACACACACACACACACACACACACACACGTTCACACACTCACAACATGAATAAAATGATTTTTTTTCCCTAAAAAGAGCCAGGATGAATATGATACCTTAAGAATGGAACAAATCGATGAAGCCTCCGGCTGTAAGCAACAGTGTAGGTCCTCCAGGCAAGACCTGACCCAACTCAGACTCCTCAGAGTCTTTTCCACTTATTGCTTATGAGACCAGCAGGTGCCCATCTAATTTCTGTACTGTTTTGCCCACTGCTCCCTTCTCTGCACTGCTGTCCATTTGGGAACTAAAGCCAGCAGCTGCCAGCAGGAATCTCTGCAGTACCTTAATACCTGCTTTTGTCCATGCTATCAGTTTTAACATTTCTAGCAGCTGTGATACAGTCTACCATTACCAATATATTCTGAAACCTCATCTGTGTTCTTTGCTTTGGAATGGTACATGAGTTCAATTGTGTCATTTGTCCATCTTATTTTAAAGTGATGAGGGTGACCTAATTCAAGACCAGAAAAGATTATCGAAAGAATGAATTTTCAAGGTTAGAGAGGAATTCGAGATGCTCATAGAGTTATCTGTGTTTCTTTGCTTCAGTTGAAGAACACAGTTCATATGATTGTGATTGTTTTGTCTATGACCACAAAAGGAAAATTAGGAAACAAAACCAAATCCAGTAACAGCAAAGATAAATGAATGAAGAGAGCTCAGTCTTTTACTGGAAGATTCGTGAGCGTTGTTGAAGAAAAGCAAAGGTCTCACCCCAAAGCCCCCAGAATGGCTGCCATGGAGGTCCAGAGCCTTGTAGATGGAGCGTTGGCAGAAGCAGGAGCCTGGCATGGGCTGAGTAGCGAAAGTCAGTGCAAGTCTGTATGCAGGGAAAATGTGCACAACACTTTTCTCCCATGTATGGTGACCCTTACACCACACAAATGTCTGAGAAAAATTATAGCACATTAAAAAAAAAAAAAACAGGATGTATGTTCTGATGATGGCATTGCAAACCTCAAATTTAAGTTAAACACCATATTTGAATGGTTTTAAGTGAGGCTTTAAACTTAAAAACAGAAAAATTAACCTAAAAACAACCACAGTCATTATATTCTGGGTGAGCTGTGTTTCCATTTATCTATTTCATTCAGGAAAGCCAGAATGACATAGCAGTGTGCTGGCCCATGCTTTCAGTCTTCAGAAAACTCATTTCTAATATTCCATGTACTAAAAGGATCTGTAATTGTCACTTAGTTATTCTGTTGTAGGCCACGTATCTCCCCGTCCTGCAAATGTCTTAGCATTGCTGAGCATGAAGTGACTGAGGTTGGCAGGTAAGCAGATGTGCTGCTCTGCCTAGGGGGTAAGTGGCTCTGGAAGGTCACAGAGGAACAGGAACACTCTGCTCTCAATTAAAACATATTTTTTTAAGTGCTCACATTGCACTCAGGAAATTAGCACATTTGAAAATGAATCGTTCTGCCACCAAAATTTTTCCTAAGAAACAGTAATCTGACTGGATGACTAATGACAATTCTGTGAAGAGAAAAATTTGCAATTATTTGTTGAAATTGGATTTTTTTAACAAAGGGTTTAAATCAATGGCTAACTTTCAACAGACAGTCTTGAAGGACTTTCTGCCTTGTTCTACAAGAAGCAAGATCTTTAACTCTAGTTCAAATAAACGAGTTACTTTTCAGTTCTCTGCATTAATATACAGTTAGCATTCAGCTACATATAATAACATGCAATTCTATTTATTTCATTGGGAATACTATGTAGATTTTTTTCCCAAGAGCTGGACAAGCTTGTCATAAAGTTAACTTCTAAAACATTAAAACCAGGGGAACCAAGAACTCGTGAAAATCTAAGTACCCTGAGTAAAGGGATACACTTTTTGATGACAGGCGGCCACGTGGGATGGGTCCCTGCTGCGCACACTTCGCTTCTCTTTATCGTGAAGGAAGATCTACTTTCCTAAGGGATCTACGGCTACCAGGGCCCATCAAAGGCCATCGGCATCCCTCAACATATCACCCAGACATTTCTACAGTATGTTAGAAGCATGCCCACTACCTGTAAAACAGTCATGCCGAAACAGTGAAACAACTAGAGGAAGCAATAATTAGAGGAAGTCTAAACAGGGCCATTGTCAGGAGCCATGGCAGTATGCAAACAATACTATAAGAGACAGTTAGCAAAGGGGGAATGTGAGGCCCTCCACTGGGCAAATCAAGGACTCCTCAAGTAAATAAATTAATTTCAAGGAAGCTAAAACAAAATTAATTTATAAATCAGGAGAGATTTGAAAGACTTAGCCAAATAAATGCGATGTGCATCTTCATATGCATTATGAAGAAACGAGGCAGCCATTCAAAAACAAAAACAGTAGGCAAGCACAATGAGTCTCATGAAACTCCATCTCAGTTAATATTAAGCAAGTCAGGATCTTTTGTGTGATCATGGTTTCATTTACCAAAAATAAATAAATAAATAAAAGTTTATTTTTCAGAGCTATGAAAGGAAACAATTACCTAGAAAGACATGCACAAGAGTTTGCTTCCAAGTAATCTTGGGGCTCAAGATTAGGTAGGATGTGGTTTTGTTTACAACCAACATAAAGCTGAGACAATGAGCTTCAGGTTCACTGAGAAACCCCAAAGGAAATGGGTAAAAGAAGACACTCAGTACGTTCTTGCCTACACATGTGCAAACTAAAGACACATATCTTCACACTGTTTGTATGCAACACACACTAAAAAAAAGAAAAATAAATAAATAAGAATTTAAAAAATGACATGAAGTAAGCCATGAGTTAATTCTTATAAATGGGTAGGCGTTGAGGATAGCCATGCTCATGCTATGCTCTATGTTTTTGTGTATATTTGAATTTTTTCACAATTAGAATAAAAGGCTTACTAATATTTCTCATTTTAATAAACAAATAATTCTCTTTCACACAACAGTATTACCACTGGCATTAATTTAGTGCTGGTTCCTAAAGTGCAAACGTTTAATACATTTTCTTAATTACCTTGATAAATAGCTCGGCATTTTCAGTGACTAGACTGCATTCAGGGACCAAGAAACATGTTTTAAGAATTACGAACCCCAATGGCATTGTTAGCCATAAAGGCTCAAGGTTTCAGCCCAGCCTTACTAAAGCTAGTAGCAAGAAGAAGGGAAGTCCAAATTGGAATGAGCACAGCCCTCCTCTGCTTATTAACACATCTTGTGGGCCATGCTTCATTAAGTTGCTATCAGTTTTAACAATGTTGGCTGCAGGGGAAATGCAGGCAAGCATTTTTCTTGTCTTTAGCACTGCCCTTGACATCTCAGTCTCTCTTCAAGGGCTTCTTTCTCATTTGAAACAATCTACGGTTTCAAAAGATTGACCTGCCTCCTGTGAGGAAGTCATTGGCTCAGCATGGCGTTCACACCAGCTACTGGTAAAAGAGCAGGTAGGCTGAGTCCTGCACAGAGCACGCCATCCTTTGAGTGCAGCCATCACAGAGTGTAATATTGGTGCGAATCACAGACAATCAAAACTGTGACAGTTTAAAGCTTGCCTTCTGAAAATTATTCACCCTGGAGAAATACCCAGCCACGTCTTTTTGTCTTTTTTTCTTTTCTTTTCTTTTCTTTTTTTTTTCTTTTTTTTTTTTTTTTTTTTTGTGCTTCTGCAGTGAGCAGGGTAAAAGACAACCTACATGTTCTCCAATAGTGGCATTCTAGAGTGAATGAGTCACTGTAGTTCAAAGCATTTGGGGAACAATAGGAAAGATTTGTAGTGATGAAACAACTTAGAAATTGAGTGTTAATGGTACAGAATAAAAAAACTCAAAGATGGTGGAAACTTTCTGATTTTAGTTCATGAATGCTTTCCTCAAGTCAGAATACTTACCAATTTGCCTATTACAAGTAGCACCAGCAATTTTCATGCTTATCTGTTTCTCTACTGTCGTGTCTTTCTTTACAGAATAGTAAATTAAATATTGTCACTATTTAATTACCTGCAGCTTCAGAATCATACACCAACCTAATGTAACCAACTCCAGAAAGACACCAGTTACCCAGTTGGAAATTATATTATTTTTCTCCACTTTCACCTTCTTTAAAGTATCTACATATTTTCATTACTCTTCTGTATTCTGCAACTTTCTGAATCTTTCTTTCTCTTCAGAAAGAAAAAGGGGCTATTTAATTTCTTGGCATGGTGGCTCATACCTGCTATCCCAGCACTGGGAAAATTGAGGGACAAGGATTGCCATGCATGTGAAGTCACCTTGGGCTATACAATAACTTCCAAGCAAACCTGGTACTTATTGAGATACTGACTCAAAATTAAAAAAAGAAAATGTATTTAAAATGAAGTGGATTTTGAAGCTACATCATACTTTCCTAATTCAGCTTTTTGCCTTGAAGGGAAAAATAAATAACAGAAGAGGAAGTTCCTAAAGGGTGAAACTACCCCTACATTGCATTAATAAGTACAGATCCCAGACCCAGAGGATAGCACCAACCTGAGTTCTTATTTTAAAATGTATCTATTTTTATTAATTACAGTTTATTCACTTTGTGTCCCAACTGTAGCCCCCTCCCTCATCCTCTCTCAACCCAACCCTCTATCCCTCTTTTCCACTCATGCCCCTCACTCAGTCCACTGATAGGGGAGGTCCTTGTTAAGCCCTGGACAGACAGTTGTGATGTCTCCTTAATTTGAGTTTCCCAAGCAAAAAATGTGCTTCCTGTCCTTCTCCTAATAGCCTTTTCTTTGAGAGAAATAAGATTCAATAACCACTTTTTGGCAGCATTTCAGCATGCATAATTTTGTTTCTGCTAACAAGAACTCTTTGAGATATGTAATAGATGAGAATGAGATAAGTTTTTTTTTTCCTTCTTTAGTATCACAACCAAGTCTTTCTAGTTCAGTCACATGGGAACTTAGGGTGAAAGAGGGTACTGAAATCTCCAAAGATAACATGAGAATAACTTCTAACTGAAAGCTTCCCAAATGGGTTAGGAACATCTTAAATCATGGCTATAAAGTTGTCCCCCCAGTAAATAGTTTGGAAGAATTTTTGTGGTTCCAAGGGCCCTGTTGTGAGCCTTCAACCATCCCTTAATGTGGTTAATATAAAAGGCATCTCTAGAAAAACCTATACTCAATTCCTTCTAACCTAGCATAAAATATTATGCCTGAATTCTGATTCTGAAATCATTACCCCCCCCCAAAAAAAATTGAGTCAAAAAGTTTAAAGCAAAGCTTTAAAGAAACCACATGTCTCTAGGACATTGTAATATTTTCCCTGGCATGGAATCAAACTTTGATTCATATGTAATAATTGGGACAGGAATCATCATCCAGGGGCTTCTGGAGCATCCTGGCTCATACCAGGCACTGAGGTTGCAAGACCACGTCTACCCAGTAAAGAAAAGATGACAGTAGAGCCCATGAATATAGATGGAGAGAAAACCAGAAATAAAAATGCAGCACAAGTCTCATGTGTGTCTCATGACATGAAGCCCCAGGACTCTGTTCAATAAGAACACATAGCAGACAACCAAGACATGACTACAATTGTCAGTCAGTGGAGATCGGTAAAAAGGATGAAAGATGGTGACGTAGCTTCCATGAGCCCTGCCTCTATGCTGCCAGTCACTGGAGGGTGGGCACTGAATTTGTGCAGTAAACACAGGTAGTTGCTGAAACACATTTGACATGAATGTTGTGTGAAGCGGGTGCCTCCATCCTTCCACATTCAGCATTTGACATTGCCAACATCATGCTGAAAGAAGTGGAGCCACACAGCTATCAAAATTCTCCAGTTAATCCTTTTAACATCTGGATAGGAAGCTCTAAAGCTTGACTATAAGGAGAGGAAAGGTCATAATTTCAATTGCAGATGTGACTGATATGGACACTTTAGAAATGTACTATGTGCCTAAGGTACATAATATACTGGGATATTAGGCTTTGCAAGCTGAAAATAAATGAAATTACTTGAATATGAACAGGGCACATTGGAATGTCCTTATTCTTGGTACACAAAAGAACATTCAACTAAGGATTATGATGACTTCCAAAATAAGCATGGTAGGAAAGACAATTGTACCTGAAATCAAATCCACTTGGAGATTACTAGGCTTATTTTTGCTTTCCAAGGTACCAATAATAGAATTTGCAGTTACAAATGTATAGGAAAGATGCACAAAATGGTGTTTTAATTACTTCACTAATCCATTTATTTTGCAATTATTTAGTAATACAGACTTTACTGTGGCAGCCTATAACCTTGCTGTTGAAATACAGGGATGAAACCAAAATCCTTTCTCAGTGGAGTTAGATTCTGACAAAAAGAAGCAGCATGCCAGAGCACATGGTTTTCAGAAGCTAGTGTGATCATATCTCATCAACGCTGTGCCCAATGCTACTACATGCGGTAGTGTACAATTAGCCACACTACCTAATACCCACACTGTCGGATTATTTTCCTCATGAAGGGTGGCTAACACTTTAACTTAGATATTTGCTATTCCCTAGAAATACAGTTGCTAAACACTTTTCAATACGCTACTGTAATGACAAACAAGGTAAAGAAGCAAGCAATGGAAATTTAGGTTTTCTTAACATAGTTTTCTTAACATAGTCACAAAAGATTTCTCTATGAAGATGCCATTCAAGCAAAGACCCTAATGACACAAGGAAAGAATGTCATATTTTACTATGTCATATTTTACTGAATAGCATTTAAGGACAAAGTCCTTGGTGTATGAATAAATTTATTGCACCCCAAGAAACCGAGTGTGATAAGAATAAAATACATAGCAAACAGTATGTAGTCCATGATGATGCTGGAGAACATGAAGACCATGTCCCAGGGACATATAGAAGGTAAGTAAAGATGGGAATTGGGTCTACACATATTGGGAAGCTGTGTGGGACACTGAACAAAGGCGTAACAGACTCTAATTATATTCTAATTGGTTATTCTAACTAGTCAGGGGCAAGTAGGCTGCAGACAGGGATATGGAAGTGGGTTGGATGTGAGGCTCAGCTACACTCCCTGATGAGAGGGTGGTGTAGATAGTGTCAGAAGCATTCATGGTGTGTTTTGTAGGTACCTTTTGAAGGGTCTATATCAGAAGGATGAGGGGAAAATGACAATCCATGTTTATGCACAGAGTCTGAGGCTAGATAGCCAGGTTCTTAAGATGCATTTTGTGGAGAGTCCTGTGAGAAAGCTCTGTGGTGCTGGATGAGAAATTATGTCTAGCTGCTCTCTGGGAAGTAGATGCAATATGTGTTAAATAAAGTTTTGTCACTTGGCCAAAGTTTTTAACCTTCTATCCCTTGAGAATCGATTCTCCATCTGGACAGTGGAAATGATGATAATAATTCTTTATGCAGCTCTGAAGAATAGAATTTGGAACACACTGGAAATGCCTAGAGAAGGCTTACTAATCCTCATTTAAAATTAGCTGTTACAATCAGTGATGACCTTTTCTGTCTTCTAATTGATACACAGGATTAAAGTTATATTTTTACATAATCTTGAAAGGGAAAATTTATATCAAGTTGGAAAATGATCCACACTGAGTGTATTTTCAAACCCTTCACTGAGAAAGAGAAAGTACGGTTGTTGGTAAGTATTTATTAATTGGGGATGAAGCCTATCTAGGTCTGCACTACCATCTGTAATTTAATGTACTCACCAATAGTCATTATGGTTATACTTAGATTTGTTGAGTTTTTCTTTTTAAATTATTTTTATAAATTATGGTTTACTCACTTTGTTTCCCAGCTGTAGCCCCCTCCTTCATTCCCTCCCAATTCTATGCTCCCTCCCTCATCTCCTCCCATGCTTCTCTCCAAGTCCCCTCATACTGGAGGTCCTCCTCCGCTTCTCTCTGACCATAGTCTATCAGGTCTCATCAGAAGTTGCTGCATTGTTTTCCTCTGTGGCCTGGTAAGGCTGCACCCCCATCAGAGGGAGGTGATCAAAAAGCTAGCCACTGAGTTCATGTCAGAGACAGTCCCTGTTCCCATTACTAGGAAACCCACTTGGAGACTGAGCTTCCATGGGGAGACTGAAGACATGGAGACTCAGATGGGGAGACTGAACCCCATCTGAGCAGGGGTTCTAGGTTATCTACATGCATGGTCCTTGGTTGGAGCATCAGTCTCAGAAAAGACCCCTGTGCCCATATTTTTTTGGTTCTGTTGCTCTCCTTGTGGAGTTCCTGTCCTCTCCAGGTTTTGCTATCTCCCCCTTCTTTCATAAGATTTCCTGCACTCTGCCTAAAGTTTGGTTATGAGTCTCAGCATCGGCCTTAATACTCTACTAGGTAGGGTCTTTCAGAGGCCCTCTATGGTAGGCTCCTGGCCTACTCCCTGTTTTCTCCCTCTTCTATGTCCATCCCATTTGCCTTGCTGAGGAAGGATTGATCATCTTACCCAGGGTCCTCCTTTTTGCTTAGCTTCTTTAGGTATACAGATTTTAGTATGTTTATCCTATATTATATGTCTAATACCCACTTATAAGTGAGTATATACCATTTGTGTCTTTCTGCTTCTGGGATAGCTCACTCAGGATGATCTTTTCTAGTTCCCACCATTTACCTACAGATTTCATGATTTCCTTGTTTGTAATTGGTGCAAATGTACCACAATTTCTGTATTTGTTCCTCGACTGAAGGACATCTGGGTTGTTTCCAGGTTCTGGCTATTACAAATAAAGCTTCTACAAACATGGTTGAACAAATGTCCTTGTTATATACTTGAGCATATTTTGGATATATGCCTAGGAGTACTACAGCTAGATCTTGAATTGCTATTCCTAATTGTCTGAGAAAGGGTCAGATTGATTTCCAAAGTGGTTGTCTAAGTTTACATTGTTGCCAGCAATAGAGGAGGGTTCTCTTTTCTCCACATTCTCTCCAGCATGTGCTACCACTTGAGTTTTTTATCTTAGACATTCTGATGGGTGTAAGGTCAAATCTCAGGGTCATTTTGATTTGCATTTCCTGATGACTATGGACGTTGAACATTTTTTAAGTGTTTCTCTATAGAAAATTCTCTGTAGCTCTGTACCCCATTTTTTAATTGAATTACTTGATTTGTTGCTGTTTAACTTCTTGAGTTCTTTATATATTCTGGATATTAGCCCTGTGTCAGATATAGGGTTGGTGAAGATCCTTTCCCAATCCATAGGCTGTTGTTTTGTACTGACGGTGGTATCCTTTGCTTTACAGAAGCTTTTCAGTTTCATGAGGTCCCATTTTTTGAAACTATTTTAATAAATGGAGAATAAAAAAATACGTTTCAAGTCCAAAGGTAGAATACATTTTTAATGTGTTTACTTATGGACAGACTCACTTATTTCGAGAACTCATGCTGATGATCCCCATGATAGAAGCAGACACTATAACTGAACAGAATTTGCTGAAGTTTAGCTAAGTCTGTTTCAGTTATGTTGTCCTTACAACATAACTGAATAAACCACAATTCTGACCTTCTCATCAACAATTGTTAAACAACCATGTTATTTCAGTTCCCAAAATATAATAGATACTGTAAAAATAAGTGAGACATGAAAAAGAATTATCAAATACACATACATTTTCAAATTTAAGGACCTTATATAGTTTTCACTATCTCTAAGCCCAATCATCTAGTAGTTATCTCCTTTCAAATATAAAATATTACCTTGTTAAATCCTCATTGTATTTTAGGGATATATGTCTTAAATTCTAGTGGTATATAATTTTAATAAGTTTATGATAAATCAGTTCTTTCCAGGATATTGTCTTAACTTCATAACTTTTATTTCCAGTGTCTGATAAGAATGAATAAATCATGTAACAAGAATTAAACTCATTTACTATATTTTCAGAAGTTCACTTGTAAAATATTGAGTACAAAACTCTACCTAATGTATTGAAACATTAAATGCCATGCTGCTATGGAAACACTCAAATCTTCCATGTGGTTATTATGGAAACATTAAATGTTCTTTCTCAGCAAAATCAACAAATCACGCTGAAAGTGAAGAAAGGAGGATTTTAATTGTCTGAAAATTGTCTTGACTAAATCAGATCGATAAGAATAGTTCAGCTCTGTCTTTCTGGTGTTCATTCTGTTGCAATTAGTTTCCCAGAGCATTCTTATCAGATTCCAAGTCTATATGTCTTCTTATGTGTGCTTACACTGACCAATGAGCACTCTATTGCAGTAATTCCATCAAATTATTCTCAGCGAAACACAACACAAACAGACATTTAGGCAGTCAATAAAGACTGCGACATTCTAGCTATAAAATGAATTCTATCAGGTACTTATGCTTTTGATAACTCCAACTAGACATAAAATTTTAAGATTATGTTATATCAATTTAATTTTTTAAATTAAATTATTTATTTATTTATTTTTGATGTTTATTTTTTCTTTATTAATTACACTTTATTCACTTTGTGTCCCCCCTGTGGCTCCCTCCCTCCTCCCATCCCAATCCCTCCCTTCCTCCACCCTCTGCATGCATGCCCCTCCCCAAGTCCACTGATAGGGGAGGTTTTCTTTTCCTTCCTTCTGAACCTAGTCAATTAGGTCTCATCAGGAGTGGCTGTATGTCTTCTTCTATGGCCTGGTAATGCTGATTCCCTCTCAGGGGAGCTAATTAAAGAGCAGGCCAATCAGTTCATGTCAGAGACAGTATCTCTTCCTATTACTATGTAACCCACTTGGATACTGAACTGCCATGGGCTACATCTGTTCAGGGGTCTTAGGTTATCTCCATGCATAGTCCTTGGTTGGAGTATCAGTCTCAGGAAAGACCCCGTGCTCAGATTTTTTGGTTCTGTTGTTCTCCTTGTGGAGTTCCTGTCCTCTCCAGATCTTACTGTTTCCCACTTCTTTCCTAAGATTCCCTGCACTCTGCCCAAAGGTTGCCCATAAGTCTCAGCATCTGCATTGATAGTCTGCAGGGCAGAGCTTTTCAGAGGTCAACAAAACGGTTCAAGATATGAAGATAGAATTGGAAGAATTAAAGAAAACACAAATTAATTTAATTTTTAAGTGGAGCTACGATAAATTGTAAGTACAGTTCTGTGAACAGAAATCCTTGAAACTCTTAAATTCTGAGGCTTGCATAGAAAATTTAAAAGTGTCTGTTTGGAGTGTGGAGGGCAAACTGTGAAACTGCAGGGTGGGTGGAGGCTCCATTCTGGGCTCTGGTTCCATGGCTTTCTCTGTTAAACGGTCAGCAAGATGCTTAACGTCTGTGAGGCAAATGTTCTCGTTTGTAATATTATCTTCCTTGAAACGTTTAAAAAAATCCAGATGATGATTCGTGAATTCATGTAAAACATTTTGTCCACTGTACTGGACAAAACAGAGCCATAGGTAATGGCTGCAGCAACTCCCTAACGACAAAAATGCCTCTTGTAATTCTAGACATGGGAACCTACGTGTTACTTTTGTATGATAAAACTATAATTTATGCAAATAGTAAAATAGCTCATTTACTACCTGACTCTTTTTGACTTGTCATGAGCCTTTAACTGATGACACATTTCAGCAAGCTGAGCAAAACTGAGCAGGATTTAATTTCCTTTAGCACAAGGTTGTATCTATCATGATTCAGGACTTTCAAATTTTACAGTATACTCCCCATTGTTATTCTTTCCAACAGCAGGCACTTTAAAAATTATTATGTATCTCTCAGGATGTGTCAGAAACGACCTCAAGAAATATTAGAGAACTCTGGGTGAAAATATGAACCATTACCTCCTTTAACCAATTTGGAAAACTGAAAGATGAGAACAGAAAACAAAAAGTGTGGGTGAGTCTGTGAGGAGTTTGCAGCTCCAGTACCTTGGTGGTGGGAAAGTCAAATGGTGTGGCCGCTGCAGAAATAGTATGTAGCTTACAGAAAGTATTTTTTTATTTTTTACAATGTATTCATTTTATCTCTGATTGTAATCCCCTCCTTCACCTTCTTCTGGTCCCTGCCTCCGTCCCTCTGCCCCCTGCCCCATTCCTTTCCCCTAGTGCATTGAAAGGGGGAGTTCTCCTCCCTTGCCATCTGACCCTAGCTTATCAAGTGTCATCAGGACTGCATGGATCCTCTTTCTCTCTGGCCTGGCAAGGCTTCATTGCCATGGGGACATGACCAAAAACCAGGCAACTGCTAGGGAACCCGCATGGAGACTGAGGTGCTTATAAGCTACTTCTGAGCAGGGTGTCTAAGTCCTCTCCATGGATGGTCCTTGATGGGTGCATCAGTCTCTGCAGGCCCCCATGCCTGGGCCCAGATGTGCAAAAGAACTTTTTAAAGTCTAAGTATTTTTTGTACTAACAAACCCACCAGCAGGTGTACTAACAAAAAGTAAACAAATGAATAAACAGGAAACAGAAAACAAAAGAGAAAAAATGGACTTAAATGGATATTCATACTAAATGACAACAAAAACACAATCATAGTCCAAAGAGCCATGAGCAAAGGCAGTGTGGTGGTGGTGGTGGAGTTTGAAATGTCCTCTTTCGGGGAGTATCATGCACTATATAATTGCACCTGTATGTGGAACCTACAGAAATCAAATTCATTCTAATGGAGGGAAATGCTGCTTGACAGAACCTGTGGTAAAATGCAGAGTTTATATTTATAAGCTCTATGTGTCAAATTATTCAAAGATGCAGAGGGGTCTCCAGGCAAATAGTGTTATGGCTCCAACAGTAACATGAATGTCCTAAATGTCACTGAACTTACACATATATTGATTATGTTTATGCTACAAATCTTTTATTATATCGTTGCAGCAATATCACAGCATACTCCGAGAAGCTGATGGTTTAAGTAATAACACCCCTCAAGATGTTCAATGCTTTCTTGTTTAAAAACAGTTACCTCAAACAAAAAAAATTAGTAAGAAACATGGAACGTATTCCTGTTTTTATAAAGATCTGATTGGCCAAACAAATAAAGGCATTCTTAGAGTCATTGAAAAACTGAAGACTCAGGAAAAATATTTTTCAAATCTGCATGACCTTGTAAGTAGAGGGTTTGACACAGTACGAACATTCCCTGTGAGCCATACCCTGTGACGGCTGATGGAGCTTCACTACCCCCCATAACTACCCCATACCCGCTGGTTCTATCAGGGAGCATTCTGTGCAATGACACATTCATCATAGTATCAAGATAGTGTTCATCACCAAGAGAGAAACCTGGTGCTCTCTTTAGCCTGACATTCTCAGGCCCTGACTTCTTTTTAAAATAAGAGTTAAAGATGCTTTTAAATTTTTGTTCTTGCAGTTATGTTGGTTAAAATGAATAATCTTCAGAAAATAAGTGTGACGTGACATATCAGCAGGCATGCCAGGAATAGGAACTGCATCGTTGGTGTAGTGAGCCTCCTTTGCAGGAAAAGTTTATGTGGTGCTGCATGGTTAGCATTTGCTTCCGTGGTCAACAGAACCAAGAATCACCTAGGACGAGGCACAGTGAGGGGCTGTCTACATTGGCTTGGTCTATGGCATAGCCGTGGGAACTGTCTTGGTTACTAATGTCAACGGATATGGGAGGACACAGCCCACAGTGAGTGGCACATTCCCTACTCTGAAGTCCTTGACTGTTTGGAAGTAGAGAAAAGAAGCAACAGGCCTGCATGCATTCAATCATCTCTGCCTTTGCCTCTGACTACTTACAACCTAGGATACAAACCATATAACCCTTTCTCTCTTAAGCTCCTTTTAAGGTACTTTATCACAACAACATATAGGGATTTAGAATCAGTAGTATGTGCCATGCAGTGTTTTCTACTATAAAGACTAGAGGACAATTGCTTCAGAGTTCACATTCTATCTCAACACATAATCATAAAGACACATTTGTAAAATGATAGCAAGGCGGCTTAAAATATAATATGGCTGGCAGGTGTCCATTAATAACAATGTCAAGAAGTAATCTATTGTGCAAAATTTAATTATGTGAATTATAGTGAAATTAACTAAATTATTTAAGAACTAATTGAAATATGTTATCACTGTTCTAACTTTCATGAGCATATTCTAAAATTATTGGGAAAATAACATTTATTTTCTCAGATCATCTCTTAATTTCTGTATTTTACTTTATAAGCCCTTCTCTACAAATTTTCACAATGATAGATATAAATATTTGTCATTTGAATTTCTTGAATGAAAGATGAAAATTTCTTCAATGAAGATGACCATAAGGTAAAATCTGAAATTTGACTTTAATATTATTATTCAGAAATATCATGCATTTGAACCCATTACCGAAAGGTTTTAGTCTAGAATGAGTGAATACTAGGAACACAGACAGCTTCACACGTAACTTATCCTGTGTTCTGAGGAGTATATCTATTGGCCTCTTTGCTGTACCTGACTTGCGTGTGTGTGTGTGTATCTGGGTGTATCTGGGTATGTGTGTGTATCTCTGTATGTTCTTGTGAATATATACCATGTTTAAGTATACATATGTGTTTGAGTGTATACAAGGGTGTGTGCGGATGTATGTGCATTTGTGTGCATGTGTGGAGACAAGAGATCCACCTCCGGTGTCATTGCCAGACTCTCTTCATCCAGGTTTTAGGACTGGGCCTCTCACTGAACGAGGTGGTTGCTAGGAAGCTTCAGAATCCTTGCGTTGCCGCCTCCTCTGTGCACAGAAGACAGACACACCCTTCTGGGTCTGGGTTAGATAGAATTCAGAACTCAAAGGAAGCACCTCCCTTCCAAGCCATCTCCAGCCCCTGAACGTGACTTCTTATATCTGAACAACAATAACGCACTGCCGAGAAGCAGCTACCCTGAGAGGTTTGCATTGATTTCCTGACTTATACTGAATTTTCTTTATTTGTTTTCATTGTTTCCACTAATTTGAGATTAATCTAAAGTCAGCTTCTCGCAGCCAATTTGGCAGAAAAGCTGCACTGAAGTATTTGTAAAAATAAACAAAAGTGAGATATTTTGACAAACTAATATATTACTCTGAATATTTAGATACAACCTGGCTAATAAGCAAATGTGTTATCACTTCTATTTCATTCTGGACTATTTCATTAGCTATTACCTTAATTGAAAAATTCCAATGTAAACATTTGTGTTTTCAAATAATTAAAATGGTTGCGGGTAGATTGTATCGTGTTGTAAAAGGTTCCAAATTACATTTCACTGTTTATAGTCACTTGACTTTTATTAAAGATTCTAAAATCCACAGCAAAAAGAACCTAGATATGTTACTCACTGAAATCCAGAGGCAGGAATGCCATGTTTTTTTGTTTGTTTGTTTGTTTTTTTGTTTTTTTGTTTTTTGTCGTCCATGAACTCCGGTGTTTTTGGTACTCAGATAGTTAGCTCATCTTTCTCAACACCTCAGTTCCCTCTTGACCTAGGTACCAGCTACCTGTAACTCTAGGATGCCTAGGATTCTGTCTGGCCATCCTTGTAACTCTAACCTCTCCTTCTAGGTGACAGTAGAGGACAGTGTTAAAAGATTCCCAATCCCCATGACTTCCAAGCTTGTGTTACCACTCTACTCTCTCCCTGAAGTGCATGCTCTCCAATCCAATGGTCTTTTGACTATTTCCACTTCAGCAATGAATGTACATTTCACATATAACAAGTTAACCATGGATCTTAATTACCACCCAATATCTAATACAATCTGCTTCTTGTTTGGTAACATCACAGCAAGATGCACTTCTCAGGCTAGAATCCTACAGGTCAACATTCTCACCTTCCTCTGGATTCTTCCACCATTAAATCTAGTCATATCAACCTCCACCATATATTCCAGACCAGGCCTGCTCTGCTCTGCTGCTGCCATCTCCCTGAAGTCACCTCAGTGCCACGAAATGGCAGTGATCTAATTGCTATTCTGTTGACCATTCCCCCACCCACAATGGTGCTAACAAAATAAAGGAAATCAGGTTACTTCTTGCTCAAATCTCAATGGTAAGTGTCTCATTATTCACAGAGATCAGTCTAAAGTCCTTCTGGTGATGGATTGCTCCCTGCAGTGGCTGAGCAGACACAGCCATTTCCCCAACATCACCCCCAAACCACTTCTCCCTTCATCTCTGTGCAACTAAAGCATCAGACATCTTTCTAGTCTTTTCCTTCTGCTGGAGACAAATGCACTCACCCTTTTCTATGGTTAGAACTTCCCATCACTAAACTCTCAGCTCCAAAAGCACCTGCTCAATGTCTCACACATAGACCATACAAATGAAGGTGCTCTTCTAACAATAGTTCCAACATCATAGTGCTTCATTTAGTTTTCCACTCAGCATTATTACTGTTCTAAATGTCGACTTAATTTCCTCCCCCTTGACAGATTGAAAAGGAATGGAAAGCAGAGAGTCCTGTCTGCTTCATGTCTGCGCCTTCCATCTGGACTGCTGACACTAAACAGTAATAATAATAATCATAAGATTATAGTAATGACCAACAAAGATTCTTTAGCAATGCTGTTATATTTTTTAGAAAGCAATTTCACTTCTCTCACATTTCCTGGGTGATCATAATTTTAAATACTCTCTCTTATTTTCTCAGAATATTCCAATACTTAGCATACTTCATTATCAGAATATATATATTCAAAACACTCCCTAAATTCATATGCACAATTTTTATCACATATCGTGTTCTTTAAAAACTTTCATTTTTACAGCTATATCATATATATATGATATATATGTAGTAATACATATATGATATATATGTAATGCATACATGATATATATGTATTAATACATATATATCATATATGTATATTAATACATATATGTGGTATATATATATATGTATTAATGTGTGTGTGTTTTCACTTCCCCAAAGACAATAAACATAAAAATTGAATAAGATACAAAGAGTAACTGCTTGGTGGTGTTGAGAAATTGCTGAAACTGCAGGACTTGAGCAAAGGGCAACAGACCCACATGAACTAGGATTTTCCTCTTGCCGTCTTCAGTGATTTGTGGAAAGGTAAGCAGAGCTTGAGGGTTGAGCACAGAACTCCTGCCTGGAATGTGCCACAGCTGCACAGACAACTGTGCAGTACTCTACACTGGACCTCATAGGTGCAACATGAGGTAGGACCTAAGCGATAAGCCATAGAGAAATCGGGTGAAAGCCTCATTTCAGCTCTGGCTTTGAGAGATTTGACCGATGCTCAGAGGTAAAGAGCTAGGGGATAACGAGCATGTGTGACCCCCAAGTAGTGAAGAGGTAAGGCGACCGTAAGAGATTTACAGAGAGCCGGGGGAGTATGAAATCGGACCTCCAGGTCAGTCAAGCAGGAAAGGTTCTAACCAGAAGCCCTTAGCTTTGCTTCCAGAACAAATGCCAACTAGAGCAAGATACCAAAGACCCTGCCTGATCCGACTATGGAGGGCCTAAACTGTTCCTGAGATCAAGGCCATCACCTCTCCTCCTAGCACTTGGGGAGATGTGAAGAATTCCTTTCAGAGGAAAATATTACATTATCTATACGTCATATGAATTCTTAGGCAAGGAGCACATAATTCAAACCCATCATGCATGTCATAAGGAGCGAACTAAAAATGAGAGAAAGATGATTCAAGCAGACTTCCGGGTACTTCAAGTGTTACAGTTATTAAGTATGTAGTGAGAAAATAAATAATTAATATGCTGCAGGTTGTCACAGGAAAAATACCTAACATTTGTTTTTTTAAAGTATTAAATGGATGCTTGCAAACAGAAAAAAAATGAACAAATGAAAAAGTTAGCATGTTCAACAGATGTCTGAATTCAGCAGGTCGGTGGAGATCATAAAAACAGGTCATTGGAAAATGCACAAAAAGAAGATAATCAAAAAAAAGAAAAAGAAAAAAAGGACATAATATAATGTGCAATGAACATCATCATCAAACTAATATGTAATTGATGTGTCAGTAAGACTAGAGAGAAACAATATTTGAAAAAATAATCTCTGGGAATTTTCCAAAACTGCTTGTAGGGTATACATCTGTATTTCACAAAGACATTAAGAGATTAAAAAAAATCTATACAACACAAACATTTATGGAAAAAGAAAGCCAGTGACTGCTACCAAAGGAAACTCAAAGGAGTATTGCTAACAGCAATGCTAAAATGTGATGCTAAAGCACGAATCTCAATCTGTAAGTCTCTACTATTACTATTTTCCTATAGAAACAAGAACATACATAGTTCACTGACGTATACATAATACTGCTGCCAACAACTGCCAAATCTGCATTCTTGCTACACAACTGGCAGTGACTCTTGTTGAAAGAAAGAAATTTTAAAATAGCTGTGCCTCAAATAATCAGTCCATCCACTACACTGGAATTAAGTGAGAAGAAAAACTCGAAAGAGAGAAAACATTCTGTAATTTAGATATTAAGCTTTTGAAAAAGAAGTCACCAACATCAAAAGAAAATACAATGAAAACCTTAAAATGTTTTCAAATAAATGATAATGAAACCATCAGTGTCAAAATTATAAGATAGTTAAAGATGTAGACAGGCAAAAATGTCGCCTTATTGTAAATATGCTAGGAAAAAAAAGACTGAACTATTAGTAATGTATTTATCCATTTCAAGAAGCTAGGGGAAAATGCTAAATTTCAAATTAACTAAAAGAAAGTAAATATCAGGTAACATAAGAGAAGAATTCAATATAATAAAATGATCTGATAAGATAGGAAAATCAACCAAGCAAACAGTTATTTTGAAAGACTGAAAGAAATCATAAATATTAGCAAAGCTCTCAAGAAAAGCATCATGGCGCTACACAAATGCACAGGAAAATGACTATAAATCCTTTATACTGAAAAAACATAAGAATAGTATACAGCACACAATTATATAGCAGTGTATTTGTATTTGTAGAGGGAATGGATAAATGTTTCAAACAGCCTGGCTTACTAAACTTACGTAGAAATGGCACCAACCTTTGTATTAGTTGTTTTCTATTGCTGTGAGAATGTATGATCAAGGCAACTAAGAGAAGAAAGTGTGTTTTGGGTTTACAGATCCAGAGGGTTAGAGTCTATTGATGATCAAGCAGATGTGGTAGAAAGCTGGTGGATGGAGAAGTAGCTGAGAGCTCATATCTTGAACTGCAAACAGGATGCCAACCCACAACTAGAAATGCATTTGATTCTGAGACACCAAAGCCCCTTTCCAATGGGCTTCTTCTACATTTCTTCCACATGCTTCTTCCAGCAAGACCACACCTGCAAAGACCACCCCAAACAGGTCTACTAATTAGACATCAAGTATTCAAAGTCTCTAGAATATTAAGACATCTCATCTAAACAAAACACACATCTTTTCTTCTTAAATAGCCACCAATATGCTTAGGTCTCTTCATCAGTGAGACCAGTTGACTGTGCATTTTCTCTGTGGATAAATTTTTTAATTCAAATGACAGACATCTGTAATTTCTGTAACAGCTATGATCATGTGTGGTGCTGTTTTCGTTTTTGTTTTTTTTGAAGGAATGTGAAAAGCTGTGGGACTCCGGCTTAGAAAAGCTGTTGAATGCTATAAATGGAACTGATAGAGCCATCCTGGTAGGACCTTGGAAGAAAACAATGCTGAGAACTATGTGGGCTGCTGAGCCCTGGTTCAAGAGGTTTCAAAGATGAATGATGTTAGCAACTGGACTGGAGACCATTTCTTCTTGTGATATTTTGTACTTTCTGTCCTTGTCCTACGAACCTGCCTAAGGCTAAATTTTAGAGTAGTGAACCAGTTTCTTTTCAGAGGAAATTTCAAGAAAGCCTAATATTGACTTCGTGGTAGGGTTGTCAGTAATCACTCTTTTGCAGGCCCACAATAACAGAAATACAAAATAAATAGTTTGGATGGGGAAAGGTCACTTGCACTTATGATGTAATTGTCAAGGTTTATCCCCATAAAGAGGCTATAATAGTTAAGGAGATTAGTAACATTAAGAAATGACCAAATTTGCATTGAGATAATGGGAAGGGCAAAGACCTTTTAGGATAAGACCCCACTCAGCAAAACTTCCAACTTATGAAAGAGAAATTCCTAACGAATTTTTTGTTCCTAGAAAGACATCACCTATAAAAGCTTCTGCAAATGTCCTCCAGTAGCCAAGAGACTGCCCCGGGCTGGCACCTGCAGTTGGTAGGGCCATCAACACAATGCTGGCTTTATAGCCACGAATGATACATGATTAAAGATGCCATGGACTCATCCCCTGTGACCTCAGAGAGCTAGCAAGGCCAGGCATGTGGCAGAAGTTTCTCAAAGGAGAGAGAGAAAGGCCCTGAGAGGCCACTGGGTGAAGCTGTGAAAATGAAGCCTGAGCTCTTTTGAAGACCCAAATTGTTAGAAGTGCCAGAGTCATGAGATATCTTCCAAGGAGAGCAGCAGACCAGCAGCAGAGCCAGCTTGAGGAAAAGCAGGAAGACCCAAGCACTGAAGCTAGAGAGGCAGAGCCATCTAAGTCCTTTGACCCCGGGCATGGAGCTACAGGATTTGGAGTTTGCTCTGCTGAGGGCTTATCTTGTTTGGGTGCAGTGTTTCTCACTATACTCCACTCCTATCTCATAGAATGGTACTGTATATTCCATCCCATTGCACGTTGCAAGTATGTAATTTACTTTTGATTTTACAGAGGGTTACAATTAAACATTGCTTTGAGTCCTAGAAGACTTTTTGGACTTTCAATGGGAGTATGAAAGACTACTGAGACTTTTGATGTTGTACTCAATGCAGTTTGCACCATGATATGGCCACAAGAATATGGGGGCCAGGGAGCAAATGCGGTGGTTTCCAGTGACATGCCACTTATAACCCTGGGAACTGGAATATTCGGTTCCTAGTTGGTAGAATATTTGGCTTAGTAGATGTAACACTGTAGGAGGAAGTGCGTCACGGGGGATGAGTTTTGCAGTTGCAAAAGCCATTTGCACTTCTAGTGCTGGACTATCGTCATTTCTTGTTTGCAGTTCTGAAAGTGAGCCCTCAAATGCTTCTTCAGCCACCGGACACTTCAGATCCACCGTCAGGGATTCTGGCCCCCTGCAACTATAAGCCCATAATTAAATTTTTCTTCTGTAAGTTGCCTTGGCCACAGTGACTTACCACAGCAATAAAAAAAAAAGTAACTAATACAAGGGGTGATGAGCTAGGCAGAGTATGGAGACATATCAGTCACAAATTATCTCTATCTCCTGGTGGCTATTTGGGTAGCAAACCTTCATCAACTTTTCACTAAATCTTAACATTTCTGATTTCCTTATGGTAAAGATATTGTATATTTTTATTCATATCTGCATGCATATATGAAATACATGTTTTATTAAAAACACATATTCAGAGAAAATAAAACCTCAGAACTCAAGTATATACTGTTATCAGATTAAACAGACAATGTCAAAATGTCTTAATTAAAAAAGGAATAGAAAAACATACATGTAAATGGTAAAAAAAAAATATAGTAAAACCAATGATATAAAGTGTTTAGATAAAGGACCACACAGTAATTAATAAGGTTAATTCTCTATTAAAAGCTAATAATCTAAAGGACATAACAAAATATAATGCACTGGATGTGATGGTGCACACCTGTAATTCAGCAGTCAGGGAGGCAAAGGCAGGAGGATCTCTGTGAGTTCAAGGCCCAGTGAGTGAGTCTAGAAAAGCCAGGGCTACACAGAGAAACCCTATCTCTGAAACACACACACATATATATGTGTATGTGTGTGTGTGTGTGTGTGTGTGTGTATATATATATATATATATATATATATATATATATACACTTTACATTATATATCTTATAATGCAAAACTTATAAAAGCGCTTCAGTGACAAAGTGACACTTTTCACGTCCTATCTATGTAAGTTTGAATTAAAGTAGATCAAACAAAATATTTTTCATATGACACAAAATGTGTGCTATCATAAACATCTCAGCAATTGAACCATTTCTGAGCTTACTCTAATTTCTTGTTTAGCATCTCTATACTTTGTCCATTGCAAGTAGCCCAACACGCTTTCAGTACAGAAGGCCAGAAAGTGTTATTTCCTGAACAGCAAGTAGATGTACAGCAGGATGTGAGACAGTTGCCTGCATATCATCAGCTATTCCTTAGACTCATCCTTTTGATAAGGCAGAGGCACTGTTAGTTCCATTTCTCGTGTGGCCCAACAGAGGAGCACAGAAAGGGAGAATCAGAAGACTGTGAAAGATCTAACAGATATATGGCCAGAAAGTAGGAGGATGGACCCCTAATGGCTCCTGAGCCTTTAGTCTGCTCTTCCTGGTCGTTTTTACATTTTATAGGCAGGGTAACATAAAATCATGTTACGGATTAAAATCACTTATGAATTGAAGCACATACATTCCGTCTTACAACTATCTCATGTATCTATATTGATGAAAGGGAATCACACCTACCGATAAATATATATTGTGGCTATATTTCCTGTATATAATGATATAAAACTGCATGTCCCAGATGTGTGTGTGAGTACGGTAAGACATAGTAAGTAGAAGTACAAGTTCTAAGACTAAAATGAGGAAGCACACAAGACTCCAATAAAAGGATGAAATAAAGATGCTTTGTGTATGGAAGTCATCAGACAGCTGTGAAAAAAATTGCCCTCATTTGGTTGATTTTGGTCTATTTTGGGATGTCCTATTCAGACTTCCCATAATAACATTGGTATGATTTAAACTGTTAACAGATTTTTCCCACAGCTTTTTTAAAAGCAACTTGTTTTCTTATGTTCTATTGTTCCCACTTTTTAAAGAACTAATCTAATTTAAACAGTGACACCATGAAGTTTTTCCCCAACAGGCAGTTAACTTTGCTGCAATGGGGTATATATCTCCAAATATTTAGTTTTTCACGATGATACTAGACTTGAGTCTGTGTCTACAATTAAATAAGCAAGCTAATATGTTAACGCTTGTTTAAATAGCATTGCAGCAGAATATGTCAGTCTTTCCTGGCCCCATATTTGCGCCTCATTTTTTAACATTTGGGGAAAAAAATGCCAAGCCACAACAAAGCAAAGACAAATAAACAAGTAAATATAGCATGTGGTTCCTGACTTCATTATAAAAAAGAGTTACAATAGTTGGAGCCTTTCTCAAACAATGCTATAAATATGACAGAGTCACATGGATGGTGAAACAGCGGCAGACATTTGGAATAGGTTTGTAAAGAAGATTGGTAAGAGCATTTATTTCATGCTTCCTGTGAACTGAGTATTCATCTCCTACTCCCCTAGGTGAAGTACTCAGAATTGCAAATGCCACAAAACTTCATAAGGATGGAGCCATCATTCGTGGCCTTTTAAAGAAAGATGTTAGGGGTTTCAACTCTTCCTTCTGCCAAACAAAGTATTTATTTCTACCTTCTCCATTTTCTCTGATCCATGTTTTACAGAATTCAGGGTAGAAGTCCTTCACTTCCTTCCTCACCTATATCTCTAAGTATTTCATTTTACACTGTTTATGTAATTACGGAAAGTAATTTCTTTTGGGATAGTTTGTTGACAATGTAGAGTGACGTGATTTTACTGAATTTTCTTTTTTACTAGTTCTAACTGCTTTGACGGATTCTTTAGGTGTTCAGTATAAAGAGTCTGATCAGAGCGGTCTTTTCTGAAACTGATACTACAGCCAAGGACCACTCATGGAGATGTCCTGGAACCCCTGCACAGAGGTAGCCCATGACAGTTCAGGGTCCAAGTGAGTTCCATAGTAATGGGGACAAGGACTGTCTCTGACAGAAACTGATTAGACTGCTCTTTGATCACCTTCCCCTGAGGGAGGAGCAGCCTTACCAAGTCACAGAGGAAGACAATCAGTGACTCCTGATGAGACCTGATAGACTAGGATCAGAGAGAAGGGGAGGAGGACCTCCCCTATCAGTGGACTAGAGGAGGGGCACAGTTGGGAAAGAGGGAGGGAGGGTGGTGTTGGGAGGGGAGAAGGGAGGAAGGTACAGGGGAGCTACAAAGTGAATAAACTGTAATTAATAAAAATAAAATAATTTTAAAAAGAATCTCAAGGATGCATAAAGGTAATACAAACATTAGCAATTACAGAATCTGTTTTGTAGGCACAAGATTGTTTTTTTTATATATATTTGATATTTAGTAAACCTGTTTACAGAAAAAAAGAACATGTAATTTGTAAACTGAGAAAATTGACATGTTCTCTAATTTGGATGTTGTATTTATTTTTCTTGCCTAACTACTCTGGCTAAGATTTCTAGTAGCACACTGAAGAGAAATAGCACCAGTGGGCACTTTTGGCTTGCTACTAGTTTTTCATGAAATTCCTTCATCTGCTCTCTATTGGGTACAGTGCTGCTGGCTACCGTTGTGTCATATCTGACATTTAGAATATGGGAGAGTATTAAGAAATAACTTAACATAAAAAATAACCAAGTTTAAAAACACTTATTTGAATGTTTATTATTGTGTGTATGTACAGGGAGGATGAGCATATGTGTACAAATGCTCACTGAGGCCAGAAGCAGGTATTAGTGTCTTAAACTACAGTAACAAGCAGATGCTGGGAATCCAACTCCAGTCCTTTGCAAGAGCACAATGAACTCCTGACCACCGAGCCATTTTTTCACACACACACCCCAAATAATGAACTTTTTAAAGACACACAAACAAAAAATTCTGCCACAAAGCTAATCAGCTTTCTCCCTAGGAAAAGTCAAGGGCAGAGATGAATGAGGTAACCAGATTACAAATAACAACATGAGATCAGAAATCATGACGTAGGCCTGTGGCATCTTGAAACGGAATAGAAGAGAATGTTTTGGACATTCCGTTAATCTTTTCAGTGTTCATTATCATATTCTAACTTGCTGTATGATTTTGTTCATAATCCTGCTGTTGGGCTTTTGTGTACACTTCAGCAGAACAGTTCAGTTTCGACTTGAGTTTATGCCGATTCTACATCCTAATAATAGCCACAGATGCCAGATGGAATGTAGTGGTTATACTGCTATAATCATTATTTCATATTCTTGCCACAATGTAATATTTATTCTGCTAATCTCAGTGGTGAAGCACAGTGTGATTAAATCATTTGCTCAAGATAGGCTGCGAGTAAATAGAGCTGGGAAATGTTACCATCCCTTAGTAAAAAATGTCTGAAAACAATCTGTTTATAAAATAGAAGCTACTTTGTTCTAAATAAATTGTGTTTTTTTGTTTTGTTTTGTTTTGTTTTGTTTTGTTTTTTTTGCTTGTGCTTATCTCAAATGCTAAAACATTAAAGAATCTTCTAAGCGTAATTGGTAAGGATCTGGCCAAGTCACTCCAATGAGTTTATCATAGTAATTTATTAAAAGCACTTCAAAGAAGAGTCAAGAATATGTAAATGTTTACATAGAATTTGCCAAGATTTGTACACATCACAATAAAAAGAAATAATCAGACCTCTCACTGACTCAATGAAAGTTAGTGATATTTGTCTGTTCCTTATAACATCATTGATTTGACTCTCAATCAACAATAGCTGGTTTGATGCTGAGTAACTAGGTACCCCCTTTGGATATATGTAAAGACAGAGTTCTGTCTTGGTAGAGGCATAATGGTACATGTTATATAATGAGAGATCTAATCAGCAGTCTTTCCATAGCACAGACATTAGTGATATTCTTCTGGCAGAAGTCAGGAGAACAATAGGTGGTCGCTCCTTGACCCTGCATTATGTATCGAAATATAGTTAAAACAGTAACTCTCATGAAATCTATAGGCCTGGGTCTTCAGAGCCATATTAGGACATAATGGCATAGTTCTAATTTTGCATTCAAACTTTTCAGGTTTGAAACATAGCACTGCCTGGTGGAAACTTTGTAAAGACCTAAGCCTTTACTTTCCTAAGCCTCCATGCTCTTCAGCTATTGAATGGGAGCTTTTAATGTTGTGTCCAATGACTGAAGTTCTCCACACAAAGCCAAAGTCACACAATGGTGCTGTTTTTCTAGGGAGATATAAGATTAATAATTTGGGAAAATGAATGTCTCAGAGTTTTAACCCTTCAAGAACTATTAAATAGGAGTAGTAACACCATCCGCCTGGAGGGACTGTAATGAGAAGCAAGGGAGATAGTAAAGAATGCCCACATTTCCTTGGTTATCCCTGCATTCAAAGGCACCTTCCCACAGCTCTGTCCGTAGCTGAATAAGTACCAGAACACTCTCCAAATTTCATTATTCCACAGACCAAGGACACATGAAAGTGTGAAACCCTTTCTTGGTCTAAGGCATTCTATTATAAAACCTAAGTACAGAACATGCTTAACCTTTTTACATCATTAGTTAACTGAGTCAACTAGAACCTCAGGTCAAGTAGAAATGGCCACTTACTTCTTGATGTGGATTATATGCATTTCACTTCTTTTAAAAGCATGTGATAAGCTAATCTTTAGGAAGTAGGAAGAAATAACGTAAACGTGATCATGGGCGAGCACTCCACTATCAGCCCATTTGAGCCCACAGCCTCTGATTCTACTCGATCAATGCAGACTTCAGAGTTGGTTTAACATTTACTATGAGATAACTTTTTTCACTAGTTATGAAGACATAATTATAGAAGACCCTTCAGAATACCAGCTCACTTTAAGGTTGTTGTATTCCATGGGAGGAGGGATGAACACAGAAAACAATTCCTGCCTCTAAAAACATCATGTGGTCGTATGGGAATCAAAATACATGAGACACAATTAGGAAACACATACCTGCCTTCAGTGGAAAAACAAAACAAAACGAAACAAAACGACATGACTTTCAGGTGAGCTCTGACTTGTTAAACTAAGGATGGACTAGTTGACTATTAAGGATTAGATTAAAACCTGGGATTGTACCATGTGACTGTAAATTAGAGGGAAAATGATGTTGTATTTGATAACAGATAAGTGATATTGTTGAGCTCAAAGGAAAGTTTAAGTAATCTGTACACATGATATTAATAATTGACTTTCTTGATCCATGTGCAATTTAAAAGAATAAGTGGAGAGTAAATGAGAACAACAAACCTTCTCTATCTATTGATTCCCTATCACCAGCAATGACCTGAGTCAATGGACTGCGGTCTCACTCTTGATAGGAAAGGCTATTTTTAATGATCATATGGATGCTGGATCAATAAAGAACCAAGCTGTCTTTACCCAGAAAAAAAAGAAAGCCCAATTTGAGCGAGAGATCCTCTGGAAACTCTTCCACAGATTATCTAACCTAGAGAATAATCATACTATAAGGATGGCATTTGCCACTCCTTGGTCAGACAGTGCTCTGAGATTTCTTAGGAACTAAGAACTAACTCAAGGTTGACACCCTTCTATTGGGTAGAAACAAACCCAGGCTGGCAGATTAAACAGCAGCAGCATTAAGACCCTGATGCTACCCAATTGTTCAGGTTCCGAGGAGTCTCTGGAGGTATAAAGGAGAATCATCTGTGACACATGATAGCTTCCTCACTCCCAGACGAGCTATTTGTAGCTTAGGATTGTATGCATTCATTACCAAGATGGATCAAAATCCTAGAGAAGAAATGCTTCATGTGGATACATATAGATGTCTTTTTTTAAAATTTTATTACAGATCCATATATGAGCATAAATAAGTTAAGAATAAGGATGAGCTCTGTTCTCCATTTTTAATTGGATTACTTGGTTTGCTGCTTTTGGCTTCTTTAGTTCTTTATATATACTGGATATTAGCCCTCTGTCAGATAAAGGGTTGGTGAAGATTCTTTCCCAATCTGTAGGCAGTCGTTTTGTTTTGATGACAGTGTCCTTTGCTTTACAGAAGCTTTTCAGTTTCATGAGGTCCCATTTATTGATTGTTGCTCTTAGAGCCTGTGCTGTTAATGTTCTGTTCAGGAAGGTATCTCCTGTACAAATGAGTTCTAGGGTCTTCCCCACTTTTTCTTCTAACTGTTTTAATGTGTTTGGTTTTATGTTGAGGTCTTTGATCCACTTGGACTTTACTTTTATGCAGGGTGATAAGTATGGATCTATTTGCATTTTTCTACATGTAGACATCCACTTAGACCAGTACCATTTGTTGAAGATGTTATCTTTTTTCCATTGTATGGTTTTGGCATCTTTGTCAAAGATCAGGTGTCCATAAGTTTGTGGGTTTATTTCTGGGTCTTCTATTTGGTTCCATTGATCCACCATTCTGTTTCTATGCCAGTACTATGCAGTTTTTATTACTGTTGCTTTATAGTACATTGTGAAATTTGCAGGTAAATGGTGGGAACTGGAAAGGATCATCCTGAGTGAGCTGTCCCAGAAGCAGAAAACACACATGGTATATACTCACTCATATAGACATATAATATAGGATAAACCTACTAAAATATGTACATCTAAATAAACTAATCCAGAGAGAAGACCCTGACTAAAATGTTCAATCCCATCCTGAAAGGCAAAGAGGATGGTCATCAGAAGAAGAAGAAAACAGGAAACAACCTAGAAACCTGCCACAGAGGGCCTCTGAAAGGCTCTGCCCTGCAGACTATCAAAGCAGACACTGAGACTTATGGCCAACTGTTGGACAGAGTGCATGGAATCTTATGTAAGAAGTGGGAAATAGTAAGATCTGGAGAGGACAGGAACTCCACAAGGAGAGCAACAGAACCAAAAAATCTGAACACAGAGGTCTTTCCTGAGACTCATACTCCCACCAAGCACCATGCATGGAGCTAACCTAGAACCCCTGCACAGATGTAGCCCATGGCTACATCAGTGTCCAAGTGGGTTCCATAGTAATGGGAACAGGGACTGTCTCTGACATAAAGTGATTGGCCTGCTCTTTGATCACCTCCCCCTGAGGGGAGAACAGCCTTACCAGGCCACAGAGGAAGACAAGAAAGCCACTCCTGATCCTAACAGACTAGGATCAGAAGGAAGAAAAAGAAACCCTCCCCTACCAGTGGACTTGGGGAGGGGCATGCGTGGAGAAGGGGGAGGAAGGGAGGGATTGGGAGGGGAGGAAAGAGGGAACTAGAGGGGGGATACAAAGTAAATAAAGTGTAATTAAAAATAAAATTTTTTAAAAAATTTAAAAAAGATCAGGGATGGAGATACCTCCAGAAGATATTTTATTGTACAGGATTATTTTAGCAATTCTGGGTTTCTTGTTATTCCATATGAAGTTGAGAATTTTTCTTTCCAGGTCTGTAAAGAATTGTGTTGGTAATTTGATGGGGATTGCATTGAATATGTAGATTGCTTTTGGTAAGATGGACATTTTTACTATGTTAATCCTGCCAAGCCATGGGCATGGGAGATCTTTCATCTTCTGATATCTTCTTCCAATTCTTTCTTCAGAGACTTGAAATTTTTTTCATACAAGTCTTTGACTTGCTTGGTTAGGGTTACACCAAGATACTTTATGTCATTTGTAGCTATTGTGAAGGGTGTTATTTCCCTAATTTCTTTCTCAGCCCTTCTATCGTTTGTATACAGGAGGGCTATTGATTTTTTTTTTTTTAGTTAATCTTGTATCTGGCCACTTCGTTGAAGGTGTTTATCAGCTGTAGGAGTTCCCTGGTAGAATTTTTGGGGTCACTCCGGTATACTATCATACCTTCTGCAACTAGTGATAATTTGAGTTCTTCCTTTCCAATTTGTATCCCCTTGATCTCCTTCAACTCTGTTATTGCTCTAGCAAGGACTTCTAGGCAGAGAACACTTAAAGAAATGCTCAATATCATTAGCCATTAGGGAAATAAAAATCAAAACGACCCTGAGATTTCACCTTACACCCATAAGAATGGCCAAGATGAAAAACTCAAGTGACAACACATGCTGGAGAGGTTGTGGAGAAAGGGGAACCCTCCTTCACTGCTGGTGAGAATGTAAACTTGTACAACCACTCTGGAAATCAATCTGGCGCTTTATTAGACAACTAGGAATAACACTTCCTCAAGATCCAGCCATACCACTCCTAGGCATATATCAAAAAGAGGCTCAAGTACACAATAAAGATATTTGCTCAGCCATGTAGCAGCTTTGTAGTAGCTTTATTTGTAATAGCCAGAAGCTGGAAACAACCCAGATGTCCCTCAACTGAAGAATGGATGCAGAAACTGTACATCTACACAATGGAATATTACTCAACAATGAAAAATAAGGAAACCGTGAAATTTGCAGGTAAATGGTGGGAACTGGAAAGGATCCTCCTGAGTGAGCTGTCCCAGAAGCAGAAAACCACACATGGTATATACTCACTCATATAGACATATAATATAGGATAAACCTACTAAAATATTTACATCTAAAGAAACTAATCCAGAGAGAAGACCCTGACTAAAATGTTCAATCCCATCCCGAAAGGCAAAGAGGATAGTCATCAGAAACAGAAGAAGAAAACAGGAAACAACCTAGAAACCTGCCACAGAGGGCCTCTGAAAGGCTCTGCCCTGCAGACTATCAAAGCAGACACTGAGACTTATGGCCAACTGTTGGGCAGAGTGCATGGAATCTTACGTAAGAAGTGGGAAATAGTAAGATCTGGAGAGGACAAGAACTCCACAAGGAGAGCAAAAGAACCAGAAAATTTGAACACAGGGGTCTTCCCAGAGACTCATACTCCCACCAAGTACCATGCATGGAGATAACCTAGAATGCCTGCACAGATGTAGCCCATGGCAGTTTAGTGTCCAAGTGGGTTCCATAGTAATGGGAACAGGGACTGCCTCTGACATAATCTGATTGGCCTGCTCTTTGATCACCTCCCCCTGAGCGGGGAGCAGCCTTACCAGGCCACAGAAGATGACAGTACAGCCACTCCTGATGAGATCTGATAGACTAAGATCAGAAGGAAGGAAAGGAGGACCTCCCCTATCAGTGGACTTGGGAAGGGGAATGCGTGAAGAAAGGGGAGGGAAGGTGGGGTTGGGGGGGAGGAGGGAGGGGTTTATGGGGGATACAAAGTGAATATAGTGTAATTAATAAAAATTAAAAAAAGAATGAGGATGAGTCTTATTTATTAAACTCAGCCTGATATGAAAATCAGATAATAAAGATAAGAATGTTAAGAACAGAAGGCATGCAGGTTTAGGCAACACAAACTCTGACTTCTGACATAAATTTTAGGTATTTAGTGGTCCATGTTTAATTTGAGAATCAACTGTCAAAGCTTGCTCAACTTTCCTGTATGAAAAACAATGAAATACTCAAGAGCCTTGATATCCAAGAGCCTTATAAGTGCCACACTATCAGCAGAGTGGCATCAAAGTCATATTTTATAAGTTTCAAACTACATTGTTGTATTTTCTTCACATAAAACTGTATTGATCCACATTTTCAGTGCTCCCAAGTATTTAACACTCAGCTTCTACTTTATTTTTCAACCACCCATATGGATCCAATTGGCTTGTGCTTGAGAAATAACTGCCAAACATCAATAAATGACTGTCTTTGAAATAGACAGGACCCTTTGTCACAATATCAAGGAAATAATAGTGATAAGATAGCTTGTCCCTTCATCTGAAAATTGCTAACTAGACAAATAACAGATGCAAGGTATAATTTCAAAAATGGAAAGTGACGAGAGGTATCCTACCTGCTGTAAATCCAGAGTAATTGTCACATAATGGTATTCGACTCCGTTCTTGATACTGGGACTCTGCCACCAAGTGTTCTTGCCATCAATAGCATTCGTGATTGGATGTCTTTCTGTGGAATTGGCAGCAGCATGAGGAGGAGGAGAAAAGAGCAAATAATGAGTTTATAGTGGTCTTGTCAAAAAAAAAAAAGTAAAGCAAAGATGAAGACATGTAAGAAGCCTGTGGATAACAAGCAGTAAAAAGAGTAATTACTATCTTCAAACCATCAAAACATCTGTGGTTTCATAGTTCTACACAATACACAAGAAATAGTTCCAAGTCTAGGCTGCAGAACTACTGATTGTTGGCCAGCAGCTAAAACGGGCAGCCTTAAATATACCACCAGAAATTGGAGCAAAGAAATAGTACAGAAATTCAATGAATATGCTGGTCATTTGATAAAGAAAAGCTCTCTTGTTAGAAAGAAGCTCTAATATTGCTTGTTTACAAATTTTCTTTATTGCAGAGATTTGGGCAATTTAGTTTATACGTGGCTCAATATAAAATAATACCATTTTCTGCCTATGTGATTTTTGTTTGTAACAAGTCTTTTAACTTGTCACATTTCCACCATGATTTGAAATTATATAGGTAGATTGCCCAAATCTCCTATCTAGTATTTGCTTGGCCATATATCACTAATTCCAGAAGAGGAATCTAATCAATGTTGGCAAGCCAGAAAACTGGCAGATGAAACTCTAGTGTGTCAACCAAACTCAGGCTTTCCCTCACAAACCGAATCCAGACAGAGTTGAAGAAAACCAATTGTGGGATTCAAAGAGAGACTGGAGACAAGAAGGATGTGTGACCGACACCTCCGACCATGACTGTGTTTCATTACAGTTCTCTTCTTTCCTCCAAGCCCGAAGCTCTGAGGTTCCTATGTCTTCGAATTCAGCTATACCCCCACATCTCACAGTCATGTTACATTCTGGGTTGTGCTGGAACCTTTTCTCAGATGTCATAGGTTCTGGGTCTTTTCTCCTCATCTAAATGTGCATAGACCACACCTGCCTAAAGATGACAAAATGGTGACTGTTGGCGTTCCTGCTTCTGTTCTCAGGGCTAGGGTAGAAAGATGTCTAAGTCCCTCAGATTTCATGTGGATGCCAGGAAATCTGCACCTTGAAATTTGTGTTGTGAGATTCTCTGCTGCCTTGCTATCCTTCCATTACTTTTGATAGAATTGTGTTTTACAGTGTCAGTCCTGGGAACCTGTACAACCTAAATGGCTCTAAATTGGCTGACAGACAAGCTGTGCCGAGACATGGATGCTCCTTCCAGTGGCAGCCCAGATTAAAGGAGATCCAAGAGAAAACCCTCATGTTTTTTGCCTCATTGTCTTCACATCTCACTAGCAAGTTTGTCTACTGTCCAGCTGCCTCTGTGGCTGTTGCTCTTATGTTTCTTTGCTGATATAGAATCCAGATTCTTCAAGCTTCCAACATGCACTAAAGATCAGTGGTTCTGCAGGAACACTCCACCCCTCCTCCAGGACTTCAGTACCAACTGGATTCTCAGCTTCTTCCACGTGAAGGTGGCCATCGGTGGCCTATTTTGACCATACTGTGCAAGCCAACATAAGAAATATCCCTTTGACATATATTCATTTTTATGAGTGCTGTTCTAGATAGCCCTGACACAGTTTATGTCGCTGTGAGGATCAATCCTACCCTCTTAATTTGCCAACAGAATAACTGAGGCAGGATATGTGTTTTGTCTAATGATATGGGATGAAAGACCACAAGACTTGGGGTGCAACAAACAGATGTATAAAATGGTAGCTATTTCTTGGCTCCACCATTTAGTACTTAACTGGCCATAGACAAATGAGGTAAATTCCATTTTATCCCTAAAATAGAGATGGCAAAGCTCTACCCCTATTCTTCAGCATTTTCCATATTCTCAATTTACTGGAAAAGAGTAAACTCAGAAAAACCAATATGCATTTAAAAGATTTAGGGGCTGATACAGTAATTCTACCCTCCAAATTTTATGGGGAACAATAATCTTGAGTCTAAATTATGATTATCTGATATAACCATGAACTCAAGTCCATTTATAAATTAGTGGACATTGAGAAGCCTGCAATTATCTTCAAAACCAATTTAGCAAATTAAGGAAAATTCAGTCAAAATTATCCTTTACGCTTTTATGAAGGCCACAAAAGATGCTGTATTTATTGACCTTATGAGCCATTGGTCAGTGAAAACATTTGAGTGGCATGCCCATGAATTCTAACACTACGAAGAACATATTTGGGTAGTGCTGGAATAAATTACAAGCCTGTTCAGAATGTGTATTGTTATGAATCTTAAAATATATTGACTTAATAAAAATTAAAGATAAAACACTAACAAAACCATTATCTTCATGTGTAATAATCTGATAGGAGTGTGGGGTTGGGGAGGGAATGAGGGAGTGGGATACAGCTGGGACACAGAGTTAACAAAATGTAACTAAAAAGAAAAATAAAATAAAAAAAGAATACTCAGTAAAAAAAGAAAAAAAGAAAAACACTATCCAACTTAAAAAAAATTATCTTTAAAATAAAAATATAGTTTAGTCAGTAAAGTGTTTGTTTTGTGAGCATGATAATTCCCAGGTAGCAGAGTGTTGGATGTGTGTGTGATCTCAGGGCTGTGAAGGAAGTATCCCCACATCTCAGAGCCCAGTTACATTTTGGGTTGTTCTGGAACTTCTCCCAAGGGAATCCTTGGGGCTCCCTGGGCAGCCAACATAGCTTATTTGGCAAGCTCTGGGCAAATGATAGCCTCTGCCTCAAAATGAAAGGTAGACGTTGAACAGGGACCAATATTCAAGGTTATCCTTTGTCCTTTTCACATGCAACAGGATACACACACACACACACACACACATACCACATATCTGTGTACTCACATACATGCGCATGTACATGAAAGAATGTTTATTAGATTTTCCATGTTCAACTAGTGTAAATGTGTATGTTGATTTTATTTATTTAGACCTCCAGGTAATCTTCAACTAAACACATAAACTTAAAATCTGATGTATATATTTTAATCTGGATATGAAAATAAAGAACAGAATGGTAATACAGCATATTGCCACTGGTGAAACTTCAGTGGAACATCAGTGCTCCATGGACTTCACTTTGTACCAAGTCTTAGCATTTCAACAGTCCATGGTAAGGAGGCATCCTGTCTCATTAATGAAAAGAAAGCTGATGAATACATTTAATAATAAGTGCTAGTTGGATTATGTTGAAGCCAGGTACAATGTCACTTTATAAAAACAGCATATAACAGAAGCATAACTGAATCTGACCAAATGTCTCTGATAGTGTGAGTGGGTAGAAAAATACACTGGAAATCAGAGCAATACATGAAGTATTATTGGCATTTCCCCTACAAAAAAAAAAAAATTAAAAAAAACAAACATCCCCACATATTCTTGATCCTTATTGTTATCATTGTTGTTCTCATGTGTGGAAGCAAAGCACACATGCAAATGTGTCTCCAAACAGAATTCATGGGTTTTCAGTAATTGCCAGAGAAGCTGTTTAAATGGGGATTTTGATATCTACTACCTCAAGTCAAATTTATATGAGAATTAGCCAGGGAAAAGATGGGAATTCGTATCAACAATTAATCATAATTGCCACTTTAATAATTTTAAGTAATTTTCAAATACTGATTAATGGTTGGCAGAGTTCCCTTATTTAAAAAAGATAGAAACATTATTATCCTCAAAAAGAATGAATTATCCAAGTCAAAGCCGGAGCCAACTACATCTGAAAACTGGCTGGAGGATCATAAGGCAATCTTCACAAACTATTTGTGTTTTAATTAAGAAGCACAAAGTACTAACAGCCAGAGAGTTCACGTTTCATTTTCCTCACTTGGTGAGTAAAGGCAGGCCTTGCAGATTTATGCAGGGATGTCCCTGGATTTGTGGAAATTTATCATCTGTTACTACAACTTTTACTCAAGCATATTCACATAATTGATTGCCAAATTTCTATCCCTGTCAGAGTTTATTCTTTCTGAGATCCCTGTATCAAAATTGATTTTGAAATGTAATGAAGCTGCACACACTTAAAAGTAATGCAAAGTAAATCCAAGCTGTGACAAGTTTAAAAGGCTGTAAGTGAGTGAACGAAGAAATCCAGAACACTCCTTCTGCGCACCTTCCTTCCAAGAAAGAATCAGTTCTGGCTTTGATGTGAAAAAAAACTTGGGGTATCTGCATCCACATATAAGGATCTACCACTGAGATGCCAGAGACCCCAAACACAGATCCCTAAAGCAGATGGGTAGCAGGAATAGGCAATGACTCTGCAAGGAAGAGGAAGAGTCATTCATTTTTCCAATCAGAAGTCTCCACTCAGTTAAAGTTCCATCACATCCCGAAGTTTGCATCATTATTGCTGCTTCTAGGCTATTACTCACTTCGACCTTTCTCTGTTTTGTATAAAACATTTACATACTTAAGTGTATCTGTATATTGGATACTACTCAGACCATAACATACAGCACATTTAATTTCATATTTAACAGATAAGTTATACCACATAAACATAATGCTGTCAACACACATATCTTTCTAATGCTTTCTCTTTCCTACCCTAATCGAATCACACAAATACACATTACAACCACCCATGTCCATCATTTCCTTATCACCGTGTCCAGGATTCTAGGCTTTCATGTCTTGGTGAAGACTTTGAGCTACCAGTCCCTGAATAAATGCCAGTTTCTGTCCATCAGAACCCATTTCTATTCCCAGTGAACAAACCAGTTTCTATTTTGTGAAATAGTTTGACGATCATTTGTATTAGCTCTTCACTGAGGGTCTGATAGAATTCTGCACTGAAACCATCTGGCCCTGGGCTTTTTTTTTTTTTTTTAGAATTTTGATGACTGCTTCTGTTTCCTTAGGAAATATAGGATTATTTAATTTGTTTACCTGATCTTGATTGAACTTTGATAAGTGGAGTCTATCAAGAAAATTGTCCATTTCATTTAGATTTTCAAATTTTGTGGCAAATAGGCTTTTGAAGGAAGACCTAACTGTTCTTTGGATTTCCTAAATATTCTTTGTCATTACCTCTCCCTTTTCATTTCCAATTCTGTTGATTTGGATAGTCTTTTAGTTACTTTGGCTAAGGGTTTATCTATCTTGTGATTTTTCCAAAGAACCAGCTCTTGGTTTCATTGATTCTTTGAATTGTTCCCTTTGTTTCTAAATTACTGATTTCAGCCATGAATTTGATTATTTCCAGCTGTCTACTCCTCTTGGGTGTTCGGCTTTTTTTTTCCTCTAGGGCTTTCAGGTGTGCTGTTAAATTGGTTGTATGAAATGTCTCCAATCTCTTTATGAAGGCACTTAGTGCTGTGAACCGTTCTCTTAGCACTGATTGCATTGTGTCCTATAAGTTTGGGTATGTTGTGACTTCATTTTCATTGAATTTTAGGAAGTCCTTAATTTCTTTATTTCTTCCCTGACCCAGTTCTCATTGAGTAGAGAGTTTTTCAGTTTCCATGTGTGCATAGGCTTTTTGTTATTTTTGTTGTGGTTGAAGTCCAGCTTTAGACCGTGGTGTTCTGATAGGACACAAAGTATTATTTCAGTCTTCTTGTATCTGTTGAGGCTTGCTTTATGACCCACTATACGGTCAGTTTTGGAGAAGGTTCCATGAGGTGCTGAGAAGAAGGTATACTCTTTCGTGTTTGGGTGAAAAGTTCTACAAACATCTCTTAGGTCCATTTGTGTCATAACATCTATTATTTTTATTATTTCTCAGTTTAGTTTCTGTTTTATTGATCTGTCCTTTGGTGAGAATGGGTGTTGAAGTCTCCCACTATTAATGTATGGGAATCAATGTGCTGCTTAAGTTTCATTAATGTTTCTTTTACAAATGTGGGTACCCTTATATTTGGGGTATAGATGTTCAGAATTGAGATTTCATCTTGGTGGAATGTTCCTTTAATGAGTATGAAGTTTCCTTTCTCATCTCTTTTGGTAAATTTTGGTTGAAAGTCTATTTTATTATATATTAGAATGGCCACTCCAGCTTGCTTCTTGCTTGGAAAACCAGCTTGTAGCCCTTTACTCTCAGGTAATGTCTATCTTTGTGGCTGAGGTATGTTTCTTGTATGCAGCAGAATGTTGGTCTTGTTTTCACATCCATTTTGGTAGTCTATGTCTTTTTATTGGAGAGTTGAGTTCATTAATGTTGAGACAGATTAATGACCAGTGACTGTTAGTTCTTTTTTTTTTTTTTTTGTGATGTTGGTTGTGGTAGTGTGTTTGTGTGCTTGTCTACTTTTAGTTTTGCTGTAGTAAAGTTATTTATTTCCTGTGTTTTCCTGGGTGTAGTTAGCCTCCTTGGGTTGTATTTTTCCTTCTAGTATCTTCTGTAGGGATGGATTTGTGGATAAGTAATGTTTAAATTTGTTTTTGTTGTGGAATATCTTATTTTCTCCATTTATGGTGACTGAAAGTTTTCTAGGTATAGTAGTCTGGATTGGCATCTGTAGTCTTTTAGGGTTTGCAAGGCATCTGCCCAGACCCTTATAGCTTTTAAGGTCTTTCTGAAAAGTCAAGTGTGATTCTGATGGGTTTGCCAGTATATGTTACTTGGCCTTTTTCCCTTGCATCTTTTAATTTTTTTCTTTGTTCTATACATTTATGTATATTATTATGTAGTTGAAGGATTTTCTTTTCTGGTATAATCTATTTAGTGTTCTGTAGGCCTGTAGTATGTTTATAGGCATCTCCTTCTTACAACTGGGAAATTTTCTTCTATGATTTTGTTAAAATATTTTCTGGGCCTTGGAGCCTGGAGTCTTCTCTTTTCTCTATTCCTATTATTCTTAGGTTTCATATTTTTATGGTTTCCTTGATTTCTTGGATATTTTGTGTTAAATTTTTTAAGATTTAACATTTTCTTTGACAAATGCATCAACTTCTTCCATTGCATCTTCTATACATGAGATTCTTTCTTCCATCTTTTCTATTGTATTGGCTATGCTTACCCCTGTAGTTCCTATTTTCTTCTCTAAGTTCTCTCTTTCCAGATTGCCTCAGTTTGTGCTTCATTGTTTCCGTTTCCATCCTCAGGTCTTGAACCATTTTATTGATTTCCTTCACCTGATTGTTTGCTTTGCATTTTCCTGCATTTCTTTGAGTGATTTATTTATTTCCTTTCTACAGGCCTCTCTAAAAGCCTCAGTCTGTTTGACTGTATCTTCCTGTATTTCTCCATGGATTAATTTCCTTCATTTTCATCTTCATAAGCATAAATTTATGGTCATTTTCTTGGGTTTCAGTTTTGTTAATGTGCCTAGGGCTGATTGCCTTGGGCTAACTGGATTCTAGAGATGCCATATTTCTTTAGCTTTTGTTGATTATGCTGACCTTTAGCCATCTGGTTGTCTTTGACATTGGCTGATAGTTTTTGGTGCCCACTGGAATTCTGGGGGATGGGGTACATACAGGAAGAGCTCTGGCGGGAAGCTGAATGTTTCTACAGGGACTCTCCTCAGATTGGTGGGTACGGTCTCTAACTGGCAGGTGGATCTCAGGGGATTGCCCACATCCCTCTTCAAATATATGATACTGTGGAGTAACTGGACTCCTCAGGAGCCCAGGGGCTCTCCTCTCACAAGAAGTACCCTAGAGACAACTGCCACACCACTGGCTTTCTCTGAGGGTAATGGACTGCAGCTGCCCTGACACTGTGCTCAGATACTGTGCTTGCTGGGAACAGCCAACTTGGAGAATTATTGAGCCCAGTGGTTTGGTTGTTCTCTCTAGGGAGACAGATTGAGCTTTGGAGTGGCATCTGGGGCACTTCCCACAGCTCCCACATGTCAGATGCCCTGATGTTGGAGCTGTGTGCCCAGTACTCAGAAGGTATTCACTGGCTAGTAAGAGCAGATCAAAGGCTTGTGGCTATATCCTGAGACTATGTCCATGGAACCCAGGAACTTTTCTCAGGTTAACCTCTGGTAACCTGAGGTCTGACTGGCTTGTTTCCCTCATTAAGGTGTCTCCTCTCTCCTGGGAAACACAAATGCTTGTGTTTTGAAGCTCTCAGTTAGGGAAACACAGAAGCTTTTTTTTTTGGGGGGGGGGACCTACCAGTTAGGTCTCTTGGTGGCTTTGCAGTCTCTGCTGTTTTTCAGATAAGACACAGTGTGTGATTGGTGCCATCTTGGAATCGCCACAAGCCTTTTCTTACACTGAGAATGAATTTATGACCCTCTTCTCTCTCTTCAGGACCTCTGTATATTAACTCTTGGCTCACTAGTTGAAGGTGGGATCATATTTTACTCCCATTGGATTTCTGGGGTTTTTTTCTTGAAACTCAGTTGTCTCATGTGAATACTTTTTTTTTTATTTTGGACCCAAGTATGGGATATGGGAATAACCCCCCTTGGAAAGCAGCTCCCCACCTTCCATTCCCCCCACCCCCCGTGGAAAGGCACATGATGTTTGTCAGCTGTAAACTACCTATTGTGAGCTGGAAAACATGCTTGTGTGGACTCTGAGAAGAGATAAATAGAAACCCACACACAGTGAGACAGCATTTTTTGCATTGCTACCCTTTGCAAGGGTTCACATGGCTTTGCTGACTTTCACGGAGAGAAGTCCTCCAGAGAACTTGTTGAGCTTCTTTGTTGGGGTTTTGACACTTTGGCAGATTCATGCTATTTGGGTGGAGTCTTGTCCCTTTTGCTGAGTGGTACCACCTCTGTTGCTGTTGCTTGGTGTTTGCTGCTGCTGCTGTGGTTCGATGCTTCGCTATTTGACTGGACTATCAGTATCCTAACTACTGAGATTGGTATATCCTCCAAAGATCCCAAAGACCCTAATCAGCAGGAAGTAGCTAAAAGAGGTGTATAGACTCTTTCCCTACCGAAGGTTGAGGAGTTGGAAGGGAGGTAGAGACATTTAAGAACCTTAAATAAAGTAGGTGTTTAGAAAATCTAAGTCTGTAGGTATGATCTCAAGAACATACCTAGAAAACATGTAACCATTAAACAACCAAGTCCCACATGAATTACCAAAACCCCAGAGGACATTCTAGAGACAGCAATTCTAGTAAGTGCCCTCGAACTTCAACTAGTGAATTCCTCTCTGTTACTGAACTTGGTGTATGTATGCTAAAATGTTTATAGAGTGACCAGGAAAGGCCATAAAAAGCTCATGCTCACAAGCCCTTTGAACCTAGTGTAATTTGGTCTTTTTATCATTGAGTCTATTTCGGGGTCATACAAATACACATACAATACATACGGTATGGATGGCTGCTGTTTTGATTGCAGATTCGACACTGAGGGTTCCTCACAGGCTGCCCAGGGACATGTTCCACCAACTTGCAGTACATTTCAGGTCCTTTTTCCCCACATGTAGCATTGGTTGTAATTAGTGCATTAGAAGCAAGATTCAGGACAGCAGGAAATAAACCTGAAAAAGAGTGTCAAATAAAGGTATGTCATGACAATTTTTGCTAAATTTAAAGTTCAATTTCTTCAAGATATTTTTTCAGGGTATTAAACCAATCCAAAATTAAAATAATTAGTGACTGAACCCTTGACTTAAGTCAATATACTTCATCAACATTATGCTATTGAAAACATTTTTTTTTTTTTTTACTTTCTGGGTTTTAAGATGTCCTTCTAACATTTAGCCTCTAGTATTTAATTTAGTCATATCTTAAACAGGCATTTAAAAATAACCTTTATGTATCTGATATGATGGCTTTTTTCAATTAGAATCTTCTACATTCCATGTCAGCTATCTAATACCCAGTATTAATCTATAAACATATATAGTTTCTATACAACTGTGTGCCTATGTTTCTCATGGTCCTTTTATGCTCCAACTAGCAGTTAGTATAGACTGCTTCTACAACACCTTCATATGAAGACTGGAAGGAACAGACAGTGAATGGTAAAAAAATGTTAGAAAACTATCTGTTACCAATTTCTGTACCAACAAAACTTTAACATAGTCATAGTGGTTAATGACCATAGGGCAAAAATCACTGCTTTGGAGCTCATGGAAAAATTTGACTTATGTTGGTCCACTTCAGTGCAAAGCTGAGAGGTCTCCTAGTCCAGCTGAGAACCCAGTGAAGGGTCTTCACTTCTGGTTAGTTGATGCCAAATTCTGCTACCTACATGTCTACATGTCTGCAATCCGCATTCTCCTCTGAGTGACTGCACAGTGAAGTGAACCATCAAAAGCCCTCCTTTAAGTGACACTTTATCCCTGGGAAGACGTATTTGAGATAACAAGTAAGCAGACTTGGTTTGTACATTCTAACCACTCATTCTGTACATGTATCAGGTAAGTCTCTGTCAATTTGACTTTTGATAAAAAGTCCTTCTCAACTATGTCTTATCCATAATGTTTTGCTGAGACCCTTGGACTCAGTAGGTCATAAATGCTTCCTGCTTTAACTTCAAGCATTGACACATGGGGAAGACACAATTGAAACTCTTCATATCTCCAAGAGGGACAGATGACATATATGTTGGCTCATAAAAATCAGTCTGAACCAGATGCCTATGTTAATAGAAACCTTCTCTATTCATGTGAATCTACAGCGTGCCAGACACTATTCTGCCCATGTCTGCCATCACTCTAGTGCTTTTTATCTTTGTGGACTAATTTATATCATAAAGCAGCCATGTGATTTGCATGCTACTTTTCCTCTACTTTCCTGACATGCTAAACAACTTGCCTGGGAGACAGCTGGCAAGCAGCAGGCTCGTGCCTCACCTCCCAGACATCTGACCCCAGAGTCTAGCCTATTAACACTGTCCACAATGTGATGTGAAACATACATTTTGTGCTCATTTGTAACCTGAGTTAACCTTAGAATTGTTCTGGGAAAAATTTTTTTCAAAGAGGAGTATCAGAAAGAGTATTTAAAATATTTGATTAGACACATATACGTTTGAACTTAATTACCGAATTTTCTTTTCAGTCAGAAGACTAATTTAAAACAGAAAAATGGTTTTAAATATTGTAATCTTTATTATACTCAGTCTCAAAACTTTTGAAGAGGTAAATGAATTAGTAGAACCCAACTGATACCTCAGCTTTCATACATCACTCCCAAATTACTACAAGTAAGCATTTTGTTCCCACACTCTCTATTGTCTAAATAGAGAGTTCATCCTCCAATGAACTGCCCTCCTTGAACTGTCTTCAGCCTCTTTGCAGCTAAGAGTTTTTTGCCATTTACTACTTTTCCTCCTTCATGTAGCATTTTAACATTTACTTCTTTTACTCAATTCCATTCACTAGCTCAACCATTCTTTCTGTTGAAGTTGCTCATCTGTACATCCCTCCCCCCCCCCCAGGCAATGAACCACTCTATCTATGTGGTATGGATAGTTTCTATGATCACTGTTCAAAGGAATGCTAGTCAGTCATAAGAACATCGTATTTACTTCACGAATACAACAGAGTGTTTTGTAAAAACTGAAGAACTAGTACAGCAGGCATGCATTGTGTTTTTCATTTTGACTTTTCTACATGCCAAATAAACGTTATTGGAAATAGTCTCGCCATTTTGTGAAGTTATGAAATTGCAAATTTTAAATAATTAGTCTCCAGAGAACTCTTTCTCTATCTTAGACATTCTATCCCCTACTTTAGTAAATTACATATGATGAAATAAATAAGGATTGTCTAGATGCCTTTTTCCTCTTTCATTCTGCACCATTTTCTGCTACTGTGCAATTATTCTCTCATCAAAGATATTTTGAGCATGCACTAAGCCATATAACCAAAAAGTTGAGAAGTACTAAGATAAGTTTCATGAGGGAAGGAAACATAAATGAGCTCTTGGGAGAAACTGAAGCTTATTTTGTAGAAAAAAGTTCCAGAAAGGAAAGAGCAAGTATGTCAGCCAGAGGAAACAGTGTGTGGGTAGGGCCCTGCTGACAATCTACGTGGTTGCTCTGAAACTGTCAGAGCATTTGAACCTGCCTTTGTTCCAGCACATAAGGGAATGCAGTTGGATAGGTATGTGATATGGACATAGTACTACACAGAAAATAAACACACTGGTTCGTCAAAGCAGACCATTACGTATTTTTCATTGCTGGAGATTTGTCTTCCTTGCTCCCTGCTTCTTCAAATATTTAATTTAAAGTATAAAATGATGGTGTAAAAAAAAACCCTACATTTGGCTTTCTGTTTGGAGAGAGCCATATCTTCCTTTCTGAGTAGCAACGTGAGGCTAGGAGGATGCCTTCCAGGAAAGCCAGTTTGTGCATATAAAAGGTACCTCTGGCATGCTGTGAACATGTCTAAGGCTTACCCAGGATATTTTGAATTTGGTTCTGTCATTTTTGTCTCTTCTTTAATTGATAACTAGTTCTGTACTTCATATGACCATTGGTCTTGCTACTATTGACAAACCCGCTTGTACTCTGGAGTGGTGCTGTCCTGTAGGAGTTAATTTAGATGAGACCTGTACTATCCCCGGCCAAAGCTATTGTGAAAGAAGGACCAGAAAGATAGAGTCAGAATACTAGTGTGTAATCTACACTTATGATACAGAGAACTGAATTCCATGCCATCTCGCCCCGCCCACATACAGGGACATATAGATAAAATGAATGAGAAAGATGTAGCCATAAAAGGATTATAGATGCCCAAGTGACCTTGATTGAGAAACCATGTTATGTTCTTCTTATTATTTCTCAATCATCCTACTGAGTAATTGCACTTTTATTTTGTCTTTTTTTTTTTTCCCAGAGCTGAGGACCGAACTCAGGGCCTTGCGCTTGCTAGGCAAGCACTCTATCACTGAGCTAAATCCCCAACCCCAAACCTATTTACTCTGTGGATTAATTTTGCAACAAGATCAATGTTCTGTCTGCATGTAGACCTTCACACCAGAAGAGGGCACCAGATCTCATTACAGATGGTTGTGAGCCACCATGTGGCTGCTGGGAATTGAACTCAGGACCTCTGGAAAAGCAGCCAGTGCTCTTAACCTCTGAGCCATCTCTCCAGCCCCGTAATTGCACTTTTAAAATGCAGTGCTGTTCAAAGAAGGTGAGTAACACACAGCTAAGACTGATAATGTAACTTGAACACAGCTCTTGAAAGCTCAGAATGCCTGATGAAAGCTCAGACCCTGATCCTCTGAAATTCTTATCAATTTATATACTTCACAAAATAAATAACTTAGTCACCACTCTACTATGGCTTTATGGAGTTTTTAAATGTTGTACTAAAGATATTAATACAATTTACATGGTATCTTTTACTTTCTTTCATTGATTTGTTTCTCTGATATTTATTGAGCGTGTACTCAAAATTAACCTCATCACAATATAACTGCCTTGTTTCAAGTTCAGGGAGCAGCCTCTTTATCAAATGTTATCATTATTTTGCTGTCTGTTTAAAAAAATCAGAAAAGTATATTGGTCTTGGAAGGTCCATAATTAATTGTTAATGACCAGTTCAAAGAATAGGTCGATATTTGAGCATTTATTGAATCTTTGACATGTCATATTAAGGGTTTTCACTATATGGCAAACCTATTTGGCTAACCCCATTCTTTCACTGTCAAAAGCATCAGAGTGATATTTATTATCATATTCAATATGGGTCATCTGCTAAGATTATGTAACCATTAGGAGTGTAAATGAACTACAAATAGCTGATAAACATTCTAAGACTATTGACTTGGAGGCTCTCAATTCAATTTGAGATTTTGTCATTTTAATAACATAAAACCCAGTAGATATTATCCATATAACCATGATTGACATTTTTCTGAGTAGATGATAAACTAAATAAAGTTAGTTAGATTTACATCTTTAAAAAACAAAGTCTGATGTACACCAAATGAATCTTTATCTCATATTATACGTAATGAAAAATTATATTATTCATATTACTTACAAAATAATATATTTAGTTTTCTAATTTGTACACTTAGTAAATGGACAATTTGGGAAATTTTAAGTCTAAATAAGGAAACAGATAAATATTTTGCTCCCTTATGACAAATATTTAGAAAGCCCAGTCAAGCTCATTGGTGTTATGGGCATGTTTAAATTTTTTGCTTGCTCATAATGTCCATACATGTTGGCAAGGTGTGCATGTTCTGCACAGTGAGAGAGTCTGGCCTTTAATGGTGGGTGCTTTTTAAGTCTACTTGAACTCCCTTTAAAGGAAATGGTTCATTCTGATTGGACCAAACCTTCCACAGATAAATGCTGTAAATTCCCTAAACATTCCACAGTCTGTTGGCACGGACACTGCTCTTGAATCTGGGGGACCATGCATATTAAAGGCAGAGGACAAGTGTGTACACACAAGAAGGAAATGAGATGGATCTTTCCACAAAACCCACAGTGTCATTCGCTGGAAGGATCAAAGAGCAAAACCGAGGAGCGACCATAGCGTTCAAGTGATGATGGAAAGACTAGAACAGAGAGGATCACAGAAGATGAGCTCTGCCCAAAGGTTAGAAGCCAAGAACTCTACTCTAATGGAGATTAGAATTACTGCACAGAAGTTACAGGTTTGAGTCTGAAGTTAACAAGTACCAACGAAGAAGATAGGCAACACTCTTCACAAGAACATATCAGAATCCAGAGATTCTACAGTGAATCTTTCACAAAAGCCAACATGCATTAAATAAATCTCTAGACAAAAAAAATAATAATAATAATAAAATTTAACTCAAATTAAAAAGAAAATCCCTCAATAGAGATCATTCCTGAGACCAAACTGATATTGGAATAAGCAAACAAATGTTTTAAAGCAGTTTTTAAAGTTATATTAACCGATATATATTCATGTTTGCAAATGCAAGAAATGTAAGAGACTTTTTAATCAAAGTTGAAATGACAAACACATAATTCAATTTTCTGAAATTTTTAAATCAAGCAGATAATAATAGAATTAATTAATGAAAAATTGGGTTGTAACAGAAAAAAAGAAACTTAGCGAAAATATTAAAATTGATAAATAAAAAATAAATTAAAAGGTCTTTATATAAACTGTCAAACTGAATCTTTGGGGAAAATCAAATAGCAAATAATTGCTGCTTTTAGTGGCACAGGTTAATTAGGAAGGGGCTTAATGGAAACTCTGAACAGAACAGTACTCCTTCCAATAGTTTGCATTATACAAGCGTATACTGTGAGAACTTCCTGTTACCAGTTGTGAGGGAACGGCTTATATATTTCATTGTGTGTAATTTTAACCCAATAAAGAAAGTATACCAATACTTAACTTCAGTTAATGAGGAACATAATAGTGCATTTTTCCGTTATCAACGGGCCACTTCAAATTCCAAACTCGGATAAAAACATGTCAAAAAATGAGAAGGATTTCAAAGTAGTTGTGTTCATGTAATAGCTATGCAAAATGAGAAGTGTGTGTGTGTGTGTGTGTGTGTGTGTGTGTGTGCTGCATTCATGTGCACATTTGTAAAACGTGCGCACATGTATGTGTGCATGTGAAGGCCAATATCAAGAGCCTTGTTATGCTGCCTGTGAGAGAGAGGATCCCTGAGCCTGAAGCTCACTGACTTTGCTATATTGGCTGGACAGAGTTCCTCCCTGCTCTTGGATACACGCACATCCTCCATGCCTAGCTGGAAGAACAGGCTGGTGAGCCAAATTCAGGTTCTTTTACTTGAGCAACAAACTTTTTCTTGAGTGAGTGGTCTCTCAAGCCTGAAGATCAATTTTATTTACAAAGCCCTGCCCTGACTCATCCCTGCTCATCTAAATGAGCATCTCCCTCACCTGCTCCATCCCAGAGTGACCTGCAAACTCTCCTGGTCTCCTTCTGTCTTCATGCAGTCATGGGCCCACTTCTCTGCCAGCTTCACACGTCCTGCTGTTTATTTCCAGACAACTTCATTCTACAAAATCACTCCTAACCATAATCTGAATCCTTGCCTTCCTCTAACATCTGTATTTCTTCTGATCTCCCAGTAGGGCCACAGAATCCTTGTGGCTTGTAAAGGGCCTTGCAAATCAGTTCATCCCCATATCTCACAGTAATGTATTTCCCAAGATTCAAATAATCTTTCTCTTCCACATACTCTTCTCCAATATGGAGTGCTTACATGAAGACCACCCCAAAAAGGTACCTAATTCAGTCTTTTTTTTCCCAAGTTTCTACAATTCTCTTCAAACATTTAATTATCAGACCGTGTGGATTGCAGTCTGCTGAAACCAGAAATGTTAAAAAGTACTGTGTAAATGTTATCCCTAAGTTCATCATTGTAAGATGTCTGCTTCCAAATCATTAATTTTGTCTCTAGGTTAACTTTAACTACATATTATAGTTCATATACTTTTTATCTTTATTTTGCAACTATGATAATGACTACCCAACTAGTCTTTCTGTGTGACTTTGTTTCCTTGATTTTCACCATTGTCACTGAAGTGATCTTTCTAAAAAATTTCTGTTGCTTTCTTGTTTTAAGGCGTTTGTAAGTTGCCTACTGCATACGGCATAGTAGCTAGATCGCGTGGTTGGCTACATATTAATACCAGACTGCATGTCTTCCAATATGAGAGTTGGTTGATATACTTCTGTTTACAAATATAGCATGTGCTTTGAAACTCCCTTTGTGAAATGGCATTTTGTCCTTTCTATACACTGTGTTACTATACTCACTGAAACAACTCCCGAGACCTAGCTCCAATAGTCCTTACTCTGTGAGCATTTCACTGCACTGAATTTGTTTCCTTCTGGGTGTGGCTTAGGACATTTTACCATAAACCTCATAACGTTTTAATCCTGTGGCATGGATGTCGAGTCTATAACATGACTGAGTATATAAATAACACGAGCTAAAATTAATACCACTGAAATTAAAATGTATTGGATTAGAATAAAAATATGTGCTACTTCTGAACAGGACCCATGCCCAAAAGCCCATAAATTTTTTGGAGACTTGGGGAGATAAAATTATAGAATTTTTTTTTTGGATATTTTAGCCAAATGAAAAAATACTGAAGGAAAAATTTGCACTAATTGAAAAATAAAGGAAAATTTTATTGTCTTTCTGTCCTCCATCCCTGCTCCATTTCTATTCTTTTTTTTTTTCCTATTCTATTCCAAATGGCAAAATGGACAAAGAGATATGCTCAGTTGCTTCAAAGAGATATTTATGGAGTGGGGACTTGTAGCATATCAGCCAGATTTCCTGGTACTCTGAGTCCAGCCTGATTCTCTTCAGGACCGCTAATCACAGCTATTTTTAAACAGATACAACAATTCATATAATGATCACAATCATGCATAGCCACAAGGTCATTTAACAATATGATTTGAAAGTGGAGATTTTATTTCTCTACTTTTTAGCCATTGAACTTTAATGTTACAGTGCATTCATACTTCCAGACATGTTTTTTTCTTTGTTATCAGCTAAAATACTGAATGAAGTAAATATTGTGGAGTATCTGCTTTCGTACCTGCTTTCGGTATACATGCTTAGCACATACTTTACTTCTTAGTTAACAGTCAAAAGACCTGTATGGACATGTACACTTGTGAATATATATTTATGTGCATGTGTATATATATGTACTCATTATTTTAAAGAATGCTTCTTGTTAGTTTTTGTAATCCAGCTTGCAATATCCACATTAGTACATATAACTGATATCCAATGGTATTTGTTGACTTGCTGAGAAAAAATAAAACAAAACCCTTGAGTCACTGAAACAACTGTTCTCACTGTGCTCATTTTAATGATGGAGTTCAGTCGTGTATTATTTATGACATGTGACAGATCTCTGCCTTCCTCCTTGTCAGCTCCTCTTTTGTTGTCATCTTAGTTGGGGTTCACAGTAATTCTTCTCTGAGTTCTTGCCAGGCACCTATCAAACTCTCAAGTTAAAAAAAAAAAGTGTCTGGAGTGGGGCTGTTTGAATGTTTCTAATTTTCCATTCCAGTTTCTAGGTCTGTAGAGCATTTTAAAATATATTCATGCATGTAAACAGAGCTGTTTGCAAGTGATTGACTGTTTAAGAGACAAAAGAGAACACGCCAGTTGCAAATGTTCTAAGTGTGTCAAGGAAGTCAGAGACACTTGTCTGTTGAAATTCTAGCTATGTGGGTGTGTAGGAATACACTAGTATAAAACAAACTTGGAACAAAACAAAATGTTGAAGAGAATGGTTTCCAGCTGTGCACCACAGGAAGTAGCTTGATGCTCTTCATCCACAATGCAGATGAATAGTTTTATAGAACTGAAAAAAAAATCAGCCCAATTTGAACTAATAGCTGTCCAGACACACAGCGCCTGTGAGCAAGGAGAAAAATAACATCAAATCCAGTTGGCCAGAAGCAAATAAAGACAAGAAGACAATGCATTCCAGTTCTGTTTCCACTACTTGCAAATTTGTGACTTAATATTGCCATTGCAAAATTTTCAGATCTTCCAAAGCTCCCTGACTTACTTTGGTCTCCCTTCTTGTTGTTTTTTTTGTTTTTGTTTTCACCACAAACAAACAAATAAAAGTAGTTTATTTTCCTCTGTGGAATTAATTTTAATAGTCTTACTCTGTTTCTTTTTAATAGGCAAAGATGAAAATTCAAGTAGGCCTTCCTTTTTTTTTCATCACCAAATAAGAAATAAACCAGACCTGATCATGTAACCTGGCACTGGATGTATACAAGGTCAGCCCAAATACTTGGTCGAAATGCTGATGTACACAGAAAAATCATAAGAGTTTATAACAGTAGTTTCAGATGGTGACATTTGTACTTCAGTCTTTTCTCTCCAAGCTTCTGAACAGACTTTATGAAAGCAATTTTAACTATGTTCTGCTTGGCAAGTTACTATAACATACTTCTTGAAGTTAAAAAAAATCAGGTTTAGCAAGCTATCTTTGTGATAGATTGAACATATTTTAATCTGAGGCTTAAGTGCCCTAGAAACAGGTTCCCACCAAACTCTGCTCCCTTCCTTTACCAAGACCTTGCTGTCCTAGCAAAACTGGAATCTACCCACTGTTTTGTTTGGGTTTGATTTTGTTCTTCCTAAAGGAGAATCCTGAAAAAGCATCCACATGGTTCTCAAGAACGGTGTGTTAGAAAATAGTACCTTTGTGTAGAGTTTCATTTGGAATGTTCTAGCATGAGGGCACCCGGATGTATCTTGAGGGGGCAGTAGTTGGGGCGGATCGAATGCAGCCTTCCACCCTCACTTCATCAGTATCAGCCTCGCATATGCTCCGTGCTTTCTCTTGTCTGCCTGCTGCAAAACCAACCCTACAATGGGGGTCTTGTTGGCTGTTCTTTAAGTCACTAAACTGAAATTGAGAGGCTTAAGTTGGAAATACTACAGGGAAGGTCTTTGTAATACAGAAAAGCGACAGAAAATGTTATGGCTATGTCTGCTCTTAATAATCCAAAAATAAAAACTAAAAAATGAAAAATCTCTACACCACATGTACCAGAAGTGTGTGCTTGCAGCTATAACCTTCAGACAAAAATATCAGAAGAAGCTCTTGCATGCTTTGGTGTTGCCGTGTTCTTTAATGCCTACTTATACCTACTGATGAAACCTACGTGGAAATTCAATTATGTGGTCAGTTTACCCTTGCTTAAAACACCTAGATGAGTGAAAATCAAAGGCATTTTTAATTACTTCACAATTTTTTTTGTTTTAATGAGTAACTGTTCCTCAGGAACTCATTGTTTCCTCCTTCCTTCCCAATAATTTCATCTACTTCCAAGCCATCTGTGGAGTCAGTGACTCTTCACTATAGCTCCAGGCCAGGAAATTTTCCAAGCTTTAGACCTGTTTATCCTCATCCTGCCTGAGTCCTCTTGGATGTCCCAGGAACATCTCAAACTCTGCTCTAAGGAGAACCTGGGGTTGTCCATGTTTCCACATTTACCCAGCACATACCCTGGATTTGTTACTCCTGAAATTTCTCTATGCTGCTTGATCCACTAAGCACATCAAAATAAAACTGGAAATCAACAAATATTCAAGTCATTTCATCACTAAATACTATTCTAATTCTAAGCCAATTTCAAATCTAGCTGTATTCCCAGCACTGCAAAGATATGAAGGAAAGTCACAAGCATTTCTAACATTAGGACTTCTGCAGTAACCTCTTGACAGACTCCTATCACATTTTGCCTTTCTTACACACACACACACACACACACACACACACACACACACGTATAATGAATCCTCCTTATGATGCAAATCTGTTTAGGTCACTCTTTTTAAAAAGCTTTTTAACAGACTGTTATAGGATCTGAACGAAAACGCAATGTCATTGCCCTGACTGACAATGTCTTTCCACAAAATTCTCAAGACTCCGATTCTAAGTCAGCATTGTTTTTGTTTTTCTTTCTCATGACTATCTAGAAGTCTTTTCTATGTAATATTCACCCATTCCTCATGCTTTCCTATCACTCAAAAGTGTTTCTTCCTATTTGTCTCCTCCATTATCTCAAAAGGTGTTAGTGTGGAAAAAGTCAAAGTATCACTATTCACAGACGATATGATCATATACATAAATGACCCAAAAAAATTTACCAGGGAACTCCTACAGCTGATAAACACCATCAGAATAGTGGCTGGATACAAGACCAACTCAATAAAATCAGTAGCCCTCCTCTATATAAATGATAAACAGGCTGAGAAAGAAATTAGGGAAACAACACCATTTACAATAGCCACAAATAATATAAAATATCTTGGTGTAACTCTAATAAGTGAGAAACTTGAATGACAAGAACGTCAAGTCTCTGAAGAAAGAAACTGAAGAAGATGTTAAAAGATGGAAAAATCTCCTATCCTCATGGATCAGGAGGATTAGCATAGTAAAAATGGTCATTTTACCAAAAGCAATCTACACATTCAATGAAATTCCAATCAAAATTTCAGCACAATTCTTTATAGACCAGGAAAGAAGAATTCTCAACTTCATACAGAAAAATAAATTAAAAAAAAAACAAAATAGCAAAAACAATTCTGTACAATAAAAGAACTCTGGAGATATCACCATTCCTGATTTCAAGTTGTACTGCAGAGCAATAGTAATAAAACCACAGGATACTGGCATAAAAACAGACAGGTTGATCAATGAATTCGATCAATTGAAGACCCAGAAGTAAACTTACACACCTATGAACATTTGATTTTATATAAAGAAACCAAAACTATACAATGGAAAAAAGAAAACATCTTCAATGAATGGTGCTGGTCTAACTGGATGTGTGCATGGAGAAGAATGCACGTAGATCCATATCTATCACTCTGCACAAAACTCAAGTCCAAGTAGATCAAAGACCTCAGCATAAAACCAGATTGGAAATAGCCTTGCACTCATTGGCCCAGGAGACAACTTCCTGAACAGAACACAAATAGCTCAGGCACTAGGATCAACAATTAATAAATGGGACTTCATCAAGCTTCAGTAAGGCAAAGGACAGAGCCAAAAGGACATAGCAGCAACCTACATAGTTGGAAAAGATATGACAGAGAGCTGATAGCCAAAATATATAAAGAACTCCAGAAACTATGCATTAACAAACCAAAAAATCCAATTAAAAAATAAGGTATATCTCTAAACAGAGAATTCTCAACAGAGGGATCTTGAATGGCTGAGAAGCACTTAAGGAAATGCTCAACATTCTTAGTCATCAGGGAAATGCAAATCAAACTGACTCTGAGGTTCTATCTTACACCCATCAGAATGGATAAGATCAAAAATTCAAGTGACAGCTCTTGCTGGCAAGGATATGGAAAAAGGGAAACACTCCTCCATTGCTGGTGGGAGTGCAAACTTGTACAACCACTTTCAAAATCATTTTGGTGGCTTCTTGAAAAATTGGGAATAGCTCTGCATTAAGACCCAGCTATACCATTCCTGGGCATATACCTAAAAGAATCTCCCCATACCACAAGGACACTTGTTCAGCTATGTTCATAGCAGCTTTATTCGTAATATTCAGAAACTGTGATGTCGATGCCCTTTGAGAGTGGATAAACAAACTGTGGTACATTTACGTAGTGGAATACAATTCAGTCATTAAAAACAATGACATCATGAAATTTGCAGACAAATGGATGGATCTAGAAAAGATCGTCTTAAGTCAGGCAACCCAGATCCAGAAAGACAAACAAAGTATGCACTTACTTATCAGTGGATATTAGCCATACAGTGAAGGATAACCAGGCTATAATCCACAAGCTCAAAGAAGCTAAGTGACAAGGAGGGTCCAAGGAAGGCTACTTGAACCTCACTGAGAAGGAGAACTAAACTACACCTGTGAAGTAAATGGATGGAAGGGACTGGATCAGGAAGGGGATGGGGACGGAAACAGGAGGAATGTGGTATGGAGAGAGTGGAGGGAGAGAGTACTGGAAGAGACAACTGGAATGGGGGGGGCATCTCTGGGATAAGCAAGAAACCTCCCAGGACAATGAAAACTCCCAGGAATCTATGAGGGTGACCCTAGCTAGGACTCATACCAATAAGGGATGTGGAGCCTGGACTGGCCATCTGCTGTAACCAGGCAAGACTTCCAATGGAGCAATTGGAGCACCAACCCAGTCACAAAACCTTAGGCCCACAATCACGCTTACAAGATGTGCAGGAGTAAAAGATGAAGCTGAATTTGAGGGAATGGCCAACCAATGACTGGCCCAGCTTGACATGAATGCGATGAGAGAGAGAGAGAGAGCCAACCCCTGACACTATTAGTGATATTCTGCTATACTGGCAGAGAGGAGCCTAGCATAGCGGTCATGAGAAAGACCTCACTCAACAACTGATAGAAACTGATGCAGAGATCCACAGTGCAACATTGGATGGAGCTTGGGGATTTCTATAAAAGATGGAGAAGAAGGATCCGGGGAGCCAGAGAGTCAAGGATGCCACAAGAAAACCTACAGCGTCAATTAACCTGGGCCCATAGGGGCTCGTGGAGACTTAACTGTCAACCAAAGAGCATGCATGGGATAGATCTAGGTACGGTGCAATATGTAACAGTTGTGCAGGTGGATCTTCATGGGGGACTCCTAATGTGGGAATAGGGGCTGTTTCTCACTCGGTTGCATACTTTTGGATCCCTTTTACCTAACTGGGCTGCCTTGTCTAGACTCAACAGAAAAGGCTCGTAGTCTTACTGCAACTTGATATGCCAAGGCTGCTTAATAACCATGTGAAGCCTCTCCTTTTCTGAGAAGAGGAGGAAGAATGTGTGGGGGAGGGGAGGGGAGGGCCTGGGAGGAGTGTGTGTGTCTGTGTGTCTGTGTGAGTGAGTGGGGTTGGATTGAATCTTTGTACATGCTAACCAAGCATTCTACTGTTGAGTTATGTATCAATCCTTGGGGTTGTTTTTTGTTTTGTTTGTTGTTGTTGTTTTGGATTGGTTTGGTTTGGTTTGGTTTGGTTTGGTTTGGTTTGGTTTGGTTTGGTTTGGTTTGGTTTGGTTTTGGTTTTGGATTTGGTTTTAGTTTTTCAAGATAGGTTTTCTCTTTAGAACTGCTGTGGCTGTCATGGATCTTGCTTTGTAGACCTTGGAGAACTTGCTTTGTGGCCTGGAACTCATAGAGATGTGTCTGCCTCTCACTCCCAAGTGCTGGGATTGAAGGCATGCACCACCATGCCTGGTGTTACTTTTTCATTTCAACACAAGGTTATTTGCTTATCCAGGATGGTTCTTAACTCCCTCAATCTCTGAAGTAACTAGAATCAGAGATGTAAGGTCCAGGCCCAGATAGCATCTTCTGTTATACGACCTGACTATATATCTTTTTGTTCTTGTAAAGAAGTAAATACAATGTAAATTTTTTGAAATTTGAACTCTGTTGTGAAAGAAATAACATATGTTTTGCTGTCTGTTGGTTCTGATTACCAAAGTCTCAGAGCCCAGTGAGCTGGACACATGATGTGCAGTGAAATGTTCTCCCACAAGAAATTGTCTTAGATTTCAGTAGTTTGTGAGTATTCTGAAGAACCAGCACCCACACACACACACATCGCAAAATAAAAAAATAAAGAATTATTAGAACAACACATTAAAAAGAAGATACAATGAGACGTTACTTTTATTGTTCTAGTAACAGGCAGCAGAGAGAATATTTAAAGCCAGTGTTTCCTATTTATTTGGTAAATTGTCTTCTCAAAATCTTACCCTTTTCTTTTGGGAAGATTTAACATTTTCTGTGTTGGGACATAAACAAAGCTTTTCCTATTTTGGGTGATCTTAATGAGTTATTTTTAATTTTTCATATACATCACCCTATGACTCTACCTCCTCAAACACAGATTAAGGTACAAGTGGACTACTCAAATGAATACACTGTTCAGTACCATTAACTGCTACCTAGATTCCAGTACACTGCATTTCAAACTGTACCAGGCCTCAATCTAACACATAGGTTGAAGAATTAGAATGAGAAATGGTGAGGCAAGGAGTGGGGTGGGGCTTTCGAGCCGACATGTGCATCTAATTCAGTTTTGTGCCATCAAGGCGAATTCTCTGCAGCTTTAGCACATTTATGCAAATACTTGTTTTATAGCAAATTCCCCTTAAAGTGAAATCTGACAGTGTTTATAGGAAAAACTTTGTTCTCTAGCAGCTGTTTGAACACACATATAAAAATGCAGGAAAACACAAATATTCTGTTTCTTCTTGTAACTACTTGAAGTAAAAAAAAAAAAAAAATCAGCATTTTACAGTCGTTGGGCACAGTTTTGCTAATAATGCTTTTCATTTACCAAATACACATAAACTCTCACATGTAATGAGTTTCCAGTGAGTTTTATGTTTGTCTTTTACCACTCTTCTGTGACCGGTTGACTTTCAATTCCTTGGAGGATAGGAATATGATTTCTTAATCTTTTCATTCTCAGATACTAGTTTTGCACACACACATGCTCATTAAATATCCCTTAAAATTAATGAATCACCCAAAACTTGACCTTTAAAAAATTCTAAATGGAGTACATTTATTATACTATGCATGATCTAAAAATAAAGCTGAAAACAAAACCCAAACTGCACATCTGTCTTTGTCAGGGAGTTTGAACTATGAACCTTTGTTTGAGTCAGTTTTGAAAACACTTATGAAACACTCAAATTTACACAGTATTTTTACTTTTCTCTGGATTCATATCCTCTCTCTGTGTATCTTTCTGTCTCTGTCTCTCCACCTCTCTGTCTCTCTCCCCTTTTCCCTCCTTTCTTCTCTCTGACACATAAAAGCTACTACATATACTGTGTAGGCATTCTGAAAGTGTCTGAAACATGTTCACTGATTTTTTTCAGTTGTTAGTCAATGGGGACATAATGGCACAAAATGATGGACACAAGAGAAGCCATTTGTCTCCACAGTTCTCCAGAGCAAGGCAACACAATTCTCATAAACGTCATAAGGCATCCTTCCGTTTGGAAAACAAACTATCTAAAATGGAGTTGACAGCAAAAGCGAAAGGATATGGAAAGGGAGTCTGGCTTGAGGTCAGTCAAAAAGGTGAGCAACGACAAGCGGACACAAGTCCAGGGAAACTAACCCAACTGGTATTTACATTCCCGGGGAGGGATCAGGACCCAGGTTTGGAGAAGTGAACACAGAGATAAGCCAGATATCTAATTATCAGCCAACAGCTTCACTAGGAAGGAGCACTGTACTCCAGCTGAGAGTCAGAGGGACCTTTAACATGCAGGCAGATCTAAGCCTATAACTACAGGTAAGACATTTACCACTGGTTACCCTAAGGTCTTTGCAGGGAAGTGGACAGTGGGGACTGGGAAGATGCATCAGTGGATGACATACTTGAGCTTAAGTGAGGAGCTACGCCTGGATCCCCAAACCCCATGTACAGTCATTGTGCTAGGGTAGGTCTCTGTCCCCAACTCTGCTATAGTGAGATATGTAGCAGACACAGACTTACTCTCTGCAACAGAGAAAAAGTGCTTCTTAGAGCAATTACTAGCTGTCCCTGTTTAAACATGTTGATTCTCTTCACGCTCAGCCCCCACGTTGAGAAAGCTGATGCACTCTGGCTGTCCTATTTGGGGGAGAGGGAAACATCTCTCTAACGTGTCCAAAGAAGTTGAGTATTGGCAGTGTAACTCTTCCTACAAGTAAGATACCCAAGGTGGAAAATTCTCATCTGAAATCTGCTACAGGAAGCACCCATTCAGCTGTCCTCTAATTAAATATTCCTTATCAGTTTTCCTTTTCCTCCAAGAACATCACTGCATAAAATTCTATGCACTTCTGAGGTTTTATGTTCTGCTACACGTGGCACACTCTTTTTTTATACTCTCTGGTATTTAATTGCATGATCGTTAGAGCTCTCCACTGCTGACGCATAATGAGCTCTCAGTTCACTTCAGTACCACGTGCTATGTTCCCCTCACACTTGCACGTAAAGTAATTTCTTCATCACCCTGCTTTAGTGCTTAGATTTTCGCTTCCCCAGTAAATTGCTTTTTTGTTTCCTCTGTGAAACATCTGATTCGTGCCTATGCGATTCATGAGTTCATTGTTCTCTCCTTCAATCTTGACTAACATTCTATCTATTCTTGTACTGCTGGCTAATTTAAGACTATACTATGTCATCTGAACTCATAAGTAGGCATTACGGCCTGAAATCACTTTGGAAGGGAATCATATTTGGGGATTTGGTCCTGGCATTACAAGCAAGGGCTGGGCATTTTTTTTCTGCCACCAACAGGAAATTTGGAAGTTAGAATTTACAGGTAGGAGTGACATATTTCAAAATATGGTTTATTTAATCAAAACAATAATAATTACAATATAATCAAAACAAAAATAATTAAATATACCAAATACTTAAGTAAAAGTATACCTGGAAGATTTAGCCTGAGAACACATTCCTTTGGGCTCTAAATCCTTCCCGAACTTAAGGTCAACTTATTGAACAGTATGTTTTCAGTGTATGGATTTATTCACTCACAAAACTGTAAATATTAACTTGTCCCAAGCTTGTTGAAACAAGAGGATAAGTACCATTTTCAAAACACTATGTATTTGCTTGACAACGACAAACATGTCTCGGAAAGTGTCATTCTTAGAAACATAAATTTTGCCCAGATTTGAAAATCATGTTTATGAAACTAATAGGTGGATTAGGAGCGTCAATGTTACCTAACGAAAATTATATTTATTGATCATCTCTCTCTAAACCAGATTGAAAATACTATAATAATTTATCTGCTCAATGTAGTGCCAGAACCCAGAAAATGCATGAAAATACTTGATAAATGAACTAACTGAACATGTATACAACATATGAGGCAAATGCCAACAATAGCCATAAGCATGAACATTGCATAGAACAATACAAATGTTTTATAATTTAAAGTATGATTATCGGGGCATGCACACAGGATTTGGGAACTAGCTGAGAGAAATCTTCCCTTTTTATAATCAGCAGGTGTTATTTTTTATTGGCATTTTAAATTCTGATTATTCTGCATCATACTACAGCAGTCTTCGTTTTTATTAAAAACAGAGATTAACATAATTTATTAGATTCCTGTGCATTGGTGTCGACTAAGGCTCACAGAAGTCCACTTTCCTCATTACCACAGATCTCTAGAACTCTAAGTCATTTTTATTTGACTCATAGATTAAATATGAAATTTTCCTCTAAGTGTTCCAAGTATTTCATAGTATCACTATAATCTATATTACCTATCAAAATGTATTCTATTTTTTCCTACTTACTGCTCAATTAAAGTGTCTTTCTCTAGCCAGATATGCTCCATCTTCTCTGAGTGAGCAATTCAACTCCCCAGCTCCTCTAGCTGGTGCTCATGTCCCCACATGAATTATTCCTCATAAATTCTAGGAGTGTTCCCTGCAAAATCTGTTCAGGTTCATCTCTGTAGTCTAAAAATACATCTCCATTCTGACTTGTCCTTCAGCAATGACTCTACAGCTTATGACTTTTTATTTTAGAAATCTCCTCTTATTTTATTATGCAGATGTACTCATGATATAGGAGGTCGTGTTGCCACTTGTTTGGATTTCCACAATGACTAGCCCATCTGCAAGTGTATTGTTGACGTGCAAAAGTTCTTACTAAGCACAACTTAGTTCACTTACAACATAACGCGAATTTTTCTTATGTAAATGTATGTGCATGCACTCATCTCCACATATGAGACCTGTCAATTTGCTAAAAGTACATGCATGTCAATCAATTTGCCAGAAGTATGCATAGGTAGGCAGATTATTATTTGTGAGTCATTCATTCATTCAACAAACACTTAAAAGTGCTCCCTTTAAGTACAAGACTACCACTGGACCCTCTACTGTGCTGTCATTAATTTATCAACTTTTTCGTGATTCCGCTGAGAAATCCCTGCGCATGTAAAAAAAAAAATGTATTGAAAATAAAGGGTTTCTATTCATGGATAGATTCCTTTTTTCCCCACAACTCTTTCTAAGATTCTCTCTTTCGATAAGGGCATTACTTTGGGGTTTTAATACCAAAAAGTCGACATTTTAAAAATTCTCTTAAAAATCAAAACAATTTGGAATTTTTCAATTTTAAAAATGTTCAGTTTTAGTTACGCATGAGTAGAGAAAGTTAAGGCTGAGCAGATGGCTGTCAAAACACCAATGACTACACACCATGGCTGAGAACTTGCACACAAAAATATGCAACTTGGTGCACAATATAGACTTCTTCCATGTAAAATGCCAATGGCCATCTGGCTTGAAAGCTCTGCAAAATCAATCTGATGCAATTCTATATTTGCCCCGTCTTCCATGGATATTAAATTATACCAGCATCTGGTAGAAACTCTGACAGGAAAGATTGTGTCCCCAGAACCATTTCACACCCCAGCATTTCCACTTTCCAACATTAGAAAACAGCTGGAAACTAAAACATGACTCACAGGACAGGCACAATGCTTATGTGAGTGGAGCTGGTTGAAAGCTAGAAAGAGTTAATGCATTCCACTTACAATCAATTCTCTTTCCCCGTTTAAACACATATATACTGATTGCTCATAAGCAGTTTCATTCTTAGAGTTGCTTCCTAAGAGTATAGCTACCATTGTGCTCTGCACAGTTAGATTCAATTTAGTGCACATTTATGCAAAAATGTTTTTACTAATGTTTTGCTGGAAATTTGACAATGTGTTCACCTTAATTAAAATGTTACATAATTTTATAGAGAAATATATACTCTACAAAGTGAGTTGTTATATAATGAATGTAACTACCATAGACATTTTGTCTACCAGGCCAAACTATATATTTTACTCTACACAGTAAAAAGATAATTGCCAATAAGATTTTTGTTTCATAGACTCTTTTTTATGCCAGGTCATATTAAGTATAAAACCACTAACAGATCTTACAGGAAACATCATCATGAGAAAAGAGCATTTTATTGATGAAGGGCATTAGAATCCAGAGTAAAACCCAAGTTGCAGTTGATGACTGAGTTGGATACAATAAAGAAATATATCATATAACCTGGCATGTGTGAGTGTGTTCAGGTGTGTTCTGTATTTTAGGGGCAGAAAGGCTGGGGGATGATTCTGGGGGCGGCGCTGCAAGAAGAAATACTTTGTTCCACCAAAAAGAAACCACTGTGAGTTCTCTTGTGGCTACACAATGCAAATGGCATTTACTTAAACGAACAGTAGCATGCACAGGTGGACTGTGACCACAAAGCTCCCATCTCTGCTGTCCAGTGGCTGGGCAATTTTCCATTTAAAAAAATATATGAATTTTCACACACTATGGAAAGAAGCAAAAATGGTTTCCTTTTATTTAAATTTTTTCGATTTAATTTGAATCCTGAGATGGCTGGTTTCCTTCCTCTGAGGATCCTTCAGTTTATGTAGGGTTCCTCCTTGACTCAGCTGCAGAGCTACTGGTGAATAAGGTGACTGTAACCCCCTGAAGTAAGAGGTGACATATCTATTTTTACCACAGAGCAGTAATTATGCTCAGACCTTTGTTTTAGAAATACTTCAGGAAAATTCATGGTCAGGGCTTTTGAGTTTGTGAAAAGATAGCATGTACCCAGACATGATTTTTTTTTTCTGTTAAAATGAGCACCAGTACTTCCTTGGAAATTTACTAACTACAGATAACAAGCAAGCTTAGAGTGGAGGAGGGGACACTAAGAGATAGATTTGCTCTCTTCATAATTGAAAGTGAAAAATCTACTTTACGTAAAAATAGCAGAGGCAAACATTTCTTATCATTTTCTACATCTCAATGATCTCCTCCCTCTATGATTGGGACTAAATTAGACTCTTGGCTAAGCCCTCAATACAGATACTTGTAATGTTTTATAGAGAATATTCACTACCATAAAATTTGTTTGTAAACATTATGAGAACCAAAACTACTTAGCAATAGACTGTTTTTAAATGCTATGAGTAGAAAAGAAAGCAGTTCTGAAGGCCTTTGACTTTTAACTCTTATTTTACCACTCTGTTGCTTAATCAAAACAAAAAGAAAGAATACGTTTACAATATAAACCATGTAAATTTATTTAGACATATCTTTGGTTACGTGCTAAATGAGCTAAATCTCTTTTTTTTTTCTGTGTGTTCACGTCTGTTTATTTTCAGACACATATAAAAAATACTATGGCACGACGTGAATGGAAAATATGAAAAATGATGATAAAAGTAGTACCGGAAACCTCACAAGCTATCAGAATCTGACTCATAAGTCAATAAGTAAAATCAAATGTGATGCATGTTGACATATAGTGTCTGCAAGTTGAGAGAGATTTGAGTCATTGTCTGATTAGGGCTGGCTACACCAGCAACAGATGATCAAAAAGTCTAGTGCTTTTTCTTTGGCCATTGATGTAATTATGGCTAGATTGTACTGACACAGGAAGGAGAGTCAAATAAAGGCACATTTACAAGGTACAGGCATTGGTGGCCCATTAATCTGAGGATGAAAAAGATGATTGGAGGACAATCCAGGTTTCTGTGCTGGTGCTCAGCAACTGACCAGTCACATCGGAATCCTAGACCTGCGAGTGTCTAACGACAACTTAAATACACACTACAGGCATTTTTTAAAAAAGAAGGAACAGTATAGAATCCAGAACACTGCTTTGTAAGAACTATACAGAGGAACTTAGGGGACACAGGTTTGTCAATAGAACCTGCAGACAATCACCAGTTAAATAAACGAGTTCAAGGCAACAGGGAAGAAGATAGATGTGCTTAGTGCAGTTCATATATTCTAGTTTGTTTTCTCTTTACAGTGAGGGAGAACTAAGCAAGTGAAATGCTGAAAGGATGAGGCAAGGGAGATTTCATCAAGACATTCATCAAACTGGCATGCTATGATTTGTATGTAGCCACATAGTTGCATACAAAATGTAACTAAGAAAAAAAACATAACAAAGCAATACCATGATAATGAGGTAGAGAAAGATAATCTACATTGGCATGTAGATGCAGACAACATCTTAAACATCTAAACTAAAAATAATAATTTCTAAAATTCATATTCATTTTGTGTATAATACTATGTTCATGTTAGACATTTTGTTCAGTCCGTTGAGTGTTATTCTACTGTCTACAAAGAAAGCTTCTTTGAGTAGGAAGTTGGGAAGGTAATTTTTGGTTGCAATAAATGCATTTATTGCTGAAAGAAAAATGTACAGCTCTGAGCTACATTTGGAAACGCATTTGAAGTATGATGATTTTATTCAGGTCCTTCACATTCATCTATCTATTGATTTTTGTTCACATTTAGCAAAATCTAGCAAAAGGCTGACACTGCATGTCAAAGTAATAGGTTGGGGTTTTTTTTGTTTTGTTTTTTTGTTTTTGCTAAAGTTTGTGGCTAAATGTGATTAAAGTACAATCTCTTAAGCACCAAGAAAAATTTACATTGAGAAGGAATTTATAACACGCATATCATTGAACACTGAATTTTAGAGTAAATGAGGGTTTGACATTGTGATAAATACACAATGAGCGTTTGTCAATGGACAACATTTCTTCTGAGCTTCATGAATAAACAACAATGTACAATAAGCAAAAAATGTGCAACATGATAACATTCCTTTTAAGTAAAACAAAACAGAAACTTGGTCTTAGAAACCTCAAAAATGCATGATGTTATCTGAAAGCGCCCTGAAAGATTATGTTATTTTGGGGGCCCAAGGAACTTTATTTGTATGCTAAAAATCATAAGTAAAAATAATTAACAAACATTCAGAACCAACCAGAAACAAGAACAAATGTGTATGGCCACAGTCTTAGGCTCAACCACCCAGTCCTATCTTGCATGAGAAAAACTGCCTAGCATTATACACTTTTTTCCTTCTAACATGGTCTTAAGAGCTGGGAAACTCTCAAATGGATGAAACTTCTCCAAGCCTAGTTAATACAGCTTCCTGGCGTGCCTTTTGGGATATTTTTGGTCCATGGCCTACTTAGAACCATTTTTTTTTTTTTTTTTTTTTTTTGGAAACGGAGGTAAGTAGCATTTCCAAGTTAGTCCCCATCTCTTTTTGAAACCTCCAAACCCTAAAGAAGTGACATGGATTTAAGTGGAGGAACACAGCACAGTTTCCTGGCTTTTTTCCCTTTGGCTATTTGCTAGTCTCTTGTTACTTTCGCCGCCACTTCTTATCAGGATAGGACACACTTCCAATTACACAGAAGTCACTTACAGGTTCCTCCTGGGATAATGACACCTGCTCTTGCCTGAGCCATTCAAAGGGATGCTCGGGGCATTCTTTCCCCTACCCTTTCTCTCCAAAGCTGACGCTAATTCTTGTTGTTAGAAATGCAGCCACACCAAAAGATGCTTGTAGCAAAGGGAAGACGAATAACAGGAGAAACCTTCTTAGCTCTTGACATTTTCATTTCCAGAATTACGTGCACTCTTTAGGTAATTTCAAGAAATGAGTTATAGTATACACAACATACATTTAATTCTACCTACAGTCTACTTGAAATCAATAAAAACCTAATTTCTGCTTCAGAATAATTTGCTTCTTTCAAATTTATCTTAACTTTTATATAAAGGAAAGCCTACTTGAAAGAGTAGTAGTCTATTAATGAAACATTTTTAGATGAGATCAGTGCCATAACGTTCTAAGCAGTTCACCAAAGTGTTTGGCCAGTATGTTCGTAATTGTAAATTAGTTCTCAGAAACCATGGACAAAACTGACTCCTCTGTGTTTCAAAGCTACAGTTTTCTTCAAGACTAATATGTAAGATTAATAAACATCTAAATGAAAGCACTTCAGAAGATAACTTGGGAACTCAGGGTGTGAGGTCTGGCCTTTTCATTTTTATTTTATTCTACTAAGTGCAACAAAACCTATAAGATCTGAATTTTACTACAACATATAATGTATTATGATTTTCTGTCCTGGTGGTTCCTATATTTTATATACATACACAAAGTCATAAACATATATATGACATGAAAGTACATGGAGTTGTCTAGGTGAAAGGGGGTACTAACAGGAGTAGGAGGGGCAAAAAGGGGGAGGAGAGGGAGGTTTGGGATGTTAGCTAAGTATGCAGTCTACACTTACACAAAGGTTCCTGAGGTAACAGTGCCATGTACAATAACAACACGCACTGGAATTTTAAAACAGAAATGTAATATGAACAAAACAATGGAACTCTTTCTGCAGGAAAATATTTTTTTCCACTTGTACCCAAAAAGAGCTGGGACCCCAGAACACTTGTAACTGACCATCTCCTAAGAGTAGAGTGTGGAAGCCAGCTCTGCGTGGAGACACAGCCCAGAGGAAAAAAGCCTTCAGCTCCCTTCTGATGATGCCCAGCCAGCTGCCACTCTCTACCTGATCGCCTCTTGCCCTATCCTCTTGTTAAGTGCTGTCAATCACCTCAGTTGGCCCTTGAATTATGTTAAGGGTTTCACAATTAATTGTAAACAGGCAAAGCAGAACATGAAATGGTTTGAGCAGACTCAGTACTGGATAAGAGGAAATAAGATGGTCCATGTTGTCTTCAAAAGATACATCACTAACATTCTGTAGAGACTGGGGAAGAAAAGGGGTGGGGGGTAAGGTGACAGGGAATAGAAATGACAAATCTGAGGGTATCCCTTAGGAAATGAGCTATGAACCAAAAGAATGGAAGATAAGGATTCCCAAACAAAGTGAACCCTGTGACAGAAAGTAACTTTAGAGCTCAAGCAGGAAGCAAAGGGATTTGGGTAAAGAGCTCTAACGACCAATGGGAGTTTAGGAAAGTAGTATGTTAAGATGTTTGTGATGGTAGAAAACATATGGAAGTAAGAACAAGGACAGGAGATAACAAGGAAAAGGAGATAACCAAACCACTGAAACTGAATTTGCACTCCTGGGATCCTTATAGCAGAGGACAATACTTAATGTGGTTGAAGCTATTGGGTTACTGATCAATTTTAGCATAATTAGAAGAATCGATACAGAAGATCAGAAGATGAGGTGTAAGAAATACTGTTTAAAGTCAGGAAATGTTAATGATACAGAACTGAGGCAAACACAATTAGGGGTAGGGAAGGGGCTGTGTGTCTGCTTTAATCTGAGGGATTAAAATACACACACACACACACAAAAAAAAAAAAACCTCATCTCTCACTAAGCTTTCCCTTGGACCTAAGTGTCGTTTATCACATGCTGATAAATCACTCCTTACCTTCCCTTAAGACCTTAATCATTGTGCACTCTCTCTCTCTCTCTTTCTCTCTCTCTCTCTCTCTTTCTTTCTCAAAAAATTTATTTTTACTAATGCTGGGAGCTACATAAAGTAAATGAGAGTGCTGTACCTTTGGAGGTCAGAAAAGGGCTTTGGCTTCCCCTGGAGCTACAACAATATACAGGCAATTGGGAGCAGTGCAGCTAGCGTGCTGGGAACACAACCCAGGTCCTCTGCAAGAACACTGTGTGCTCTTAAGCGATCGGAATCTCTACCCCAGTCAATGTCATTTTTGAGTCTTCCGGTTTATTCTGAGTTGACTGGTTTGGACTCATTGTCCAACCCTCTCTGGAGATACTGTCTCATTCTGAAAGCAACCACTGAGCTCAGCAGGGTGGGGAGCGGAGGGAGACAGAACGCAGGGTGCTCTTTAGTGGAAGAGTGAGGGAAGAAATGGAACAAAGAGGATGAGAAATGTGCTTGATTTTTTTTTAAATAAATAAAAACCTAAATTAAAATAAATTTAAGTGAGACTTCTCAACATATCTCTTTGATTCTTATTTCAAGGGAACTAAAACTGACCAAGAGATACTGTCTCCTCTGTCTCTCTCTCTTCATGGAAAGCAGACAGGAAATTTCCTCTAAATCAGGGCACAATAGGAAAAGACACTAATAGAGAGAGAAACCTGCTGAAACCAGGATGTTAGTGTCCCTGCGAATTCATAGCTGTGCAGAGTTTAACCAAAACAACTATATTTACTTCCATCCTCCTTGATGCTAGCTTTATTTTTTGCGTGTGTGTGTGTGTGTGTGTGTGTGTGTGTGTGTGTGTGTGTGTGTAAACATCAAATGTTGACATCGGGTGTGTTCCTCCCGATGTTCCTCCCATGTGTCCCACTCACCATTTCAACCTACAGCACACAGATTTGGCTAGCCTACCTAGTCAGCTTGCTCCAGAGAGCCCACCTAGTTGGTGTCTGTGCTAGTGCCAGGCTTAGAGGCAAACTGTGATACCCGCCTGGCTGTTAAACGGATGAGATCAAGCACCTTACACCCTAACGTTTTAAATGGGGTTTCCTAGAATTTCTGTTCTCAAAATTCAGCGGCCAAATACCAGGCAAGTTGACTGAAGTCTTTAGTTTACTGGATGCACATTTTAAGCGTCAGGTACACAATTAATAGACATGAGTTTGTTCACATGTGTGTATGAATGAGAGCATGTGTGTGAGAGTGTGGGTGAATACATGTGCGCTTACTACCTTCATAAAAAGGAAGAGCACCTCCGTCAATAAAATTTTATGAGAATCTATATGCCTGAGACACATATAAAAACTAAATAATGGCTCACAAAGAACAAAAGCCAAATAACATTATTTAATGTAAAAATGGAATTGAATGGTTGAAGTAGATAAATTAGATATAGCAAAGTTGCCTATGGTTAAACACACTTGAAGTTTGTTCTACAAAAGGCCTCCCTTGGATTCTTAGGTGGCTAAGCCAGATGTGTTTAAACCCGTTCTGTAGAGGCAGATGCGGAAAGGCTTACTTAGCGGATTCTAACGCAGAATAAATCCAGAGAGGACACTAGCGTGACTGCATGACATGCCTCAAGGAAGAATGGAGAATGTGTTCTTTACTTCAAATTTCTTCTTTCCATTTCTAAAACATGCTAAAACTTGGTGGGAAATAAATACCAAATACTACACACGTACACACAGACACACACTATGCTGTTTTTCCACTTGACTCTACTCTCCCTTAGATAAATACTATCTTCTATCTAACATAAAAACTAAGCTGTATCTATATTTGAAATATTTATGTATGAAATGGGACTGTATCTATTCTTCTATACCTGATATCTTCTTCTAAGTGTTACTTTTAAGGGTTCTTCCAGGCTGTTGGCTATGACTTTTGCTGCTTTATAGTTTTCCTTTTATCAACACACCATCAGATGTTTATCTATGCTAATGCAATGTCATTCCGTCCAGCTATGTATTAGTAACGACACTGCCGTATGCATTCTTCAGCACCCGCGTTGGTGTTCAGGTGTTCACATTTCTCTTTGGTCTATGATAAACTAGTTGAACTTCGGTATCACCAAGGAAATGTGTCTTAAGTACAGCAGATAATGTCAAATATTATCCCAAAGTGGTTTATGCAACATGCTTGTTTTTAAAATATTTTATGTATGATCTGAATCACAGAGAATTATCTGGCTGTTGGAGCCTCAGATAATAGTCCTTGCCCTATTACACGTAATGACACAAAACGCTACTTAGTTTTATTTTTAACACAGCTGTACATGACACATTAAACTGTTCTTCAGCTAGACAGAAGTTTCTGAAGCATCCACCACTTAAGACACAAAAAGCAGAAAAAAAAATTTCTCTGTCAAATATAGTGTGCTAGGCAGATGACAGGGCCTAGTTCTAAACAAACTCAAAGAGAACCTCCTGCTGACTGAAGTACAGGCAAGAGTGGTGCTTTTTCTCAGCTGTTTGTAACTAGGCTATACTTCACAGCTGCCTCTGTCTTCAACTAAAGTTCCCACTGCCGTCAAAAGCCAGAAGAGCTCCAAATGCCAATGGTGATTATAAATGCAAACACTTGCAAACATAAGCAAGCCAAAACTGCATAGGCAGCCAAGCAGGTTAACAAGCCATGCTTCTTATGCCACAAAGCCAGGCTACAGCAAAAGGCAATTTTTGTTGAACAATGATGAGAAATGCTCTAATATCACCCACATCCCTCTACCCCCACACTAGAGGAACTTGGAGGTCTACACGTAGAGAATTAATTAATTAATTTTTAAAATTTCATTACAATTTATTTACTTTGTATCGCAGCTGTAGCCCCCTTCTTTGGCCCCTCCCAATCCTACCCTCCCTCCCTGTTCTCCTCCCATGCCCCTCTCCGAGTCCACTGATAGGGGAGGTCGTCCTTCCCCTCCAACTGACCCTAGCCTATCAGGTCCCATCAGGACTGGCTGCATTGTCTTCCTCAGTGGCCTGGTAAGGCTGCTTCCCCCTCAGGGGGAGGTGATCAAAGAGCCAGCCACTGAGTTCATATCAGAGAGAGCCCCTGTTCCCCTTACTAGGGAACCCACTTGGACACTGAGCTGCTATGGACTACATCTGTGCAGGGGTTCTAGATTATCTCCATCATGGTCCTTGGTTGGAGTATCAGTCTAAGAAAAGACCCCTGGGCCCAGATTTTTGGGTTCTGTTGGTTTCCTTGTGGAGCTCCTGTCCCCTCCAGGTCTTTCTAGCTCCCCCTTTTTTCATAAGATTGCTGCACTCTGCCCGAAGTTTGGCTATGAGTCTCAGCATCTGCTTTGATATCCTGCTGGGTGGATCCTTTCAGAGGACCTCTGGAAACAACCCAGATGTCCCTCAACTGAGAAATAGATACAGAAATTGTGGTACATTTATACAATGTACTCAGCAATTAAAAACAAGGAAATCATGAAATTTGCAGGCAAATGGTGGGAAATAGAAAAGATCATCCTGAGTAAGGTATTCTGTAAACAGAAAGACACACATGGTATATACTCACTTATAAATGGATATTAGACATACAATATGGGATAAACATACTAAAATATGTACACCTAAAGAAGTTTAGCAAGAAGGAGGATCCTGGGTAAGATGCTCAATCCTCATTCAGAAAAGCAAATGAGATAGACATTGGAAGAAGGAGGAAACAGGGAATAGGACTGGAATCACCATAGAGGGCCTCTGAAAGACTCTACCTAGCAGGGTATTGAAGCAGATGCTGAGACTCATAGCCAAACTTTGGGCAGAATGTAGGGAATCTTATGAAGGAAGGGGAGATGAAAGACCTGGAGGGGACAGGAGCTCCACAAGGAGAATTCATTTTTTAAAAGTTGTAGATTTCATGTCTCTTAATTAAAATGTTAGTGGTCTTAATTATAAAGACTTATGACATTATTATACTCATATTTTAAAGACTAATAATTCATAATACAAATCAACTCTAGAGGGCTGCAAAGGCTGGTTGAGACTCTAGCTCCCTTGAGTCTCTTGGTGGTACCCCTTCTTCTGGCCTTATCACAATTTTCTTTTTTTATCGAAATGTATTTCATTTTAGTTTTATTAATTACAGTTATTCACTTTGTAACCCAGCTATAGCCCCCTCCCCCATCCCCTCCCAATCCCACCCTTCCTCACAATTTTCTTATTCAACAGTGTGCCTTAGATTCGAAGCATGACTTTGGTGCTCTCGGATCAAGGGTATCTATGATCCTGGGTCATCTTAAATTTGTTGCACATGTGAGTTATGTTATGAAACCCTGGGGACTAGATATGATTATAAACCTTTTATCATACACACTTTCGGTTTAGACTTCATATAGATTGCCTCATTTCTGAACCCAGAAATTTGCCATCTTTGACTAAGATGCTAATAAATGGTCTATATTAAGTTCAATTTCAGACAAAGCATTCTCAGTTAACATGGAAAAGCCTTACTTGGTTACTTTAGAATAAACTGCATTTAATATTTTATTTGAATAGATTGCCAAGCTATAGTTCAAAACACTAAGGCTAGCAAATTCTCCTGTCAGAATATAATACCTGGTGCCTTCATGCTTCATTAGGTACTGATGATAATATTGAACTATTAATATTTCAAATTTGTATAACCTTGCTTTGGTATAGTCATGTTATCAGCACAGAGTTTTAGCTCCTTGTTTTAAAATCACAGGTTAAACAATTCAATCATGAATTAACATTTAGCTAGTAGAAGGAAGATCTGGCATTAAAGAACAAATACAAAACAGCCAGAAAAAGGGAGGGTGCAGAAGAAATATCCACACCTTCTTCTCACTCTTCAAAATGTGAGGTACCCGTTCCCTAGCATTACTGATGTCACACTCTGTCTTCCCTTCTGTCTCACCAATAAAATGGGTTGTTCCCATCTAAGTCTATCTCTCCCATGGTAAGTGCGTGTCAAAGGCCTTGTTCCTATCAGCTGTTTCCTTTCAGCCCTAAGCCACCAATCTTTCTAATCACTCAAATAAGTCCATAATACACAATAATTAAACATCAAACGAGAAAGACATGTGAAGGAATTTTTCTGTTCCCTCTTCCCTTACTCCTTGCCCATTCCTTCTTATCTCCTAGGAAAAACATCACTGAAGAACCGGCCCAGTTGCCTTCACAAGTTCACCTAGAACACACAACATCACAGAAAATATTCTTGCCAGACAGCGATCTTTGGCTGTATTTGCTAGTTGCTGGTTGACTTGAGCCTCTTTAACATTTGACGATACTGCCTGTGTCCCAATACATTTTCTCTTCTTCCTTTTTACCCTTTTTTTTTGGAGATTGTATTTTAATTACAAATTTTCTCCCTTCCCTTTCTTCTCTCCAAATCCTCTCTCATACCCCTTACACTGTCCTTCAAATTCATGGCCTCTGTTTTCATAGGTTGTTACATCATGCACATATGTATTTGTATATTCAACCTGTTGAGTTCATATAATGTTAACTTGTATGCCTGCTTTAGGGGTGAGCATTTGGAACTGGACAATCAAATGCCTGTGCTCTTTTTTAGGGGGGATCATCTCTCTCACTCTCTGGTTTATTTGTTCACCTATAGTTCTTTGTGTAGGGTTGAGGCCTCATGGGCTATTCTCCACCCAATTTGTCATGTTCGCTGGTGTTCTCCTTGGTCAGCTCACATTTAGGAGGTCATGCCGGTGAGACTATGGGTGTAGCTTCTGATATTACTAGGAGACAGAGTCTCACAGCAAAGTTCCTGATCCTCTGGCTCCTGCAGTCTTTGCTGCCCATATTTGGCAATTGTCCCTGAGGCCACAGGTAGAGGAAAGTTTTAGGAAGGAAGAAAGGAAGGAAGGAAAGAAGGAAGGAAGGAAGGAAGGAAGGGAGGAAGGAAGGAAGGAAGGAAGGAAGGAAGGAAGGAAGGAAGGAAGGTAGAAAGTAAGGAAGGAAAGGACAGAAGGAAAAGAAGAAACTGAGCTAACTACTCAGTGCTGATGAAATCATGGTTATCAGAGGATAATCTATAACCACGTATTTACTAACCCAGGACAATCTCTCACAACAATCTATAAGCACTTGTCCATATAGTCTTCCCTCCTCATCAAGGAAAATTCTCTTTGCAACAGCTGAAGACCAATACAGAAAACCAACACCAAAATGCAGAGTTGTGGTGCCCAGCCCCAAAGGATAAATTGTCTCTTCATTGTCTAACTGAACTACACCCATAAGTTTCTTTCTGTCTGAACAGCCATACCCTTACCATCTTGTCTACTGTTTTACGATCCTTTACCACCAACCAAATATGGAAATGCCAAATCTCAGTCTTAATTTTGTGTTCTTTATCTCAGTTCTATAGTTTCAATCAGTGTTTATGAAATTGCTCAAGATAAAAAAAAAATAATTGAGATACTTCATTCTTCTACCCTAATTATGCTGATTAAAGTTTTCTCTTTTTTTCTTACTTCCTTACTGCAACCCAACCTGTCAGTATGTACTATTCCCTCTACCTCTAAAAAGTATTTCATACAAACATGTTTTTGTCAGTTTCTATGAAGTCCACCCTATCTGAGACACTATTACACCTGGTTTTTTTTATAGCGCTCTAACTTATCAGCATACATTTTATGCCTCAACAATAAACTATCTTTATGGTAGTCAGCCACCTTTTCCAGAATTCAGGAGAGAAACAAGCCACATCCCTGTTTGAAATCTACATAAAAGTCAAGTCAAATAGCCCTCCTGTTTCAAAGTGGTTCACGTTCTGGTCTCCAGCCATCTTTGGCATTTATTTATATTTGTATTTTACTTCTCAACACACATCTTTTATGCTTCAGGCACACCAGTAATCATGTGTGTCCTATCACAGGTTATGTTGGTTGCTCGGCGGTCCCTTGACTTCTTAGTAGTTGGCTGGTCAGTTGCTGTCATACTATTCTACTTACTCAAAACATTTTAATAAAAACGTCAGTCAAGCAGAAACGTTGAAAGACTAGTTCAAATGACAACTATATACCGACCACTTATATTCAGTAATTTGGTGACATTTGGCCATATTTGCTTTATCTTTGAATGTGGCTTTTATTCCACAGCCTGTCATCTACAGATAATAACACTTCAGGATGGGATAAGAATTCAGCTCATCATTCAATTCACCAATATTACGCTGATGTGTGGATGAGGACATGCTGGTTTTCCCTATTTAAAATGAACAATTCATATTTTATTAGCCGGAAGTAATTTATTGAGTTTAAAATATACCCTCAAAAAAAATCTAAATCACATAGGCAAAAGCATGACCAATGAAAGCCAAGCACAGAAAGTTCCACATGCTTTTCTCTTAATAAAATAAGGGACATAACTAGCATTGTCAATGGAACACATATATTCTCTCAGAATTATTGCTTTGATGAAGCAATAAAAACAAATAGCATGGCATTGTTTAACCTTTGGAGAGTAGATACTATTTGTAGAGCACCTTTCTTTGGCAATGAAAAACAAAAACAAGTAATTTCAAAAAAATTATATTAATGAGCACAGACTAGCTCTCAAAGGCTTACGTAAAAATTATTAGTCTGCAAAAATTCTCAGTGAGGAAGAACTATGCCTGAAGCAAATTAAAATATGTATATAAAATGAAGGCATATTGTATCAATGGGAAACTACTTCCTTTATAAACAGTTATGAAAGGGACTTTTCTTTGCTCAGCCTTGATGTGACACACATGTTGATTCTAAAATTGTATCAGTTTTGAAGGAAAAAACCTAAAAGTGACAACAGAACAGGAGTTGGTGGTTGTATGTGTTGAAGTTCATAGTTCTAAATGAGATAGCAAGGCGATGTCACAACTGTAGTCACATGAGAATAAAGTATAAAAATAGTGAGTGAGTCACAAAAATAGGTAACGCGATTATCTGTGTTCTATTTAAGAACATATGTGAGCACAAAATATAGCTAAATTAAAAATACCTATTTCTGTGGAAGAACGTATTTTCTGTGGTTTGTAGATAAATGAAAAATCCCAGGACCACTCTTTTAATCCCAGACCATTCTCTTTTAAATGGCCCATATTCAACAATGTTAAATCTATTTTTGTTTTTATGATTTCTGTATGTTTACAGATGAACTTTGCTCAAAATCTTAACAATTTTTTAAAAACCTAAAAAACATTTAGATTTCTATCTACCCTTTATCTTCATCTCTTCACCACTTGAAATGAATTACCAGGCACATATAACAAAACTAGCACAAATGTTTTGCAAAAGAAACTCAATTCATTGCAAAGCTTTTCTCACTGACCCTGAAACTCCTGAAGTAAACAGTTCTAAGAGAAGCAGGTGTGCTCAGAAGGGGAGATTTACAGAGTCATCTCCAGGAAGGTCTTTTTTTTTTTTTTCTTGCTCAACCTTGATGCTGAGTGCATTAATGTTGCCTTGGATGCCCGAAAAGCCTGGGGTGGACCAGCCACCTGTGCACAGGAGAACACTTCCTTTCCATTAGGTAGAGTCTAACCCAATTATGTGAATGCTTGAAAAGACATAGAGGATAAATCACAGCAATTTCATAAATGTGCCAAGGGCACAGGAATGGGTCCACGGTTTCCAAATAAGAGAACAATCAGTAGGTCTTTTTCTCCACACCAGGAGCTTGTGTAGTAATGGTATTTCTTACCCACAGCAAGGGCCTGGCACTACAAATAAATGGTGGCTGTGGCATTAGCCACCAAAACGTTATATGTGGTTAAAGATAACTTTGTAGCTTAAGGTTCCATTAGGTGAAGGCTTTCTCTTAATAGCCAAATGAAAGATGGAGAATGAGTGAGAGGTTCTAAGAAAAGAGCGTAAGCTGATAAAGTAAAATGCAGAGACTATACAGAGATTAAACAGGGTTAAGACTAAATCTGCCTTTCCCATGAATAGCATTTGAATATAAAAAAGGAACCCTGGACTATGCCTTCATGTAGATATCCATGGATAAATAAATAAAGCTATAGATATGAATTGCCAGTCCTGTGCCATTTTCTTCAGTTTGGATCATTCTGAGTATTTTTGAGTTTCCTTCACAGAAAAGAAACACTTAAGAGTAACAGGTTGCATATTTCCTTATTATTATTCAATAAGGAAATAGCTTTTCCTCGGGTGTACTCAGTATGCAATAGTGTAGACTCGGAAGGCAAAGGCAGTTTTACATTCAGACCTTAAGAGTTTCTTTTTACCTTATTCAATGTATGAGAAAGACAAGTTGAACTGAAATAAATCAAGAAAAGTTTTTAAATCCCATTCTCTTCAGAAAGAATTTTCTAGAATAGTCAAAATTGATTGCATTAAATGACAATGTATATGGGCATTTTCCATACAAAATTCTAATTACTAGCATCTCCCAATGTATTTAAACCACAGAAGGGGAAAACTAAAAAAAGTGCTGTCCCCTTGCCTTTTCCTTTCCAAGCTTATTTGATAGAGACCATCTATTATGGGATATTCCTGGGAGAAGGCAGTCCTGGTTTCTGTAGATGAATGATGAGTTACCAGGTTTAGAAAGTATGCCAGGCCCAACATACATGTAGGTTCATGCAAATTTCCCACTTAAGCTCAACATCTTTGTTACAAGGAGGCTTTTAAATCTTCTAAACATTCCCTTTAGCATCCAGTTGAAGGCTGATTTATTATTGTTGCCACACTACGCTTGAGAAATAAACCTGCAATAATCATCACCAGCTGCCAGCCAACAGGTGCTGCCAAGAACATCGACACAATGAGCCATGAGCCAGAATCAATTTGGTCTCCTTTCCTGTTCCAGCCAGAGCATTTTTAATCTTTCCTTTAATATCTTTCAGAACCAGAGGTGGGAAACAGGACCCTACCGTATCATCAAGAAAATATACTCCCCATCACAATAATTGTTCCCCTGGGCCCTTCATTTTATGACTTCAATATAAAACTTAGGGGGAAGGTCGTATTCTGGAATCAGAACACAGCCAGGAGGCATGAAGAACCGCTATATGTATTCTCTGTGCCTGAGATGTTTACTCAAGCTCTGAAATTGTACACAGTGTTCATTTGCAACCTCGGAATTTACATTGAGGTATTTAAAGCAGTTTTTGTCCTCTGGCCCAGGGTGTAATGGCTTCTCTCTTTTTGAAAATGACCATTTGAGAAGCTATAAAAAGGTCAAATATTTAATTAATGACTGCAACCTTCTTTAAAAAAAAAAAAAGATTTCTCCACTTTTCTGAAGTAGTACTACATTTTAGTTTCTGCTCCAATTTCATTTCATTTCTATTTATCAACCAGGGTTTTTGGATTAAACAAATTGTGACTTTTCAAACTGATTCTCTTAATTAAAAGAAAATGTGGAATATTCATCAGTTTTTTAGCTTAAAAATAAAGCTAATCATAACATCCCAGTTTTTAAAAGATATGAGCTATAATTCCTAAGTGTTTAGAAGTGAAGAAAAAAAAGAATTCATTTGTCTTGAAATGAAGCTAACTTATTTGAACAAGGTCACTCAGTTATGCTATATACCCTTTTATTCTCCAAGCGAGCCTCAATTTAACTAAAAAGTTAACATGTGAAGAATACTCCCCAAAGACTCCCAAGGGAAGAGATGACTTTCCCCACGACCTGAAGAGGAGGCTTCAGAGGGGACCTGCTCAATTAATTATGCTTATTAAAGATGCTAGCATGATTAACATTATGAAGACATTTTAAGGAAAGCATTGTGTTGAAGTTAGAGCTAAGGCCATTGATCTCAACATAAGCATTTGGATTATACATATAGGTGAAAAACTCACAGACCACACTGTGGTAGACATGCTGAATCCTGGGAACAATATGTTTCTTATCTCCAAATTGTTTTTCTAAGATATTTAGTTGATTCTATGTGAATCATCTGGAAAATTCCTGCAAATGATCCCATCCAAAAAGTAATCTTCCCCCTTGCCAAAGTCCCTGACAGCCTGTAGATCTGGATTTGATTAGTCAGCCCAGGGAAGATTTACAAGTTTTTTTGTTTCTTTTTTTTTTTTTTTAATGAAATAGATATTCTTAAATAAATTTCCATCAACATTCCATTACTTCTAAATTTCATTTTTCACATCTAGGTTTAATGAAGAGCAACAGATGGTTCAGAAGTTAAAAGTGCATACTGTTCTTAAAAAAGGCCCAAGTTTTGTTCCTAGAACCTATATTTTGACATGGAGTTACAGCTATGTGTAGCTCCAGCTCCAGGGTATCCAATACCAAATCTGCCTCCCTGGTACATAGCTCCCATCTCAGCCCACCACACACATACATACACATAATTAAAAATAAACAACCAAAACTTTAACATGATGACTGCTTTGATAAGCTTCAATAGCTAATTAAGAGTATAAATCCTGGTTATATAATCCCGGGATCAAATGCCAGCAAACCAGTTAGTCTCTTGCTGGTAAAATAAAGATAATAAAATTTCCAGTCTTCTGGGGTTATGACTAAATTAGATGACATATGTAAATTAGTTCACAGTGGTAAGACTTTCTGTGAATTTCATAAGATTTATACTCTCACCTTCCAATACTGAAAGTGAATATATCTTACTCATGCTAATTGTGAGCCTTTTTAAGGAGAATTCAACAACGTCGTGTTAGCTTCTGCCTCAAAGGAGCAGCCATGGACCCAGAACATGGACAACAGTGCTTGCAGCAGTTAGTGTACCACGGTGTCTGCAAGCTTTGCTGCGGATGTCAACACCATGATCTGGGGCGGCACCACCAATACACTGTGCAGTCCATGTATGAAAGCTGAATAAGCTCAGGGTCTCACCTCCCACGAGTTTAACCCCGAGCTGTCCATGTGTGCGATAAATTGAACCCCTTTTTGTTTATTTTCCAAACTACACTGCTACAAAAGAGTAAGCTCCCGAAGGATGTTTTGCATTAGGTCAAAGCTGCCCATAAAATATGCCAATTAGTGAACCCACAGCTCACATTCTGTAGCAGGTAGCAAGGTAAGCAGGAAGCCCAGTAGAACCCTCCTCCCCTATATGCTCTGCGTGACTCAAATGCACTTCAGAGACAAACACATCAATAAATACCACCATGCTATAGTTGATGAGCAGGACTTCTCAGGGGGGAAACGGCAGCCTGGAGTAAGTAGGCTGTTGATATTCCTGACCTCTTCCTGCATCTGAGGACACTCGCCAATGAGGTTACTTCCCGGAGTCCCCACCAATAGATGGCGTTAGACTAGGCACTCATGCAATATTTAAACACGGATGGTGATAGTCTGACTTAGCATCATTGCACACACGCCTTCATCAAATCACACAGCGTTTAGGAAAGGAGTCTACCAGATACGAGCACTTTAAGTGCCTTTTGAAAGTAACTTAATAGGAGCTTAATAACGGCTCAATAAATATTCTACTGAATACAATTTACATAATCTTTTTTGCCAAACACTATGTGGTATTCGGGGACACGTAGATAGATGACAGGCATATTTCTTATATTCCAGGTGCTCCCTGAAGGTACCAGGGGCAGATGTGACAAGAGAAGTGAGAGGTCCCTCCTGTTTCCCCTTCCTCCAAAAGGCTTTATAATCTTTCCTAAGTTCAGCTCAGTCTCTGAAAAACAGTGTTCTGATCGTGTGACAAGGAGACAAGTTTCCTACAACTTTTTCCACCAGATTTTTGTCCACTCATTTTGTCTCCACTAGCTCCTCAGGATGAGGACCATCAATGATAATATTTGGGGATAAAAAGGCGTATGTATAAAGACGTTTGAAAGAACAAAGTGTGGTGGTTTGCAGAGCAGGATACCCAGTTTCAAGAAATAGATAAGTATGATGGCGTATTACTTTTACAAATAAGAAGTGAGAGATATGAAAGGCTTAGAGGTCAGCCTGTGGGGCAGTATCCCAGGAACAGCAAAATGCAGGCTGGTAGGTATGGTGTACAGGAAATAAATAGAGTTGTCAAAGATTAACTTGACCTGATGAGCAAGGACCCGATTATATGGGTGACATATACCTCAGTTTAAGCTGTAATTTAACTTTATCTTAAAGATTTTGCTGGCTATTTTTATGTCAACTTGACACAAGCAAGAGCCATTTGAGAAGAGAAAAATCTCAACTGAAAAAGTGGCCCCACCAGCCTAGCCTGTGGGAAGCCTGCAGGGTATTTTCTTAATGGATGGATGGAGAGTGATGAGTGATGTGGGCAGGCTCGGCTCACTATGTGTGGTGCCACCCCTGGGCTGGTGGTCCTGGATGCTATAAGGAAGCAGACTGAGCAAGCCAGGATCAAGTCAGTAAGCAGCACCCCTCCATGGCCTCTGCATCAGCTTCTACCTCCAGGCTCCTCCCTGGAGTTCCTGTCCTGACTTTGTACCGGCTGTCAAATGTGACCTGAGAGTTGTAAGTGGAAATAAACCCTTTCCTCCTCAAGATGTTTATGGTCATAGTGTTTTAGCACAATATTAGAGACCCAAACTAAGACAGAGATCATGGGGCTCCTAAGAGAGCTTTAAACAGGAATGGTATGAAAATTGAAGGCAGGAATTTTCGAAGACTACCTGGGAGAACTGAAGAGGCACTTGTGAATAGAAGGAAGAAGATTCTAAAGGCAAGATGGCCCTGGAGGCAGGAGCGAAAAGCAACAGGTGGATTTTGAGTAGACCTTAACAGGCAGTATCTACAGAACTTGGAAGGTGAGTGAGTGTATAATAGAACTTTGTGGTGTAATCCGTAGTATGGGTGGATGCGCAAAGGAAGTAAAATCAGAAGAGTGAAAGAAGAGGCACACAAGTCACTCTGTCTGTGCAACAGCTGCTAAGACTGAGGCAAACACATTTAGTGTCTAAAAATAATGTGCAGCTCATCGTGACTTAGAACTTCTGATCTGTCTCTTCTGCCTCCACTTCCATAGTGCTGGACTTCAGGTATGTCCCAGTTTGCCCAGTTTTATGCAGTGATGGGGACAGAACCCCAGGTTTTGTGCATGCTGACTAAGCACTCTAACAACCACACTATAATCCTCAGCTCCTGCATATCACCCATTTCTTACTAAAACTTATTTTAAAACAAGTTAAAAGATATTAAACTCAACCACCAAACCATTAAAATGTGCAACCATTATCTGTTCCTGTAGATGCTCTCAGCCACCCCAATTATGAAGGGTTGTGCTATCAAGCTGTTTCTTGTTTTAGCACCTGAATGTTGCTGTTTATTCAACTACAGAGTTGTTGATACTCAGTAAACTACCAGTGACAGTGCATAATCTTAGGGGCTTATTATTGTCCTTTACTTGATTGTGGGGGATTGAATGAGAATGGCCCCCATAGGCTCATAGATTGGAATGCTTAGTCACCAGTGAGTGGAACTATTTCAAAAGATTAGGCAGTGTGGCCTGACCGAAGGAAGTGTGTCACTGAGGTTTCAAACATCGATGCCAGGCCCAGTATCTCTCAGCTAGTAGATCAGGATGTAGCTCTCTGCTACTTCGCTTATGCCTGTATGCCGCCATGCTTCCTGCAATGATGATAGTGGCCTTAAACCTCCGAAGCTGTAAGCAAACTTCCAACTAAATGCTTTCCGTTATAAGAGATGCCTTGGTCATGGCATCTCTTCACAGCCATAAAGCTCTGACCAAGACCCTGATGATTATATCATACTGGCATAGTTTTTTTGTTAGAGATATAGCAAGAAGGTGAAAAACTAAAACCGTTCAATCAATTCCTTTCTTCAGAATAATGTATTTGAAAAGCTATTCTTTTGTGAGAAGTCTGGTGAGAAATCCCAAGATGCGGTTTTAGCATATAAGAGAAGATACATTGAGAAGGAAGGCAGAGAGGAAGGGAGCTAGTTAGAAAGATTCACCTGCTGTCCTCCTAACTCCCAATGAGGCAGGAGAAAGACACCAACCTCCCACTTGGGAGAGGAATTGAAAATTAAGTTCAGGCTTTAGACTTGGGACCTTGTTCCAGACCTACCACAGTGCAACAGGATTGGGAGATGCTCATGGCCAATATTTCCAAGGCTGGTGCTTCTGGCCAGAGCTTTTGAAACTATGTTAGGCTTGGGACCAACACACTACTCCATCAATCCTCCAGCAACCTGACAAAGCACAGTGCAGATTCCTTCCAACAAGGAGTGGAGCAGGAAACAGTGAATGGAAGTTAACCCTCTAATTCAGTTCCAGGCAGTAGGATTGCACATTGGGCAGACTGCATCACCCATTGTCTCCAGGTCAGCACCTGTAGGCAATCCCCTACACCACCGGAGTTCTTGATGGAGGCTCACAGTTCTTCTGGGACATGACTTTGTTCTCCTGCTCTCAGGGTAACACTTAACCAGCTGACTTACTTCCTTAGCACCCATCTACACATGCGCGCGCGCGCACACACACACACACACACACACACACCAAACATTCTTATTTATCTCCTTTTATTCAAACCATCAATTAGAGAAACTTCAGCCTTCACAGTCTATTCTGCTTCGTTTCACCAAGTTCCTTTGTTATTACTATCTAATTCTCTGAAATGTAGCATTGACATAGCATTTGACTCTTAAAATTAGATTCACAAACTACTCCTGTGTCAAATATAAAACTCTAACTTGAAATTAACGTGCTATGAGTTTCTTAAGCCTCACAGTATATTACTGAAGTTGATTAGCCTTTAATTCAAATACCCATACTTTTACCTTTAATAACCCTTTGTATTTAAGAACCCTATTAGCTTTACTTCTGTACTCATTAAGTATAGTAATTTTATGAAAACAACCAGGTGGAACTGAGAGCCTATGCCTTTCTTTCATAGACAACTTATTTCAGAAAATTCTTTGTCTATGTCTGTCCGTCTCTGTCTCTCTGTCCTTTTGTCTGCCTCTCTCTCTCTCTCTCAGTACATATTGCATGCCTTATTAAAAACAGCTACTCTTTCTGTGTCAATAAAGGCTGTGCACTTTCCTTCGTCTTGCTGCAACAGTGCACACCTTCGCAGGACTATGCTAATTTAAAAAACCCAGAGAAAGCAAGGTTGGAGGGAATGTTCTTCCTATTAAGATAATGAAAAGCTCACACAAAACAAGCATAGACACATACAACCAGGATGTCCTGATGTGTGTAATACACTCTCCATAAAATATGTATAAAATCTAACATATATAAGTAAATTTGAGTCAAATCTCTAGCTCCTCTTAGGTTGCCTAGCAACAGAGGAACCATGAGCCACTGTCAAGACAATGTTGCTGAAATTTGTGAGAAGAAACTGTTCATCCATTGTTCATATGTACATTATAGGCAAATTCTTACTTGATGTTTTTTCCAGTTTCCATCGGTCAACAGTATCTTTATATGGAAAGGGAACTTTATTATTTTCTTTTGAATTTTTTACTCAGAATGATTTGGGTATGATATATATATATATATATATATATATATGTATATGTATATATATGTATATATATATATATATATATATATATATATATATATATATATGTTGAAATTCTGGGCCTTAGGCTGTGGTCATTTAAAATAAAAAATCTGCTGTACTGCTATGGCGAAGCAATTTCATCCACAGGAAGGTTTTGCAATGTCTCATGAATGGTTCTCACTAAAAGACAAAGAACTTAAATAGCACTAGTGATAAGTTTGACATGTGATAGCCCCAAACATTTTTTACTTAAAGGACTCAGTTATCTTAAATGACATCATATTCTTCTTTTGAATAACCCTGGACATTTTCTCTCTCTAAGTAGATCTTAGTTCTCCTGTTAGCACAATGTTCCTCAACCTATGGGTCATGACCCCTTTGGGGGTCATATATCAGATAACTTGCACAACAGATATTTATATTACAACTCATAACAGTAGCAAACTAACAGTGATGAAGTAGCAACAAAATAACTTTATGGATAGGGGATCATCACAACATGAGGAACTGTATTAAAGGGTCTCCACATTAGGGACATTGTTCTAGCAGGAGCAAGGGAAGGCTCTACCACAAAACCACAACACACAGTGGTGATAGAATGTACAAAGCCCTGTGGGAAAACTGAAACGTTGCAGCATCAAATACATACATGACCTGTATCTTCCTGCTTCCACCTAGCTAATCAGTATTTAATGTGATATGTCCACTTGTGAATTCTTTGGGATTATTACATATGAGTATCTGTATCACTCAATGTCAGAATTCTGCTGAAGTTTATGGCATTTGTTAGTCTGGGCAGATGATTTCAGTAGCTGAGATTGAGTCTCCCATTAAATGAGCACTGATACATTAGTGATGGTTTAAAGTGGCTGAGTATTCAAATAACGGGCATTTGTGCTTTTTCTTTGGAATGCAGGACAACTGAGTACTGGATCCAAGAATTAACTTTGAAGATAAATCTTCCATACATATATCTTTTAAGTTTACTTAAAACGAACTTCATTAGTACCATTTCCTACTATGAAACAAAGCTGTCACTTTACATAAGTTAATATAAGACTCCAGCTCACAGACAGCTATGATAGGTGGTTAAGTACTAGCATTTAGCTGGGTTTGCTCAATGGCCACCAGTGACTGAAATTAGGCACAGATACCTAGCATTACAAATTTGAGATCAAATTAATGCTTAAGGTTTCTTACAACTATCTGAAACTATAAAAGCTGTAATTGTGAAGATGAAGTATTTAAATGCCAAGAACTACTCACTGGATTAAAAAAATATTAGAGTGTATTATATCAATTGCCCTATGCAATATGTTATACTATGTAAAAACAAGTAATTTTATATAAATAAGTTCTATCCATATATAACAATAGAAAATCTCTTCTAGTGTAAAATGACATGGACATCAATGCAACTATTAGACAATGACTATATTCCTCCCATTTATTCCCAGATAAAATTTTTACAGGATATTTTCATTTTTGTTAAGTGTATATACAGAATGGTCAGGAGTATATAGGAGGATGGTTGCATGCTCAGCTCTAAATAGGACATCTGCATCACCTCCCAACGCTCCAGGAAATCACAGAAGACGTACAGGAAGACTGTAAGAGTACACAGAGCAAAAGAGCACGAGAGGGCAAGATGGCTGAGCAGGAAAAGTGCACAGGCCAAAAACCTGACGACCTGAGTTCAATCCCAGGAACCCACAGTGACCAGACAGAACAGACTCCCAAGAGCTGACCTCTAAAACACACACACACACACACACACACACACACACACACACACATACACACACGAACTTGTGTACTGTCTTGTGGGTATCACATGACTTTTTGTACATGAATTCATAGTCACAACTGTTACATTTTCTGCACAGTGCCTGCACGAGACTGAAACTGTTAACATCAAATCATGGGATCAGGGATAGAGGAAGGGCTCATGTGCTGTCCCTTTTCTGGGGAGCTATGGGCTTGTGATGGTTTCTGGGCAAACAAAATAATTATCTTCAAGTACTATAGATGCAGAAGAGTCCCACAATCCTGTAGCTACTTCCACTCCCGCGCAGGCAGCCCTGCTTAAACTCAGCAGTTCAGATGTTTTTGTTTTACAAAAAAAGCAAAACGAAAAGGTATGAAAATAATAGAGGGACGTGTTGGGCGGAGGGAGGGTCGGCCTGAGTTGGAAGGAGAGCCCAGATGATGCGGGGTGAGAATGATTAATATGTTGTATGGTATTACGCACATGTATAAGGTTATGAAAGAATAAATTCCCCTAGAGAATCATAAAAACCAAAGGAGGGCATTTAGGAACGGTTTATAAAATTAAGAATTGGATGATTGTCTGAACATACCCATTTTATTAGTCATACAATTATAATCTTATTTTGTCCTTGAATAGATTTTGCAGGCTACTTGCAAGCTTCCCCTACAGGGTTTAAGCAGTTACCAAAAAGTAGAAACTTTTTTTCCTTACCAAAACAAACAATTCTTCCAAACCATGCTTTTTACTTCACTGCTTAATATGAGCAGAAGATTGCTTTCTCTTCTTCAATTTATTGTGAAGAATTCTGAGATGAGTTTGGATGTAATGTTTTGTTTTTTTTTTTTTTTTTTTTTTTTTTTTTTTTTTTTTTTTTT